>NC_139002.1:46999358-47504653 GCF_964374135.1 Grampus griseus
TTCTGACTGATAGAAACTGCCAGAGATAACAAATGTTTATTGTTATTTTAAGCTGCAACAATAAGCACATGTTTATTGTTGTTTTATTGATGTTTTTAGGTTTGGGGTAACTTTTTAGGCAGCAATAGATAATTAATACAACAGGTTGAGAGTTTTGGCAGCAGCGGTGCTCTTGAAGCTAACATTCCAGCTTTCTATTTACAACTTTCCCAACTGGGGCAGAGATAGCAGTGACCTATCAGGCCTGTTTGGCCACATTGTACTGAGAGGCATTCTTGATCACCCAGCCTAATGCCCACTCCTCCAGTGCTTCCAATTACTTTGTAAACACCTTCTCTGTATTACATCTTTTTCTGCTTAAAATAGCTGAATTGGTTTCTGTTACCTGCAACTGAGCTTAACCAAATAAAAATACCCATCTCAAAGCAACAACTAACACTAGAGGCATTCCTGCTAAAGTCAGGAATAAGACAAGTAAGTTGGTTATTAACAGCATTATTTGATATCGATCTGGAAATGCTGTTTCATTATAAGTCAAGATGACGAAATAAGTATTGCAAAGAAGGAGCCAAAATTGTCATTATATATAATAAGGTGATATAATTGTCTACCAGGGAAATTTGAATGAATAAGCTAAAAATAAAAACTATTAAGAAAGTTGAGTGGGTAAGTCAGTTAAAAATTAAACAAAAAAAATAGCTTTCCTATGTAGTAACAATAACCATTTAGAAAATATAAAAGAAGACATAATTTAGTCCAGTAGGGAAAAAATGCATGAAGTCACTGGGAAAAATAAATTTAATGCAATTTTCATGAAAATTCCAGCTTTTTTTTGAACTTGGAAAATTTTATAAAGTTATCTGGAAGAATAAATATTCAAATAGAGATTAAAAATTCTGAAAAGTAAGACTAACCAAAAAGGACTTGTCCTATGACATATTAAAATATATTATAAAATTGCATAAAAATGTAGTGATTTTGCTTCCAGAATGGTTAGACTGATCAATGAAATAGAAGAAAAAGACCAGAAATAGATACAACTTTATGTAAGAATTTAATATCTGGTATACATGTTGGGAAATCAGTGTGGCAAGTATGAATTGTTCAATAAATTATATTGTGGCAAATAACTTTTTGAAAAAATTATATTCCTATGTCACATTTTATACTAGAATAAATTCCATTTGGAGCTAAACGAAATAATCACTTGTTAAAAACTCTTAGTAAATTATAAATAGAAGTAATTAAAGAAGTTCTAAAACATGTAGGTAAATATCAGTATTATTTAGGCTAATAAAGCCTTTTTAGGCTTAACATCAAAGCCAGAAACCAGGAAGAAAATTTTGATAGATTGACCATTTAAAAATTATAGCAAAACAAGAAGTTTTTACCCCTTTCCTCCCCCAGTAAATGATCAACTGGGGGAAAAATTGTAAAATATATAAGAGACAAAGGTATGTTTTCCTTATAATGCAAAGAGTTCATATAAATCAAGAAGGAAAAAGACAGATATTTTCCCTGAAAAACATTTTCTCCTACCTCAGAGAAAAATGGGCTAAGGAGGTAAAAAGGCTATTCACATTAGAAATCAATTGGTCATGTGAAAAACATTCAACCTTCTAATAATCAAAGAAATGCACATTCACAAAAAAGGATATCACTTTTAATTTTCGGATAGGCACATTCTAAAAAGAACAAATCCACTCTCATGAGTGCATAGGAACTACATACCGTGACCACTACTGGGAAGGGATACCTTCCCATATGTAATAAGGGCCTATGTATAAAAACTTAGCCAGGGGCTTCCCTGGTGGCGCAGTGGTTGAGGGTAAGCCTGCTGATGCAGGGGACACGGGTTCGTGCCCCGGTCCGGGAAGATCCCACATGCCGCGGAGCGGCTGGGCCCGTGAGCCATGGCCGCTGAGCCTGCGCGCCTGGAGCCTGTGCTCCGCAACGGGAAAGGCCACAACAGTGAGAGGCCCGCGTATCGCAAGAAAAATAAAAATAAAAATAAGCATGTGGACCTATATTTAGTTGTATGAAAGATGTCCACAAAAGATGTCTACTCTCACAAAAGAGTAGAGCTCAAAGAACTAAAATAAACAATGTGTTGTTTTATGTCTGTACATAGAAAAACTCTATTATACACCAAAATTTTAATAACAGTTATTTTGAGGTAGATTATGGGTAATATCCTTCTACTTATTTGTACAGTTCTGCACTATCTGAATCTTTTGCAATGATCATTATAACCAGAAAAAAGAAAAACCAACTCTGAAGAAGGAGAGAATGAGAAGAATGAGGAGAAGAAAAGGGAGGAATGGTGAAAGGGAGGGAAAGCCATTTTCTGGGAGTTTTACCCTTGCTTCAGTTGCTTTTTTTGTCTTCTGAGGCTACGTTGTAAAAACTTTCTTCTCTTTCAGTTTCCTACTTTCCTCTTAATCCAATTGGAGAGGCTCTTAAACAATGTATATTTAATCCAAAATCTTGTAATTTAGGGAAAAAATGATAAATCAATCCATGATCTTGATTTTGCCCAAGGAGAAAATGCAGTTCGATGGGATTACCAGCCACACAAAACACCTGTAGATCAAAATATGCCAGAATATTTATTATCTCAAACTGTTTGCTGTTCTACTTTAGCAAAACCTTTCCTAATAGGAAGGTTAAGAAGGACATGGAGGCCACTTATTTCTTCTTCTAGATACCATATGTTATGCTTATTTGTGCCCCTTGAAGAATTGTTTTCATTTGGTTGAGCTTTGTGTAATGCCTTCAGCTAAAAGTTGGAGACCGTCTTCATTCATTCATTCAACAAATATTTATCGAAGCCTCTCCTGTGCCAGGTGCTGTTCTGGAAAATTGGAACCTATCAGTGTCTAGCTTTCCTGGAACTTGCTTTCTATCGTTCTAAGAAACAGCCATATAAAGGTAGCTATTGGTGAGGCTATCTGTTACTTTATTCAGTATCCCATAGAAAAGTTTCTTTAAGACATGAGAACTGGAAAAGTAGTTGAGGAATTCATGTATACTTTACTCATAAGCAAATAAAGGAAAGTTTATTTATTTGTTTGGGTTACCAGGAAGCTTAGTCTATTGTTAGCTCAACTTCAGGAATTGTGTAAGATTTTATGTCCATCCTATTATAATACAAACTTTTCCTCCTTTCAGAACTCCTTATCTTCCTATTTCATCTGTATTTTCACTGGCCTTGCTCTGTAAAAATTTGAGTTGTTTCACTGTATTCTAATGTATTTGTGAACTGCTTCAAATTTGAAATACCTTGTGGGACTAGAGGAACAAAATAACACCATGAGGAAACAGACAAATCCAGAATGTGGTGCATTTTTCAAGACAACTGACCTTGTCTCTTCAGAAAGCCAATATTAAGAAAAACTAAAACGTGGAAGGGACTATTCTAGTTTGACAAATGGGGGAAAAAGCAGTCGAATGCAATAAGTGAGCCATGATTGGATCCTGGTTCAAAAGAACATATCTGCTATAAAAGATGATTTTTGAGGAAAGCTGAGCAAATTTGAATATGGTATGGGTAATAGATATTAGCAAGATTGTTAATTTTCTCAAGACCTGATAATAGTATTATGACTATGAAATAGAATGTTCTTATCTTTAGAGGTGCATACTGCAGCATGTTTGGGTGGTGTGTCTTGTCTGCAACTTTGGGATGATTCTGCAAAAAAAAATGTTTTACAAACACTTACATACAGATAAAGCATATATGGCAAAATGTTAATTGTTGAATTGTTGAGTCTGGGTATTGGGTACTATTGTTGAATTAGAGTGGATACTGTAATATTCTTTCACATATTCTGTATATTTGGAAATTTTTATAATAAAAACTTGGAAAAATTAAATTACATATGAATGACTTATTCACCTCTTTTTTCTTCTAGTACTCTATAAGTGTTTGAGTGAAAAGATCTTGTGATATAGCGAAAGGGCAAAGGAGCAATTCCAAGAAGAATCTGATCAGCAGTCTTAAGTTCCAGGATAACGAAGATTATTCAAAAATTAGGTATCTAAATGATCAATTCTGAGCGATACTGGCTTCACTGGAGGTGGAAGCCAGAATACAGAGTATTGAGAAGTGAGGGCCGACCACTTTTTCAATAATTCCCAGGTTTGTTGTTATTTTTGCCGCTGTTACTATGACATCACTGGAGATCTGGAGCTACTCCAGCTCCAGACCTCATTCGAACTCTCGCGATACTAGAGCCCGGTGGAGCGCGAAATGCGGTGGGAGGGGCTGGAACGAGATCGACTGACTTCCGGCCAGGCCGTTGTCTGGGTGGCGCGGTCGAGTCATCGTTGGGCCTCGCCGCTTCCATCTCTCTTCCCTCCACCGCTTACCCCCCCCCCCCCGCCCCGGCGCGGGGGGTCGACCAGCCAAGTGGGGCGGGAGGCGACTCGGACCTTCCTCTTCATTTCGTTCTGGCCTGCTGCCCGGCTACCCGCTCTGGGTCCTTGGGACCAGCGAGGCCCGGTCTGAGGGGCCGGGGCCTACGTGGGCCCGCCGTCGGGCCCCATGAGGCATAGCCTGACCAAACTGCTGGCGGCCTCGGGCAGCGACTCCCCACCCCGCAGCGAGAGCCCGGCGCCGGTCGCGACCTGCTCGCTGCCCCCGGACTTGACCCGGGCGGCAGCGGAGGACGAGGGGACGGCGGCGGCCGGGTCTCCCGGCCGCAAACAGCCGCGCGGCGACGAGGGCGAGTCGGACGCCGGGAGGGGGGGCCGTGGCATCGTGGCCGCGCGCGCGCCCTCGCCCGAGGAGATGGAGGAGGAGGCTATCGCCAGCGTCCCCGGGGAGGAGACGGAGGACATGGACTTTCTGTCCGGCCTGGAACTGGCGGATCTGCTGGACCCCCGGCAACCAGACTGGCATCTGGAGCCCGGGCTCAACTCGCCCGGGCCTCTCTCCTCGTCCGGCGGAGGCTCGGATAGCGGCGGCCTGTGGAGAGGGGACGACGACGACGAGGCCGCGGCTGCCGAGATGCAGCGCTTTTCTGACCTGCTGCAGAGGCTGTTAAACGGCATCGGAGGCTGCAGCAGCGGCAGTGACAGTGGCGGCGGCGAAAAGAGGCGGAGAAAGTCCCCGGGAGGAGGCGGCGGCAGCAGCGGCAACGACAACAACCAGGCGACGACAAAGAGTCCCCGGAAGGCGGCGGCGGCTGCTGCCCGTCTCAATCGGCTGAAGAAGAAGGAGTACGTGATGGGGCTGGAGAGTCGAGTACGGGGTCTGGCAGCCGAGAACCAGGAGCTGCGGGCCGAGAATCGGGAGCTGGGAAAGCGCGTACAAGCACTGCAGGAGGAGAGTCGCTACCTACGGGCCGTCTTAGCCAACGAGACCGGACTGGCTCGCTTGCTGAGCCGGCTGAGCGGCGTGGGACTGCGGCTGACCACCTCGCTCTTCAGAGACTCGCCCGCCGGTGACCATGACTACGCTCTGCCCGTGGGAAAGCAGCAGCAGGACCTGCTGGAAGAGGAGGACTCAGCCGGAGGAGTGTGTCTTCATGTGGACAAGGATAAGGTGTCGGTGGAGTTCTGCTCGGCGTGCGCCCGGAAGGCGTCGTCTTCTCTTAAAATGTAGGGTCAAGTAATCTGCTCTTTATCCGCGTTTACCCCTTTCAACTCCCTTACACCATGTAAAACACCTTAGTGGGACATCTTCACTGGACACATTTCAGAGGAGGAAAAAAAAGTAATATTGAATCTTTAAGTGTTTAGCTAAAAGCATGAATGTGACACTGTAACCAACTCCTAATGATAACATGTCACTATTAAATCTCTCTGACAGTTTCTTTTTTAGGTGATTTCCTTCCTGCCAGGCTCCGTTGTAGGGGTTACAGAACAGTCGTTCCCGCCTCACAACCTGGTAAGGATCCATCTCTTCACGTAACGCTCATGCTCTGCTGCTTAGTCTACTTTAATGGGCAACATCTCAATTTGTGTGTGTGTGTGTGATTTTTTTTTTCTTTTGTTTTTTGGAAGGTGGGAGGGGAATCTAATTTGGGCCCTGTCCACCCTGGAAACAGACTTGTGCTGGTCAATATTGTATTCAAGTTGCTTCTTCTGGTTGAAATAGCTGTTAATGTGTCCCCTTGTTCAGACTTGCGTGTACCTAGCTCTTCTGTCCCCAGTGTGGACATGGCCTTGGATGACATCGGTTCCAACTGTACACTGAAAGCTGCTAATAGAGATACAGTTTGGAGAAAGTGACACAGGTGAAGTTGAATGGAAGTTCCGAGTTGTACAAGGTGCAAATTGGAATTCCAATTTTAGAGCAACTTTTCAGAGGTTGACAATAAGTACTTGGGGCATACACAAATGTGATAGTTATTTTGTGGAGATGACAGAAATCTCTTAAATATTCAAGAATGCCTTTCAGTTTTCATAGATATAGATATACAATCTATTCAGATTAATAGATTTTTATATCTCACCATTAGAGAAGTTGGAAATTAACATGCATATCAGACTCCTGTGTTAGTTACTTAAAGGAAGAATAAGAATGGTTAATGAAATGTTTCTTTGAGGACCAGCACAGTGATTTACCCTATCACTGAGTATGAATAAATTGTTGAACACCTTTATTTTTGTTGTATTAAAATTTTAGGTTAAATTTATGTATGATTAGATATTGAAGGTTATGAAATGTGAATGAAAACGTGTAAAGTGAGGCTTCACAAAGAATCTTATTCTCCATATTTCAAGGGTATTTGTCCTATTTAAAAGTAAGTTTTAAAATTGAGTGACTTAATGACACGATTGACACTTTTTCCAAAGTTGGGACATAGTCTTCCTTTGAAGTACTCTATTATCTATTGTCCAGTTGTATAGATTGAGTCACAGTGTCTTTCAGTGTAAGAGACATTAAGAAATTCTTTGTGAAACATCACTGTTTGATAAAGTATATACGTATTTAGCATCCTTGTTTTTCTTTGTGCTAAAGTGGATACAGCTGTTGGGGCAGAAGAGACGGGACCAGCTGCTGGCCACATTTCCTGCTTTATTTTAAAAGGTAGTATAAGAAATGAGGAAAAAGAGGTAATATCAGGGCTTCTGCTTTTATTTTAAAATGTTCATAATTAAAAAGTATTTTCCAGCAGTCCAAAGATGTAAGTTATCTTACATATAAAATGTTTTATTTTGTTGTTATTTGGTTATGAAAATGGAATCTTGTTCTTGCAGAACTGTAAATGTTTTGTTGCTAGATAATACACTTTTGAGACCTAACTTGGTCTCTGGTTTCCAGTGCATTACAGCATATTTTGTAAAATCATCTACTGCACTTGAGCATGAATGGATAGTAGCCAAACTCACAACCTGGAGTGATGAACCTGCTTATACCTAAGTGCAGGAGCAAGCCCCTCACAATGCAGCTGCATGGATTTTTAGTGCCTACTGAATTATATATATAAATATATATAAAAACCAAAAGTAGTTGGAAAAGTTATTTGAAATGACTAATTTGTGCTATCTTTATGGAATATGTTAATGTAGCTTTTTGAAACAGAAGCCTTGAATTGAAAGTTAATTAATACTTGAACATTTTGTATATATTTCTTTGTATATAATTTTGTGCAGTACCAATGACAAAAATATGGTGTCATAATAAAACCAGGTTTGTTGATCTTTCAGTCATGGGCTCAAATAATTTATTCATCTCTAACATGACATTAGAAAATAACGGATGAAAATAGGAAAAATGATTGTTGTTAATGCTGTGGGTTTTAAAAGGTTCTGGAAGCAGTAAGTGCGTTTTTCTAAAAATTATACCATTCCCTTGGAATATTTTCTTCCTAACGTCAATGATTTTCCTGCATTATTTGAAGTTTGGGGCTGGGGAGAAACAGTAGTCAAAGCTCTCTGAATTGGGATGATTTGACATTCCAAGTATAGATTTTTAGAATGTCATTTTATAAATGGCAGTTTTTGGAAATACTTGATTAAGAACTTTTGAAAATGGAGATTAGTATCGACTATTTTAAAAGCTGCTTTGTTAGGTTGCTTCTGTTTTAACTGTCTTTTCTTAGTTTCCATCTCATTCTCTTTTTTTTCTAATTTTGGTAAATTAGTGATTTTGTCATTTTTTGCATCAACGTCATGGTCTTGTTTTTACATGGTATTGCATGTATTTAGGACCTATCTAACAGGGGCTTTAAATAAATTTGGTCATATTTATGTGTAAACATATTTTACTGTAAATGTTTGGGTTTCTGAATTTACAACAGATATGTTTATTTCAGTATGTAGTAAACAATATCTTAAAGTGTCCTATTCACTACTTGTTAATTAAAAAAGTTATGATTAATATGAAACTGTTGTCTTACTATTTTTAGAAAATTGTGTTCTGAATGATTAGTAGTTGGATAAAGGAGATTTCTGGAATATAATATGGATTTAGAAATTTTCAGGTTTGGCTCTGTTTACTGTAATGGATGAAAGCAATTTAGTGTTTGGGGAATCTTTTTTTTTTTAATATTTTTTTCCTAATTGTGCCTCTGTGGCAAAATGATACAGCAAGTACTAAAGATGTAGCTTTTAATGTTTGTCTTCCGATGGTGACAGGAATTTATACATTAATTGAACTAACACATCATATTGACTTAATGTTTCTGCACTTCCTTGACCAAACCTAACTAAAAAGTCCACGTTTGTTAAAATGTAGTCACACCTCTGATATAATCCGACAAAAAGTGTTCGAAATATTTTAAATATTTGTGCATTTGATAATCACTAAATTAATCTCTCTCTCTTCTCTTTAAACAGCTTAGCAGTGTCTGCAAAAACGAATCTTTTCCTACAACCTGTTAACTGACTGGACTGATGGTAACAAAGTAATTGTGGGAGCCATGTCGGTCAAAAATTTGGCATCTGCTGAAAAAAATGAATGCCATTTTCAAGGTCCCAAATTACTTCTATACTGATTTCACTTTCCAGAAATGGAGATATGAAAAGATTCTCTGGAATCCTTGAAAGACTTAATAGAAATACATGAGACAAAGTTAATTTTGGAACAAAATTATACTTATTTTTGTCTTTCATGGGAGTGATACTCAGTTCTTTGCATACCTTTTAAAAATTGCAACCATTGGAGAAGAGAATGATAGTATTTCATCAAGGAATATTAGATTCTTTACATAATCAAGCGCACATTCTGTGGAATTAGATTTAGTGGAGTAGAATTACATAAACAGGCCATCAGTGATCACAGGCATATAATGAGTTTGTATTTATTTCCTGGAACATGAGAACTAATCTGAAGTACAGACAGACGTTGCTGAGTAGAATATAAAAGTTAATGTAAAGTCTTTAAAGAGTAGTCTTTTTAAATAGATGCATTGATTTGTCTGTATATCTTTGAAAAATTGATTATGATTAAATGTGTGGGTAGTTAATTGCGATTCAGGGTAATGCCAAGATGTGTGGATTCTGAGGTTTTTGGCTTCTTGAGCTTTCTCCGAGGACTTATTAAAAATATTTTGAGGTTTCTAATGAATGGTATACTAGTTTCTACTGTTTTATATTAAAATTTCTCTAGTATGTAAGGGCTTTAGTATTCTGGATGATGGGAGTGGCTCTTTTCATGGAATATGGTTGTTTTACTTAATTGAAACATTTTTCCAGTTCATTACAAGTGTGAAAAAACACTCAAAACTCTGGTTGTTTTATTTCATTTTTGTTGGATTATGTTAATACATTCTTTCACCTGGTCTAGACTGAGTCATTTTATCTTACTGACTCATTTGGGAAGTGTGCAGATGATAGAAGTGGGAGGGGGTAGGAGATAGGCTCTTAATCTTCTTTCCAGAATGATTCATCATAATAACTATACAGTTTGGTTATTGTATGGTGGTACAAAAAATTTATTAAATCCATTCAGTTTCTTTTAAGTGTATTCGGTGTCTCTGATGCCAGGCAGCAAAGCGCATTCCCAGTGGCTTATGCTTATGTGATTGATGGATGCTCCTACAGTATGAACAGTACAGCTGGTTGTATTGTAACCAAAATCAGGTAGGCATCAACACTATTTGGTGACTATAACTACTGCTTTGATAGAATAGAGTGGATAATTCACTGATAATGAGTCATTACCTTTTAAAGTATGTGATTACCTAGTTCAGTATTTTGGAGGTATGCCTTTAAGCTAAACAATCTTATGACTAAGGTTGAATAGGTAGTAAAATATTTCCAAGTGTTTAGTTTTTTTCCCCAGGCTATCAATACAAAGTTTTGAGACCTTCCCAAATGGTTATATTTTTATATTTTACTGTACTGTTTTTTGTTGAGAAACCAGGTAGTTACCATTTAAGCCAGGGGAGGTCCTCCATTAGAAACTTGTAAAGTGTTTGTTTGGCCAGCAGAGTACTTTTTACATGTTTGAACTTGAATACCTCAATACTCTCTGCCAGTCACTCCCTATTGTCTTATAATACCAGACTGAGCTCAGAGCTCTGACCTAGACTGCAAGTGGTCATTTACATGCAGTTTTAAAGTGCAGGAAAATTAAACTGGAGATAATTTAAATTTTATTCAGAAAGTAAATTTCTTTATCGTTTTCAATAAATCCTGTAATATTAGAGGAAAAATATTTTTTAAAGATAAAGGTTAAAAGAAAGTTGCCCTGTTCATTGCTTTGGTTACTCATAGTGTTTTTATTCCTAGTTTTTTACCTTTCCCCAATTTGTACATTCAGGATTTCTTAGTTAGCCGTTTTTCCCACTTTTTAAAAAGAAACCGGGTCACAGTGGACTTTCATAATTTTTTGTAGTTTTTGTTCGGCCATGCCACGTGGCTTGTGGGATCTTACTTCCTGAACCAGGGAATGAACCCGGGCCCTTTGCAGTGAAAGTGTGGAGTCCTAACCACTGGACTGCCAGGGAATTCCCAATTTTTTGTAGTTTTCTTGACCCAAAATTTGCTGAAATTCATCTTTTGCTCAATTTTCAGTTAATCTAATTTAAAAATCTGGTCACTTGGCGTTTTGAACATTCGTGTAGCTGTTAATATGTACAGATTTGAATTTTATTGGTGGCCCAACTTCGTTTAAAATGTGCCATCAAATTCTGTTTCCTGGGCTTTCCTGGTGGCACAGTGGTTGAGAGTCCGCCTGCCGACGCAGGGGACACGGGTTTGTGCCCCAGTCCAGGAGGATCCCACATGCTGCGGAGCGGCTGGGCCCGTGAGCCATGGCCGCTGAGCCTGCGCGTCCGGAGCCTGTGCTCCGCAACGGGAGAGGCCACAACAGTGAGCGCAAAAAAAAAAAAATTGTTTCCTTTTTACCCACTGAGGTCAAACCCCTCTGGCTTCTAATGTACCATAGTCTGGGGTTTACAAATTAATATCTTAATTTAAGTATAGTATAACATGAACCTTCTTTTTTAAAGCCAAATAACTGCACAGAATAAATTTTGAAAGACAGGTTTAAATAGTTTGTTTACTGTGACAGAACTGAAATAAACTATTTTCCTGACTGAGGCAGTGTTCTTCAGGTCTTAGCTAAAAATGACTGTTCCCTTAAATTGTAATGCAGATCACAGCAGGCTCGCACAAATTTGCCCCCTGACCAAAAGTTTTGGTAAAGTACATTTGTAGCAACAGGTTTAAAGTAACATGTTCTTTGGCTTATGTTGCCCATTTCTACTAACTGGGAAGATGATTTAAGAAAAATATGGTAGAAGACAGATGTTAGAAATCGTTTTTGGTTGCAGAAACCATTGTAAATTTTTGTATGTTTATAGATGGTGGTATGCTAGGGAGTAAGTACGGTGGGAGTGTTTAAGGATAAGTAAGGAAACAATTTGCGCTAAATTATCCATTTAGTAATATCAGTGGGTTTTGAATTATCTAAGTTCATTACACCATTCTCTCTTTTTAAAGGAGTCTAATTCAGTAATTTGGGTTTCTTATTTTTGAAGTTAGGAATTTTAATTTTTTTTTACTGTGATAAGTAGAACTCTGCTTTAAATAAAAATGACAGCACACATAAAATGTATAATTTTGGGTCAGACAGCTTTATCGTGGTATTAGCTTGTAAAATAAAGTTTTTTGGGTTTTTTTTTTGCCTTTTATATATGTTTTTCCTAGTTGTAAAGGTAAAGCATATTCATTTCAGAAAGCTGGGATTATCCAGAAAGGAATCAGAATGAAAAGAAAAATCAGCCTTAACTTTATAACCCAGAGAATATCCACAGTAAAATACAGATTCTTTTGTCTGATAATTGGGATCATTTTTTTTATCAAACATAGTTTGATAGGGAATTTTGTTTTATAATCTGTTTCAATTTGTTTTTTTTTTGACCTCGCCACGTGGCTTGCGTGATTCTACTTCCCCGACCAGGGATTGAACCTGCACCCTCAGCAGTGAAAGTGTGGAGTCCTAATCACTGGACTGCCAGGGAATTCCCTTGTATTTTATTAATTAAATTTTACATCTTTGGCTGTACTGCTTTCTTTAAGGGCCACTGAAAGCCTGTCCCACTCTCAGAGCTGCCTTTTTTAGGTGAGAGGCTAAATCCTTTCATATAATTTTAAGTAGCATAAGATTATTTAACAGATATATCACTATATTTGAAAAGAATAGTTAAGATGCTTGTGAATGTGGTCTTGGATGACACAAATATTGTTTGGTATGACTGGCTTGTTTCATAAGAAAGTGTTGGTCTAGCTCTGCATTGTGTAATACTGAGGCTATTATCCACATGTGGCTAAACAATTTAAATTAATTAAAATAAAAGATTCAGTTATTCAGGTGCACTAGTCAAATTCTGGGTCCTCAGTAGCCACGTACGGCTAGTGCTAACATATCAGTCGTATATAAAATATTTCCTCATCATCACAGAAAGTTTTGTTGGCCAATGCTGATTTAGATGCTGTTACATGAGAAAATGGTTTCAAGAACTGAGATGAAAATTTTTAGGAAGGGAAACACAATAGATCATTTCAAAAATTTAAATGATCTATCTTAGGAATTGAGGAATAGACCTAGGATATTTCAAAAAACAAAACCAGAAACAATAGGAAGAATATGGCTACCTCAAATTTGAGTGCCTGATGACAGGTGCTACGTTAAGTCAACTTACATATATGATACCAATCTTGAGTGAGGTTACTGATGAGGAAACTGAGGGCCAGAGAAATCAGTTAACTTGCTTAGCATCATACAGCCAAAAAAAATGACTCAGGTCTATGTGCTTCTAAAGAACTATACCACACTAGATGAAAGCTTCAAAGATAGAATTTACCTTAATCTTATGAGTATAGCTTTCCAATGTTATAAATAAGATGACTTTTGAAGTAGGTAACTATCATTAGGACAGCTCAAGCTGAGCCTGAATAATCATCTGTGAAGAATACTGGGAATTGATCCCTCTGTAAGGAATGTTTTTAAATATGTTCTAAGATTCTATGAAAGAATAATACGTATGGAAACAGTGAATTGAGAAAATGAAGTGTAATGTTTCTGTAGTGTATTGATACTCCCCACCCTGGCCCCTGCCATTTTCATTCCTGTTTGGATTCTTTGAGGTTTTCAGTGAAAACTGCTATGTGGTTTTTTCCCTGTTACAGACCAAACTGCCTAATGTAAAGGAGTAGAGCAAGCAATGTGGGAGAGACGGTATTGGGAACACTAGAGAAGTAGGCTCTTGGCTAAGTGGGTAGTGTTGAATAATTTATTCAGCCTTTTGTTGTAGATCCCAGAATTGTACCTCATGTAATAAATTACAAGTCTTATTTATTCATACTTAGATGTAGGTTATTTTTACAGTTTTATTTTTGTGTACAGATTTGCTTAACCATCACTGAATTTCTAGGTCAGGTTCAGGTAACTGAAGAGCCTTTATAAGTAGTTTATATTGTCTAGACCCAAGGTATGCTGCAAACACAGTCTGGAGCAAAATGGGAAATAACATCTTTCTAAAGACAGGCTTAGAAATCCTAATCCAGTAATTTAAGATGTTTCCTTTCTCGGGTAGCAGGGCTGAGTTATACCTGTAAGAAAACATTGAGACAGTTCACTAGAAAAGACAGTTGTATCAAGTGGCAAATCTGTGTACAATACATATTAATTCCAGAAGTCTTAAAACTAGCTTAGGTAAAGACTGAGGTAATGCTATTCTCTTCAATGTCTATTAGTCATAAAAACTGTCCTTTTCTGCGTTTCACCTCTGGAAGCTCATATAGTATAGATTGCTTGGTACAACAGTTCATCAGAGAATAACTGAATTATTTTGGCTTATAGCGAGACATTTTCTGATGGAATTTTCTTTTAGAGGAAGTAGTCAAACCCTAAGAACATTATGCATATAATGTAGTTTTCATGCTAGTCACAGTACTTTTTGCAGCTTTGTAGCTAGTATTCAATATATAAAGCTAAGAACCTGAACTACACACCCAAGAGGTAGTGTGATGAATTTCTAGAAGTGTTTTCAAATTCTTGAGAAGTATTCTTTGATTACCCAGAAAAAACAAGTCTTGTTAACTCTTTCAAGTCAAACAGGTAACATTGCCTTAAAAATAGAAAATGTACTTGCTGTTTTAAAGTTTGCGTTTTCTAGGCAATCATTTATATATATTACTAAAGTTTTTCGATAATTATGGAAAGCAATCCTACCTGGCTGCTAGGCCACCATTCACAGGGATAGCCAAGAAAACAGGGTACAGGCCACCAAAAACAAGACCAACCAGTCCACCTCGTGTTATGGTACAGGTTTCACAATGTAAATCACCTAGGAAATAAATTAGTTCTGCAAATGGATAGTCAAGCAAACATTTAAAGAATGCAAGGTCCCCTTTTATGTATCACAGATACTCAATTTTCAGGCAGTAATACAGCAAATGCATGTCTACAAGGCATGTTAAAAGGTATAATTACACATATGGATAATCTAAAACAGCCAGGAATAACTGATAAAACCATCTTAGGAAAAATTCCCTAATTTGTTTTGAACTTGAATATAATACTCAGTTTGCACTGCTTCTAGCTTTTTGTGCATGTATTAACAAACCTGAGCTAATATTTTTGTCTTTAAGAAATTTTTAAACCCATGGGAAATTTAAGTTTGATTTATCTTACATTTTTACATTATGCAGTGTGATTTCATTTTTATAAAATTGTTTATTCATTTCCAGATTAGTACAAGGTATTAAAAATAGAAAGCTACACTAACCTATGTTTTCACTCATTCTGTTCAGTTTATTGTGCAATAGGTTTCCCTGCACATAAAAATTCTTTTCACACTGATCTTGGGGATTCAAGCAAATACTCATCTAATTTAAATAAATCTGAAGTAGCACTTAAGAGAATTTAAATGGACTGCCTCCCTACTACCACCTATGGTAATAATTTTTTTAATTATTAATCAGAAATTCTTTCATGATTTAGCTGTACTTGGAGTACTGAGCAAATATGGTGAACTGTCCAAAGGAAATCAAGTCTCCATGTATTTGATAACTATTGCACATATACACATTTAGTGCTTTTAGAGATTTAGTGATTTTTATGGGAACAAGATAAAGAGTCTTGTTCCCATAAAAAATTTTTTCCCCTTAAGAAAATTCTATAATTTTTAAAAAATTAAGGCAGTCAGCATTAAAAAAAAAATAAAGTTTCCAAATACTTCTTACTAAACACTGTAGGAGAGAGAAGTTAGACAAAGGAAAGTATTTAGAATTACTGTGTATATATTTTACTTGTTTGGTAGACCATGCTAATCTGAATTAATTGCTGCTTTACATAGAGAGGCTAGCAAGGTTCAGTCTTATCCAAGCAGTGACTGTATTACAGCATATAGCCAATTGCTACAATTATTTAAGGATTAATGTAAGGTGCAAATAATGTACATATACCAAAGCAAACTAGCTGGTGACAGTGAAATAGAATTTACCTGTATTCAAAGGTAAACTTACAAAACCTTTGAAAGATACGTGTGCCATCAAAAATGGGATCACTGCCATTGGTAAGCCAGCAGCTACAGGAGCCTGTGTCACATGTAGGATGCGTCGAAAGAGACTATTTGCTATTAGGCCACAGAGGGCAGCATTAAGTCCAATATATGTTGATCCATTTTCAAGCAGATTCCTGAGTCGGTGAGAAAAAACAGTAACTCTTTTTGGCTGTATTGCGTGTGTTAGCTCTCCAACAATTCTGGCATATGTTACAGAACTTATCAGGACTTTAGGATTAACAGGATCCAACATTTATATCTTATAGCTCCATAAAACAAAAACCTTTTAAAATCATTGTTTTACATATAGATTTTTATTCTGAAAGGCTTTGAATCTGGTCAACACTTTAAGGATACAGTGATACATTTAGTTTCGCTAAATGTATTGTGGGAATTTGCAAAGAATATTGGTATGGAAATTCCACCATCCCCCCACCAAGTATATAGCAGGGAAGAGCTTCTGAAGAGTCTGACTTGGATGCCTCTCTAGGCTCCCACAATACCCAATACTTACTTCTGTAGCAAAACACATTATAAGGTGGTACTAGCTTATCACAGATTTACCTGTCAGGCTTCCCAACTAGCCTGTAAACAACTTGAAGACAGTGGATACAAAGATATAAATATTTCAACAGCACCTGGCACACAGAAGGCATTCAATAAGGTGAAATTGATGTTTCCTTTTACTCTTCCTTGAAGCATTAGAGTCAGGATTAGGGGGTGGAGCAGTACTAACATTTAAGGGATCCTCTATGCTAGGTACTTTTTATAAGAGCTCACTGAAATAAGAATAAATTGATGTTTTGGGATAGTAAGTGGTAGAACTGGTTTTTAAGGAAGGCATGTATGAGATTTAAAATGCATGTTCTATGCATTCTTTAGTTTTGGGGAAAAAAACTAAAACTGCTGAATATTGAAAGTATCCAATTCAAAGCCTTCAGCCTATCACTTAACTTCTTTACCATCTGCTTTGCTTCCTGTAACACAGGCGTCAACCTCTTAATTTTCTCATTACTCTTAATTAGCCAAACTAGCCACACACAATATCCCCTCTAACTTCTATGGTTAACACTCAAGACAGGTTTTCTAGGAATTCCTAATTGAGCTTTCTACATTGTGTAAGGTACTACTTTTCTTACCTGTCACTTTGCAATCACAATGGTACTTGTAATTCAATCATTGAGCACTTATTGCATGCCGCAGACTTGGTGATGAAGGCACAAAAAATTATCTTCGGTGTTTTCATAGTTTATTATTGGAGAATGAAAGATACGTAAACTTTATATATTGGATTGGCCAAAAAGTTCGTTCGGATTTTTCCATGAAAAATGCGAACAAACATTTTGATCAACCCAGTATAACAAAAGTATTAAAATGGTAATGTTAGTACAAGGGAGGCAGTTTAGAAACTTAGGGTACATAAGACAATATTTAAATTGTGATGAGGGCCTAGAGAGCTACCAAACAACAAAACACATGAATGTGAAAAGACCTGTGTATTCTTGTGGGAGCTGAGGGAATGGGAAACTCGAGCACTTCCTCTAAAATATTTTTATTTTATCTTCATAACAATACTGTGAAATATGTATTATCTTCATTTTTAGTCATAGGAACAAATGCTCATATATATTACATATTATATACATTGTAATATTATATATATATAATTATATACATTGTAATATGTTGATATATTAATGTTAAATATTATTAAAAATTACATAAATAAGTACCTAAATATAACAAGGAGTGTAACTGGAATCTGAATAGCAACGTTTGCTGTCTCCCAACCAGATTTTAATTTCCTGTGGCTTAAAGTCACATCGTTCAGTTAATAATTCAATACAAAATTGTTACTATCTAGCAGCCCCATTGCCAGTCAGTGTTCCCAAAAAGTGCCTATACAATTAGAAACGTGAACTCAAGATTTTTTGGCAAGATAATACCCATAAAGTAACTAGATACATGAACTAACACATGAAATATAAGACCAGAAATAACAAGTGGCAATGAAATAGATGGCACATGAAATTATTTTGTAGATTAGAAAGTGAAGTGTTTGATACTAAAGTTTCATACACTTAAGAACTTTTCAAATAACTATTAAACATATCTAAATTGGTAATGCAAGAAATGAGGATTCAAACTTAGGAGAACTAGGATAGATAAAATAGAAGCAGAGGAAAAATAGTGAACAAAGATGAGATGCTGTCATCTGCCCTGTTTAGGTGCCACTGTTCAAAAGCAGTTTATTCCAAATTAAAGCTTACTTTGCAGTTCCAGATTACTTCCCCATTGATTATTATTTCTAATTTGGTGAAAGTCCCAGTAACACAGCCTACTTGCTTCTCTTCAAGGCTGTCACATCTCTATTCTTCCTGGCTTTCCCTACCTTACTGGCCTGGAAACATGGGCACATGTCTTTTATTTGCTTAAAAAATTTCTGTTTACCTCTGGAAAACAATAACAAAAACGATGTACACTGTGTGTTTGTGGTGGGGGGAAAGGGAGGTTGGATATACATCTTATTACTGCTCTTGGTTTATGGGTTCTCCCTTGTTGATCTGGTGTCAGCAAGATTGGAATTTGTGCAATAAGATTATACTTCCAAAATGTATTTCAAATTTATCCTTTTTTCACTTCAGCTGCCACCACCACTCACCAGGATTACTATGCCAGTTTTCCTACTGGTCTTCTTCCTTTTCTCGCCTACCTTAAATCTACTTTCCAAAAAGCAACTGTAATGTTCTTTGGAAATGTTAGCTGGATCATTCCCTGCTTAAAACTCCTGTTCCTTCAACCTTATGCCCACTTCCCTTGTACTTTAGTAACACTGGTTCCTCAGATATGACAAACTCGTTGCTCTCTGTGGCCTAGGCATATGCCATTCCTTCCTCTTCCCCAGGCTGACTCTTCTTCATCCTTTTTGGTCTCAGATTTTCAGTTTAAATGGAATGTTAGAGAGGCTGCCTGGAGAACATTTTGTGGGAGAGTACTGGAGTTCACTCAGCGTTGTCTTCAAAGATCAGTATGTTTCCTATATAAATTTAATAATATCTTAAAGATCTTTTAGCCATGATCCCATTTCTCTGACATTCCTTGTCTAGTTATGTGTGTTACATGGCACTCTCTTAGACTGGTAAGTGTAGTGATAGAAATGAATTGAGAAAGAAGACAGTTTAAAGGTTTGTTATTTAAATTAGTCCATAAATATATACATCTGCCTGTACTCTAAGCCAGATGGAAAAACTGGGAGAAATGAATTTTAGCCTTGACTTAAAGGAAAATGGCTAATCTCTCTGAGCCTTGGTTTTCTCATCAACGTAATAAAAAAAATCTCAATTTCCTTCTGACATTCTATGTTTGTTTATATTCAAACCAAATAAATTTGAGATGAATCAATGATGAAAGTCCACCTGATAAAAGAATTTTTTAATTAAGAAGGGATCTTACCTTTCTGCTTCTGGAAGTTGGTTAATTTTTCTGGTTATGATTTCAATTAAGTTCTTCTTGACAGTACCATCTGGTTTATGATTTTCCATCTTGAGCCTTAAATTAAAATGTCGTTTTTCAATAATGTGTATCTATAGAAAAACAGCAAAAGAGCTTATAAAAAGCCTTTGGAAGACCATAAATATTTAATTTTAAAAGCAGCAGCCATAGCTTTATTTCATAATCTGAAAAATTAATGCATTAGACACCCCCCAAAAAACCCCCACAATTCTATGTAATAGAAACCAGAACATGGAAGACAACACATAAAGCTTATAGGAAATACAGAATATCTTTGTAACCCTTAAAAATATTGTAAATTTGCAAACAGCACTAACCATAAAACACATAAAGCTAATATTAAACTAATAGTAACCAATTAAAATGACCTTGTGTTCATTTACAGATACCATAAAGATAAGCCAGTTGGGGAGAAAATGTTTGCAATGTAACTGACAAAGGAGTAGTTGGTACCCAGAATATGTAAAGTATTGAATAGTACAAATCAATAAGAAAAAGGCAACCAACCCAATAGAAAAACTGACAAAAAGTTTGAGCAGGCACTTCACAAAGAGAAAAGTCAGACAATAAATATGAAAATACGCTTAACCACTATAATCAGGAAAATAGAAATTAAATTTCAATTACTGGCAAGAATGTGGGGTAACTGAAACTCATGTGCTGCTGGTGGAAGCACAGGTACAACCACTTTGGAAAAGGATTTGGTACTTAATAAGTAGAAGACACACACTCAGCAATTTCACATCTAGGTACACCCTAGAGCAGAGGTCAGCAAACTTCTCTAAAAGGGCCAGATGGTAAACATCTTAGGCTTTGCGGGTCACATAATGGTCTTTTGTCGAATACTTAAAAAAAAAAAAACTTAAAAAATATAAAAAACATTTTGGCTGGCCGTAAAGAAAGAAGCGATAGGCTTCGTCTGGCCCACAGGCAGGTAGTTTGTTGATCTCTGCGCTAGTTGAGGTGAATAAAAGATTAAGGGAATGGGTGAATGATTAATCTTAGCCTGAAGATTTAGGTCATTAAATAAGATTTCAGGGTAGCAGAGTTACGAAAATCAAAAAGTTCAGAAAGAACAGACAACATGACTCTGAAATTTAATTTTCTTGGTTCACTATTCATTTGCTACAAGATTAATTTATAACACTAATTTAACAAATATTTACTGGGTAGCCATTAGATGGCTTGGAAAATATTCAGTACACTGAATTTCATATCCCTAAACTTAAAGTTAACATAAGTAGTACAATGCAGGCTTAGAAATTTACGTCTGGGTTTCCCGGACTCAAACTTTTTGAGGGCCTTGGTTACAATAACGTTAAGATCTCTGCCTTACAGGAACTTTGAATAATTTTATGTTGGGGGGTTGGGGGTGTGGTGGAGAGAGAGATAAAAACAAGTAATCAAATTCAGTATATATAAAGTGTATAGTGTATATGTCTGAAATACTGTTACATCATAAAGTCCAGCCTAATGCTATCACTAGTTTTCTGTTCTGTGCTCTGCATATTGGTGAGGTTCCTGGTCCTGTGAACTAGCCATTTCTAAGGTGTCGCTATTAAAAGTCACCCTTAATTCGGTAAAAGTTCTGATCTGGCAGCCCGCAGTAGGCCATTGCATCCCGGTTAATAATAAATCCCTATCAAAGACAATGCCACGTTTAAATATTACAAACATTTCAAAAGGCTTTTGCACTAGCTATCTTCAAGATAGCTCCCGAGATAGACAAATGAGGAAAGTGGAGCCTCTGAAAATTAAATTAGGCCAAGGTCACCCTGTAAATTGGCAGTAAACCCGGCATTAAATTCAAGCACAGCCTTTTCATTTTTGCCCCCTGTAGGCTTAATTTAAATATAAGGTCTTTTTTTCTAGGGTGGAAAGTGTAGGGACCGATTCGGTGCGGTAGAACCGATTCCCCTCCTCCACTTGCGACTCAGTCCCGGGATCTCATTCCCACGCTGCGGTTGAACAGCATGTCACCACGCTGTGCTTCTCTTGATACTCGCCTTTTACTGCACCCTTTTACCCGGAATGCCGGTACCTTACGCTCTCCTCCCAGCAGTCACTGCCTCCATCAGCCACGCGAGTGCTCACTCCAACCTTCGCTCAAGTCGCCCGGGCGCAGCCATTTTGGCTGCCACGTGACACGGCCCAAGGCGGGCACTGGGTCGCTGCCGGGTCGCTGATTGGGCTTCCAGGACCGAGGTTGCGCTCAAGGGCCTTCTAGCAGTGGGAGGTGCTGTGCCGCGCAGCAATGAGGTTTGGAGACCGCGGAGGGTACTGGTTACAGCCTATCCACGCCTCAGGATAGAGACTGCAGAAAATTGTGAAATTTCCGGATGAAAACTGAGTGATCTTAAACCTGCCCCATTCGTTGAAAATCTACCTTAGGTATGTTACTTAAAACTTCCTGGCCAGTACATTATACTTCGTGTATTGACTTGGGATATATAAAAACTGCACAACCCTTGGCATACGAGATAGGTACTCAGTTAAAAAGTCTAAAAGTACCTGAGATTTCTTTGCTCCATCGATAGTATATTCTCCCTTGGACCTTGAGCTCCTTGTGCCATGTTACGATTTGGTTGATTGTGCCACCATAATCTGAGCACCTCAAGAGCAAGCAGGAGCTTGTTTTTTTCTGAGGATCTGTGGGCCCCTGTAGAGTATTGCTTATAAAAGGATGATTAGGTGAATGAGACGAAAGAAAAACTGTTTAGAGAGCAAAGGAGTCTTGTGGCTCCCTCAGTCAGGACAATTGAGAATCAAAGTCTTGGACCAAACCTCTGGAGACCTCTGTTTCAGGTCTCCCCTTCGCAGCCTCTTTCCTCACTTATAAAGCAGGAGGGGAAACAATCTCACTAATTGTTTTGTAAAGTTGTGAGGATCCTATAAAAGCTCTTACCAAGGTTGCTTGGAAAATCATTGAGCTTTATCTAGGGAGAAAGTGGTATTCAAGATAAAGGGCGGGGGGGCTTCCCTGGTGGCGTAGTGGTTGGGAGTCCGCCTGCCGATGCAGGGGACACGTGTTTGTGCCCCGGTCCGGGAGGATCCCACATCCAGCAGAGCGGCTAGGCCCGTGAGCCTGTGCGCGTCCGGAGCCTGTGCTCCGCAACGGGAGAGGCCACAACAGTGAGAGGCCCGTGTACCGCAAAAAAAAAAAAAAAAAAAAAAAAGATAAACGGGGAAAACTTCATAGAAGAGGTGATCAGGAGAAGACTCCGCTACCCCCACTCCTTCGCTGAGAGAGATTTATCAGATGTCAAAATCGTGGCTTGTCAAGGAACCAGAAAATAAAAACAGGTCCTCATATTCTGAGGTGGAAAGTCAGCGTACATCCCAATCGGAAAGTTTCCGAGGTAAATGAGGAGAAAGTTTGGGAAAACCAGCTTTTTAGATTCTAACGTGTGTGTGTGTGTATGTGTGAGAATATCTTTTCCCCCCTAACACTCCATTTTATACTCTTATTCCAATTTAATTTTAAATGGTTTGAAGCTAATTTTGAAGTTAATAAATGTGCATACTGTACAGTGTCTGTAGCATGCCATTCTGGAGTAATAAAGACAATTTTGTACGTTGAGATTTTATAAAAAATCAGTTCTTTTGAAATGTCAAGATGAAATGTCAAATTTCATCTCAAATTTATGGGCTTAAATTGCTCATAACTTTCCTTTATTATTCTTTAAAGTCTGCAGAATCTGTATTGAGGCCACATCTCTCTTTCTTGTTATTGGTCATCTGTGTCTTCTCTTTTTTATGTCTGATCAATCTGGCTAATGGTTTATAATTTTTTTTGATCTTCTCAACTAGTTTCATATTTAATTGATTTTTTTTTGTTTTGCTTTTTTCTGTGTTCAGTTTGATTGTATTCTGCTCTGATCTGTATTTTTTCCTTTCTTATTCCTACCTGAGATTTAAGTTGTTCCTCTTTGTAATTTCTTAAGGAGGAAGCTGAGGTCATTGGTGTAAGATCTTTTTCTCCTCCATATATGAGTTTAGCGCTATGAATTTCCTGCCAAGTACTGCTTTAACTATTTCCCACAGATTTTGAAACATTGTTCATTATTTTAGTTCAGTTCAAAATACTTTAAAATTCTCTCTGCTTTTTTCTTTGACCTGTGGGTTATTTAAAAGTGTGTCACTTTCCTAGGCTTCCCTGGTGGCACAGTGGTTAAGAATCCGCCTGCCAATGCAGGGAACATGGGTTCGAGCCCTGGTCTGGGAACATCCCACATGCCGAGGAGCAGCTAAGCCTGTGCGACACAACTACAGAGCCTGCGCTCTAGAGCCCACGAGCCACAACTACTGAGCCCACGTGCCAGAACTACTGAAGCCCACATGCCTAGAGCCCGTGCTCTGCAACAAGAGAAGCCATTGCAATGAGAAGCACATGCACCACAACGAAGAGTAGCCCCCGCTCGCCGCAACTACAGAAAGCCCATGCACATCAATGAAGACCCAACACAGCCATAAATAAATAAAAAAAAGTAAGTAAATAAATCTATTAAAAAAAAAGAAGTGCGTTACATTGCTAATAGTTTAAATTTTTCAAATATCTTTCTGTTATTGATTTCTAATTATATTCCATTGTGGTCAGAGAATATACTTTGTATGATTTGAATCCTTTTAAATGTATTGATATTTATAGCCCAGACTCTTGTCCATCTGGGTAAATGTTTCACGTGTGATTGAAAATAATGTATATGCTGCTGTTATGCCAAGTGTTCGAAAACAGATTAGCATAAGTTGGTTGATAGCATTTTTTAAGACTTCTTTATTCTTTCTGAATTTCTACCAACTTGTTCTATCAATTATTGAGAAAAGCTTATTGAACTCTCTTTTATGGGAATTGTTCTATTTCTCCTTTCAGTTCTATCAGCTTTTGCTTCTTGTATTTTGAAGCTTCGTTATTATATGAATAAACATTTAAGGTGAATTGATCCCAGTATCATTATGAAATAAGCTTCTTAATAATTGGTGATATGTTTTGCTTTGCAATTTACTTTGTTTAATATTTTTTAAATTAACTTTTATTGGAGTAAAGTTGCTTTATATAATATTAATATAGCCACTCCAATAACATTTTTTCTTTCTTCTTTTTTTTTTGGCTGCACCATGCGGCATGTGGGATCTTAGTTCCTTGACCAGGGACTGGACCTGTGCCCCCTGCAGTGGAAGTGCAATCTTAACCACTGGACTGCCAGGGAAGTCCCTCCAATAACTTTCTTTTGATTAGTGTTAACAGGACAATGCTTTTCCCATTCTTTCACTTTTAACCTATTTGTGTCTTTATATTTAAATACAGTATATAATTGGATTTTTAAAAATCTAAATGGACAGTTTCTGACTTTTAATGAAGGAGGTGTCTAAGCCATTTATATTTAATATGATTTTTATATTCTAGGGTTTTAAATCTATCATCTTGCTATTTGATTTCTATGTGTTCCACCTGTTCTACATTCCCCTTTCCCTTTCTTCTGCCTTTATTTTTTGAACGAACTGAATATTTCTTATTCTGTTTTATTCCTTTGTTGGCCAATTAGCTATAATTCTTTTTAAAAATTATAATGATTGCTTTAGCATATACAGTATACCTCTCTATTAGTTTCCTCAGGCTACTCTAAGAAAGTACCACAAACTGTGTGGCTTAAAATAACAAATATATTCACTCACTATTTTGGCGGCTAGAAGTCTGAAATCAATGTATTGGCAGAGTTGGTTCCTACTGGAAGTGCTGAAGGACAATCTGTTCCATGCTTCTCTCCTAGCTTCTGGTGGTTGCTGGCAATCCTTAGTGTCTCTTCACCTGTAGAAGCATCACTCCAATCTCTGCTTATATTTTCGTATGACGTTTCTTCCCGTGTCATTGTGACTTCACATGGCCATTTCCCCACTGTGTGTGTTTGTGTACCCAAATTTCTCTTATCTTATAAGGACACCATTGGTTAAGGGCTCACCCTAACCCAATATACCTCATTTTAACTTACATCTGCAAAGACACTATTTCCAATAAGGCTACATTCACAGGTACTGGGGATTAGAACTTGAAAATATATTTTGGAGGGGCACAATTCAACTCATGACAACGTCTTTAACTTGTCACAATCTATCTTCAAGTAATATACCACTTTACATATAGTATGAGAATGTTACAACAGTGTACTTTCATTTCTTCTCAATCTTTATGCTATTGTTGTCATACATTTACTTCTACATATTTTATAAACCACATATCACATAGTTATCATTTTTTGATATCAGTAGTCATTTGTCTGTGAAGTAACTTTTAAAAATAAGAAAATTTATATTTATCCACATATTTTCCATCTCTGGTGTTTTTTGTTCTTTTTATAGATTCATTTACATCTGGTATAATTCTACCTAAAGTATTCTCTTAGAAAGCACATCTTCTGGTGATGAAATCTTTCACATTTTGGGAATCTAAAAGGTATTTTGTCCTAGTTTTAAAAATTGTGGTAAAAAACACACAACATTAAATTTGCCATGTTAACCATCTTTAAGTGTATAGTTTAGTAATGTTAAGTATAGTCACATTGTTAAGCAATAGGTCTCTAGAAACTTTTCATCTTGCAACACTGAAACTCTATACCCACTGAACACTAATTACTCCTCTTCACTCCCCTCAGCCCTTGGTAACCACCTTTCTACTTACTATTACTATTACTATTACTTTCTATTTCTATTACTTTATATACTTTATGTGAGTGGAATCATACATTATTTGTTCTTTTGTGACTGGCTTATTTTATTTAGGTTTATCCATTTTATAGGATGTGACAGGATTCCCTTCTTTTTTTTTTTTTTTTTTTTTTTTTGCGGTACGCGGGCCTCTCACTGTTGTGGCCTCTCCCTTTGCGGAGCACAGACTCCGGACGCGCAGGCTCAGTGGCCATGGCTCATGGGCCTAGCCGCTCCACGGCATGTGGGATCTTCCCGAACCGGGGCACGAACCCATGTCCCCTGCATCGGCAGGCGGACTCTCAACCACTGTGCCACCAGGGAAACCCTATCCATTCATCTTTTGATGAATGTTTGGGTTGCTTCTGCCACTTGGTTATTGTGAATAATGTTGTAATGGATATTCATGTGTAAATATATCTTCAAGACCTTACTTTGAAGTCTATTGAGCTATATACTATACACCTAGAAGTGAGGTTGCTGGATCATGGTATTTCTATTTTTATTTTTTTGAGGAACCTCCATAATGTTTTCCACAATGGATACATCGTTTTACATTCCTACCAACAGTGCACAAGAGTTCCAAGTTCTCCACATCCTTGCCAGCACTTGTTATTTTCTGTTCTTTTGATAGTGACCACCTGATGGGTATGAGGGAATGTTTCAAAGTGGTTTTGATTTGCATGTCCCTAATGATTAGTGATGTTGAGCATCCTTTTATGTGCTTATTGGCCATTTGCATATAATATTTAGAGAAATGTCTGTTCAATTCATTTTCCCGTATTTTAAATGGATTTTGTTGTTGTTGAGTTGTAGAAGTTTCTTTTTCTTTTTTTTTTCTTTTTTTTTTTTTTGCAGTACGCAGCCCTCTTACTGTTGTGGCCTCTCCTGTTGAGGAGCACAGGCTCTGGACGTGCAGGCTCAGCGGCCATGGCTCATGGGCCTAGCCGCTCCACGACATGTGGGATCTTCCCGGACTGGGGCATGAACCTGTGTCCCCTGCATCGGCAGGCGGACTCTCAACCACTGCGCCACCAGGGAAGCCCTGTAGAAGTAACCCCATGTCAGATATATGACTTGCAATTACTTTCTCCCATTTCATAGGCTATCTTTTCATTTTGTTGATTGTTTCCTTTGATGTACAGAAGTCTTTAAGTTTCATGTACTCCCATATGTCTGTTTTTTATTTTGTTGCCTGGGCTTTTGGTGTCATAGTCAAGAAATCATTTTCCAGTGTCCTCAAGTTTCTCTGCCATGTCTTCTTTTAAGAGTTTTTGGATATGGAGTATGGAAAAGGCCCAACTTTATTCTTTTGCATGTGGAAATATATCTATTTTTCCAAACACCATATGTTGAAGAGACTGCCTTTTTCCCATTGTGTAGTTTTGGCACCCTTGTCAAAAATCACTTGGCCTATTTTTCAAGGATGTATTTCTTGACTATCTATTGTGTTCCACTGGTTAATATATCTATCTTTATGCCAGTATCACATTGTATTAATTACTGTTCCTTTGTAGTATGTTTTGAAATCAAAAAGTACGAGGCCTCCAGCTTTGTTCTTTTTCAGGAATGTTTTGGCAAGTCAGGTCCCACATGAATTTAGGATTTTTTTCTATTTCTGCAAAAATTGCCGTTGGGATTTTGATAGGGATTGCATTGAATATGTAGATTGCTTTGGGTCATATGAACATTTTAACAATATTGAGTCTTTCAATCCACAGGCATGGGCTGTCTTTCCATTTATTTGTATCTTCTTTGATATTTTTAGTAGTGTTTTGTAGTTTTGAGTGTATGAGTCTTTTACCTCCTTTGTTAAGTTTATTCCTAAGTATTGTATCTTTTTTTTTTTTTTTTGGTGCTGTAGTAAATGGAATTATTTTCTTAATTTCCTTTTTGGATTGGTCATTGTTAGTGAAGAGAAACACGACTAATTTTTGTGTGTTGATTTTGTATGCAGAAACTTTGCTGAAATTGTTTTTAGTTGTAACATTATTTTTTCTGGGATTCTTAGTTTTTTCTGCATATCAGATCATGTCATCTGTGAACAGAGATAATTTTACTTCTTCTTTTCTAGGTTTTTTTTTATGTCTAAATTACTTTGGCTAGAACTTCCACACTCTGTTGAATAGTATTGGCAGGATTGTGTATTCTTGCCTTCTTCTTCATCTTAGAGGACAAGCTTTCAGTCCTCTACCATTGAATATGTTATTAGCTATGGGCTTTTAATATGTGGCTTTTGTTATGTTGAGGTAGTTTCTTTCTGTTTCTAGTTTGTTGAGTAACTTTTGTCATAAAATGATATTGAATTTTTCTGCATTGATTGAGATGATCGTGTGGTTTTGTCCTTGATTTTGTTAATGTGGTGTATTACATTGATTGATTTTTGTATATTGAACCATCCTTGCATTCCAAGTATAAATCCCACTTGGTCATAGTGTATGATTCTTTTAATGTACTGTTGAATTCAGTTTGCTAGTATTTTGTTTAGGATTTTTGCATCATTATTAATCAGGAATATTGGTCTTTAGCTTTATTTTCTTGTGTTTTTGTTTGGTTTGGGTATCAGGGTAATGCTGGCCTCATAGAATGAGTTTGGGAGTGTTCCCTATTTTCAGTTCTTAAGAAGAGTTTGAAGAGGATTGGTGCTAATCCTTCTTTCAATGTTTGGTACAATTCTCTGGTGAAGGCATCTGGTCCTGGGCTTTTCTTTGTTGGGAGCTTTTTCATTAGTGCTTCTATCTTCTTGCTAGTTATAGGTATATTCATACTTTTTATTTCTTCATGTTTCAGTTTTGGAAGATTGTATGTTTTTAGGGATTTATCCATTCCTTCTAAGGTATCCAATTTGTTGGCATATAATAATTCACAGTAATCTCTTATAATCCTTTTTATTTCTGTTACATCAGTTGTAAAGTCCCTATTTTCATTTCTAATTTTAGCTATTTGAGTCTTCTTATTTTTTTTTTAGTCTAGCTAAGAGTTTGTCAATTTTGTAAATCTTAAAAAAAACCTACTGATTTCATTGATTTTTTTTTCCTATTGTCTTTCTATTCTCTTTTTCATTTATTTACTCTCTAATCTTTATTATTTCCTTCCTTCTACTAACTTTGGGTTTAGTTTGTTCTTCTTTTTCTAGTTCTTTGATGTGTAAGTTTAGGTTATTGATTTGAGACCCTTCTCTTTTAATGTAAGTGTTTACTGCTATTAACTTTCCTCTTGGTTCTACTTTCATTGCACCCATAAGTTTTGATATGTTGTGGGTTTTCAGATCCAGAAAAGATCTAGGTATTTGTAAATAAATAAATAAATTCCTTATTTCTTTTATAAAATAAGAATTTTCTAAATTATAATGCTCTCTTTTTGACCCATTTGTTGTTTAATAGTACATTCTTTCCTTGACATTGGTCTTAGTGATGATTTTTTATATTTGACACCGAAAGCAAGTGCAAGAAAATCAAAAATAAACAAGTGGGAGTACATCAAACCAAAAAGCTTCTGTACAGCAAAGGAAACCATCAACAAAATGAAAAGTCAACCTACCAAATGGGAGAATATATTTGCAGGTCATGTGTTTGATAAGTGGTCAACATCCAAAATATATAAAGATAAAAAACTCGTACAACTCAATAGCAAGAAAACCCCCAAAATCTCATTAAAAAATGGGAAGAGGATCTGAATAGACACTTTTTCAAGGAGGGTATATAAATGGCCAACAGGTATATGAAAAGGTGCTGAGAATCATTAATCATCAGGGAAATGTAAATCAAAACCACAATGAGTTATCACCTCACACCTGTTAGAATGGCTATTATCAAAAAGACAAGAAATAACAAATGTTGGCAAGGATGTGGAAAAAAGGAATCCCTTGTGCACTGTTGGTCAGAATGTAAATTGGTGCAACTACTATGCAAAACAGGATGGAAGTCCTCAAAAAATTAAAAAATAAAGCTACTGTATGATCCAGCAATTCCACTTCTGGGTGTTTATCTGAAGTGAAAACACTAACTTCAAAAGAAATATGCACCCCGTGTTCACTGCAGCATTTTATAATAGCCAAGAGATGGGCTCAACTTAAGTGTCCATTAAGGGATGAATGGGATACTATTCAGCCATAAAAAGAAGGAGATCTTGCCATCTGTGACAACAGGGACAGACCTTGAGGGGATTATGCTAAGTGAAATAAGCCAGAGAGAGAAAGACAAATACCACATACCTCATTTATATGTGGAATCTAAAACCACCACCACTTGGGACTTCCCTGGTGGTCCAGTGGTTAACACTTTGCCTTCCAATGCAGCAGGTGCAGGTTTGATCCCTGGCTGGGGAGCTGAGACCCCACATGCCTCATGGCCAAAAAACCAAGCATGAAACAGAAGCAATATTGTAACAAATTCAATAAAGATTTTAAAAATGGTCCACATCCAAAAAAATAAATTAAAAAAACAAAAAACCACCAACACCACCACCAACAAACCAAACTCATAGATACAGAGAACAAGATTGGTATTGCCAGAGATGAGGGTTTGGGGTGGCGAAAATGGTGAAGGGAGTTATAAAATAAATAATTGCTTGGGATGTAATTTGTATCATGGTGAATATAGTTAATAATACTGTATTGTATGTTTGAAAGTTGCTAAGAGAGTAAATCTTGAAAGTTCTCATCCCAAGAAAAAAAATTATACATATACGTGGTGATGGTTGTTAACTAGACTTATTGTGGTAATTATCTTGAAATGTATACATAATTAAATCATTATGTTGTGTGCCTGAAATTACTATGTTATATGTCAATTATGTCTTTTTTTAAAAAATTAATTGATTAATTAATTTATTTTTGGCTGTGTTGGGTCTTTGTTTCTGTGAGAGGGCTTTCTCTAGTTGTGGCAAGCGGGGGCCACTCTTCATCATGGTGCGCGGGCCTCTCACTATTGCGGCCTCTCTTGTTGTGGAGCACAGGCTCCAGATGCGCAGGCTCAGTAGTTGTGCCTCATGGGCCCAGTTGCTCTGCAGCATGTGGGATCTTCCCAGACCAGGGCTCGAACCTGTGTCCCCTGCATTGACAGGCAGGTTCTCAACCACTGTGCCACCAGGGAAGCCTCAATTATGTCTTTTTTTTAAAGTTTTTTTTTTTAAAGATTTTTTTGATTTGGACCATTTTTTAAAGTCTTTACTGAATTTGTTACAACATTGCTTCTGTTTTATGTTTTGGTTCTTTGGCCGCGAGGCATGTGGGGTCCTAGCTACCCAACTAGGTATCGAACCCGCACCCTCTGCAATGGAAGGTGAAGTCTTAACCACTGGACTGCCAGGGAAGTCCCTAAAAGTTTTTTTTTTATTGAAGTATAGTTGATTTACAATGTTTCAGGTGTACAGTAAAGTGATTCAGTTATATGTATATAATAAATATATATATGTTCCTTTTCAGATTCTTTTCCATTATAAGTTATTACAAGATATTGAACATGGTTCCCTGTGCTCTACAATAGCTCTTTGTTGTTTATCTATTATATATATAGTAGTGTGTGTCTGTTAATCCCAAATTCCTAATTTATCCTTCCCCTCCTTTCGCCTTTGGTAACCATAAGTTTGTTTTCTATGTCTGTCAGTCTATTTCTGTTTTGCAAATAAGTTCATTTGTATCATTTTTTCAGATTCCACATCTAAGTGATATCATATGATATTTGTCTTTCTCTTTCTGACTTACTTTACTTAGTATGATAATCTGATGATAATGATAATAACAATTATATCTTTTTTTTAGAGATTTCTAGATATCTTTTTTTTGAAATTTTATTTTATTTTATTTATTTATTTTTGGTTGCATTGAGTCTTCCTTGCTGCACGTGGGCTTTCTGTGGTTGCGTTGAGTGGGGGCTACTCTTTGTCATGGTGTGCAGCCTTCTCATTGTGGTGGCTTCTCTTGTTGCGGAGCATGGGCTCTAGGTGCGCAGGCTTCAGTAGGGCATACGGACTTAGTTGCTCCGTGGCATGTGGGATCTTCCCGGACCAGGGTTCGAACCCGTGTCCCCTGCATTGGCAGGTGGATTCTTAACCACTATGCCACCAGGGAAATCCTCAATTATATCTTAATGAAAGAAAGAAACCAAAATATAAATACTTTCAAAATGATTAAAACCTTGTGTTTTAACATTAAAAATTTAAATAAATAGGATTTTTTTGTGTGCAAAGAAGAAAAAAGTGAAGAATGTTTTATTATTGTTATAGGCATCTGTGGTGAACTTTAGTTATTAATTGCCTATGTGACTAGCCATAGAAAGGGTGCAGCGTCAGAAGAGAGGTAAGGCTTGCAGTTTGATACACTCAGCAAGGACATGCAGGAGGGCCTATGGTGGGCTGCCTCTACCGACACTTATGTGAATTGGTTCAAACACAATAAGATGGATTTGGTTTATACAAACAAAGTAAATATATTTGGACTGAAATTTGAGGGATTTTAGTTGTACCTATTGAAGAAACATTTAAATTAAAGTTAATATAATATATAGAGCAGAATACATTTGAGTAATATATATATATATTTGAATAACAAACATGAAAAAAGAGTGCATTGTTTAATTTCCACATATTTGTGGATTTTTCTATTTTTCTTCTACTGTTTATTTCTAGTTTCATTTCATTGTAGCCAGAGAAGATACTTTGTATGACTGCAGTCTTCTTAAATGTGAAAAGACTTGTTTTGTGGTCTAACATGTTACCTATCTTGAGAATGTTCCATACCTTGATTCTCTTTTCATTTCCCTTTGTGTAAATTATATAGGTATTTTCTTTGTGATTACCATTGCAATAACATGAAACATCTTAAAGGTATAGCAGTCTATTTTAAACTGATAATAACTTCAATTGCCTATAAAATCTCTACTCCTTTAAATCTCTGCCTTTCTTATTACAGGCATACCTTGGAGACTGTGGCTTCAGTCCAGACCACTGTAATAAAGCAGATACCACAATAAAGCAAATCACATGAATTTTTTGGTTTCCCAGTGCATATAAAAGTTACATTTACACTATACTGTAGTCTATTAAGTGTGCAATAGTATTATGTCTTTAAAAACAATGTACATGCCTTAATTTTAAAATACATTATTGCTAAAAAATGCTAACCATCATCTGAGTCTTCAGTGAGTTGTAATCTTTATCAGGTGCAGGGTTTGAAATATTGCAAGAATTACCAAAATGTGACACAGAGACGTGAAGAGAGCAAATACTGTTGGGAAAATGGTGCCTGATGCTGGGTTGCTACAAACCTTCAATTTGTGAAAAATGCAGTATCTGCAAAGCACAATAAAGCAAAGCTCAGTAAAATGAGGTATGCCTATATATGTTATTGATGATACAATTACCTCTTTTATATTGTGTATCCATTAACATAAATTTGTAACAATTTTTTATGTTTTTGTTTCTTAAATTCTATATTAGATTGTAAAGTGATTTACACACATACATTATCACACTACAGAATTCTATATTTGTCTAAATATTTACTTATACCAGGGAGTTTTATATTTTTGTATGGTTCTGTGTTGTTTATAATCCTTTTGCTTCAACTTGAAGGAGTCCCTTCAGCATTTTGTAGGGCAGATCTAGTGGTAAGGAACTCCCTTAACTTTTGTTTTTGTAGGAAACTCTTTAATTTCTCCTTTGTTTTTGAAGAAAAGTTTTCCAAGATATAGTATTCTTGGCTGGCATTTTTTTTGTTTCAGTACTTTAAATATATTATCCTACTCCCTTCCAGGGAAGGTTTCTACTGAGAAATCTGCTGACAATCTACTAGTAGCTCCTTTGTACATAAAATTTGCATTTTCCTGGCTGCTTTCAAGATTCTTTGCCTGTGACTTTTGACAATTTGATTATAACGTCTGTTGGCTTACAAACTGGCCCCTCTACAAAGAGGGTAAGGAGAGACTGAAGAATGAAGCAGACCACTTCATTTTGGTAGGTGGCAATTTTAATAAACAAGGGAATTTACATACAAGGCTTGTGTTGGGTGGCCGCAAGATGAGTAATCTCCACATCATCTACCTGCCAGAATCTTAAAAGTTTATAGAGAGGCCTTAACTAGGTTCAGTCATGTATACTGTCTTGATGGTCTCAACAACACTGTTCTCTCAAGGCTGTGTCCTTGAAAACGGTTCCCACTGTGGGAATGATGGGCAGAACATACATTCTAAGGACAGGGAAGGGGGTGAGAAGCCTCTGTTTGCCCTGGTCCAGCTTTTAGGTCAACCAGTGGTCATGTCTTCTAATAGATTACCTCTTCAAACAATATCTCTTGTTGTAGATCCCTTTAGATTTTCCCTAACTGGAGTTTCTTGAATTTCTTGAATTTGTATGTCCATTTCTCTCCTCAGATTTGGGAAGATTTCAGCCATTATTTCTTCAAATAGAATCTCTGTTCCTTTCTTTCTTTCTTCTCCTGCTGGGATTCACATGGTGCATATATGGTTCCATTTGATGATGACCCAAAAAGTGCCTTAGGCTCCCCTTCATCTTTCATTCTTTTTTTCTTTTTGCTCCTCTGCAAACAGTACTTTTGAAAGTCTTGCTGTCAAGTTCATGGATTCATTCTTCTGACTGCTCAGGTCTGCTGTGGAGTCCCTTTAGTGAATTTTTCAATCCAGATATTGTGTTCTTAAGTTCCACAATTTCTGTTTGGTTCTTCTTCATAGTTTCCTTCTCTTTGTTGATATTCTCATTTGGTTCATGCATAATTTTCCTGATTTCATTTTAGTTGTCTATCTATGTTCTCTTTTAATTCATTGAGCACCCTTATAGCAATAATTTTGATTTTTTTTTGGCTAATTAATATATTTCTGTTTCATTAGGGTTACTTTCTGGAGATTTAATTTTTTCATTTAAATGTGTCATTTTTCTTGTTTCTTTGTATGGCTTATTATTTTTTTCTTGGGATTTTAGCATTTGAAGAATCAGCCATCACCCCCAGACTTTTTAATCTGCAATTGTGTAGGGAGAACTTTCTCCACTGAGCCTGGCTAGGGATTCTGGAGACCGCTCAAATCTTTTCTAGGGATGCATCCTCTCTGGGCTTTAGGAGGTTTGCCAGTTCTTCTTCTTTTTTTTAAGAATAAATTTATTTATTTATTTATTTTTGGCTGCATTGGGTCTTCGTTGCTGCACACGCGCTTTCTCTAGTTGTGGTGAGTGGGGGCTACTCTTTGTTGTGGTGCACGGGCTTCTCATTGTGGTGACTTCTTTTGTTGCGGAGCACAGGCTCTAGGTACGTGGGCTTCAGTAGTTGTGGCACACAGGCTCAGTAGTTGTGGCTCGTGGGCTCTAGAGCACAGGCTTAGTAGTTGTGGCACACGGGCTTAGTTGCTCTGCGGCATGTGGGATCTTCCTGGACCAGGGCTGGAATCCGTGTCCACTGCATTGACAGGTGGATTCTTAACCACTGCACCACCAGAGAAGTCTACCATTTCTTCCTGAGAGCTCCCACTGGAGTGTCTCTTTGATACTGTGGCCTCTTTGGTACTGTAATAAGCTGCAGTATTGGAACTCTACCTAGTGTCTCTGGTAATGAAAACTCTGGTGAATGTTGATGGTTTTGTTCTCAGATACCCGTAATCTGGCTTCTGTATTCCTGTCAGTACTTGGATTCAAGTAAGACAGAAAATGGTCCCTCAGGCAGCCCCCCATAAAAGTCAGAATAATGGACATACATTCTACTTGTTTCTCTCACCAGGGAGAATATGTGAACTGAGGTTTTCCTCCTAATGGTGCCACACTGTGTGGACAGTAGGGGTTCTGGCAAGAGAAAGTGCTGTGAATTTTCCTGCTGACTTTGAGGCAGTTGGCTTAGTGCTCACCTGGGGTGCAGGATCCGTTTTTTTTTTTTTAACTTATTTTATTCAAGTATAGTTGATTTACAATGTTGTGTTCATTTCTGCTGTATAGCAAAATGATTCACTTATACATATGTATGTGTGTGTATGTATATATATATATATATACACACACACATACACACACACACACACATATGTATATACACACACACATTCTTTTTCTTTTCCATTATGGTTTATCACAGAATATTGAATATAGTTCCCTGTGCTATACAGTGGGACCTTGTTGCTTATCCATTCTATATATAATAGTTTGTATATGCTAATCCCAAACTCTCATTCCATCCATCCCCACCCCACACACACATTGGCAACCACCAGTCTGTTCTCTATGTCTGTGTGTCTGTTTTGTAGATAAGTTCATTTGTGTCATATTTTAGATTCCACATATAAGTGATATCTTTGATATTTGTCTTTCTCTGACTAACTTCACTTAGTATGATAATCTCTAGGTCCAGCCATGTTGCTGCAAATGGCATTATTTCATTCTGTTTTTATGGCTAAGTAGTAGTCCACTGTATATATGTACCACATCTTCTTTACCCATTCATCTATCAATGGACGTTTAGGTTGTTTTCATGTCTTGGCTATTGTGAATAGTGCTGCTATGAACATAGGGGTGCATATATCTTTTTGAATTATAGTTTTGTCTGGATATATGTCCAGGAGTCAGATTGCTGGATCATATGGAAACTCTATTTTTAGTTTTTTGAGGAACCTTCATACTGTTTTCCACAGTGGCTACACCAATTCACATTCCCACAAACAATGTAGGAGGGTTCCCTTTTCTCCACACCCTCTCCAGCATTTCTTGTTTGTAGACTTTTTAATGATAGCCATTCTGACCAGTGTGAGGTGGTACCTCATTGTAGTTTTGATTTGCATTTCTCTAATAATCAGCCATGTTGAGCATCTTTTCATATGTCTGTTGCCCATCTGTATGTCTTCTTTGGAGAAATGTCTTTTTAGGTGTTCTGCCCATTTTTCAGTTGGGTTGTTTTGTTATTGAATTGTATGAGCTGTTTGTATATTTTGGAAATGAAGTCCTGTTGGTCACATCATTTGCAAATATTTTCTCCCATTCTGTAGATTGTCTTTTCATTTTATTTTGGTTATGGTTTCCTTTGCTGTACAAAAGCTTGTAAGTTTAATTAGGTCCCATTTGTTTAGTTTTGCTTTCATTTCTATTGCCTTGGGAGACTGACCTAAGAAGACATTGGTACGATTTATGTCAGACAATGTTTTGCCTATGTTCTCTTCTAGGAGTTTTATGGTGTCATGTCTTATATTTGTCTTTAAGCCATTTTGAGCTTATTTTTGTATGTGGTGTGAGGGTGTGTTCTAACTTCATTGATTTAAATGTGGCTGTCCAGGGAGCTCCCTAGTGGTTAGGATTCGGCACTTTCACTGCTAGGACCTGGATTCAATCCCTGCTTAGGGAACTGAGATCCTGCAAGCCGCGTGGCACGGCCCCAAAAAAAAAAAAAAAAAATGCAGCTGTCCAACCTTTCCAACACCACTTGCTGAAGAGTGTCTTTTCTCCATTTTATAGTCTTGTCTCCTTTGTTGAAGATTAATTGACCATAAGTGGGTGGGTTTATTTTTAGGCTGTCTATTCTGTTCCATTGATCCATATGTCTGTTTTTGTGCCAATACCCATGCTGTTTTTTTTTTTCTTCTTCGGTATGCGGGCCTCTCACTGCTGTGGCCTCTCCCATTGCGGAGCACAGGCTCCGGACACGCAGGCTCAGGGGCCATGGCTCAGGGGCCTAGCTGCTCCGCGGCATGTGGGATCTTCCCGGACCGGGGAACAAACCCCTGTCCCCCGCATCGGCAGGCAGACTCTCAACCACTGCGCCACCAGGGAAGCCCCCCATGATGTTTTGATTACTGTAGCTTTGTAGTATTTTCTGAAGTCTGGGAGGGTTATGCCTTGCAGGATTCTTTTAACTGGTTTCTGGATTTCTCACAAAGGCACATGGTTTGTGTAGTATTGTTAAATTCCTGTGTCTATGGGAGAAGGAGGGTCTATGGCTTCCTATTCTGCCATCTTGCTGATGTCATCCTCCTTTTTCAGCCCTAGTTTTTGAAAAATATTTCTGCTAGGTATAGAATTCTAGGTAGACTTTTTTCAAATGTTAGTATTTTAAAGATTTTGCTGTGCTGTTTTCTGGCTAGCATTATTACCAGTGAGAAGTCTGCTATCATTCTTATTATTTCTCTAGGTATTTCTCTGTTTCCTATTAAGATTTTCTCTTTATTACTGATTTTAAACAATTTGATTGTGATGTGCTGTGGGAGTAGTTTTTCTCATATTTATTTTGCTTGGAGTTCATTGAGCTTCTTGAATCTGGGGTTTTAAAAAATTTCAGCTATTTTGAGGTATAATTAATGTATACAATTGTAAGATATTTAAAGTGTACATCACAGTGATTTAATATACGTACATATACATCTATTTCATTAACACATCCGTCACTTCACATTTATCTTTTTGTGTTTGAGAACATTTAAGTTTTAGTCTCCTAGCAAGTTTCAATTATACAGTACAGTGTTATCAACTAGAGTCACTATGGTTTTCATTAGATCCTCACACCCATTCATCTTATAGCTGAAATTTTGTACCCTTTTACAAACCTCTCTCTATTTCTTCACTCCCGGTCCCAGTGGCAGATCAGAGTTTTTGTCTGTTCTCTCCGCACTGGGTTGGGGTGTAGAGCCAACGTGGGTGGAGTGTTTTTGAGCTCATTAAGAACTTGTTATTAGTTTAGTGCAATCCTGTGACACTCCTGAATGCAAGCCCCATTGGCTTTCAGAGCCAGGCAATCTGGGTGCAGATTGCCTGGCTCTCTCTCAGCTGGCAGCTGCTAAAGCTGGTGTGTCAGATACTGTGTACAAGGTCGTTCCAGAGAGATAACTGTGACTCAGAGCAGACCAAAAGGAGAGGGTATGGGAGGTGTCCACAGTCTTCCCTAGTGTTTGGAGATGATTGCAGTTAGCCTCTAGATGCATGCTAAATTAGAAGCCTGACCTCAGGCAGCATCTTTTAAAGTATGCAAAGAGACCCCTTTTAGGGAAATACTGAGAGATGGGGGTTTGTGCATGCTTACTCTGTGCTGAGCCCTGGGGGTATAGCCAGTTTAAGAATTGCTTTTTTGTTTGCTACTGTCTGTGGGGCTAGTGAATGGGAGCCTATTGGTTATCAGAGCCAGGAGATCTGGGGACCCACCCCTTGTGAAGCAGCTGCAAAAGCTGGGGTACAGATGAGTATATTAGCTCCTTCCAGGCAGATACTGGTGACTTGGAGCAGCCTGAAGAGAGAAGGTGGAAAGGTGTGTTCTGGCTTCCCTGGTCTCTGGGGAGGATTGCAGTTAGCCCCTAGATGCAAGTTAAATTAGAATTCTGACCTTCAGCAGCATTTCTTAAAGTGTGTAAAAATAGACCCCATTCAGGGAAGACTGGAAGACTGACTGGCATTTTTTGCCTGCTCCCTCTGCACTGAGCCCTGAGGATAGCTACATTCAGTGCTCCTACAAATGGGTCTCATGGAGTTGCTGCAAGCCTACTGGCTTTCAGAGCTAGGTGTTTTGAGGGGCGACTCCTCAGATGGAAGTCAAATGTTACGGCATTAGTTGTTGGGTCCAAACGCTTCCCTTCGCTCGTCAGGGAGAAACTGGGATTTTCTTTCTTTTTTCTAATATCTTTATTGGAGTATTATTGCTCTACCATGGTGCATTAGCTTCTGCTGTATAACAAAGTGAATCAGTCATACGTATACACATATCCCCATAGCCCCTCTCTCTTGTGTCTCCCTCTCACCCTCCCTTTCCCACCCCTCTAGGTGGTCACAAGGCACCGAGCTGATCTCCCTGTGCTATGCAGCTGCTTCCCACCAGCCATCCATTCTACATTTGGTAGTGTATATATGTCCATGCCACTCTTTCACCTCGTCCCAGCCCACCCCTCCCCCTCCCCGTGTCCTTAAGTCCACTCTCCACATCTGCACCTTTATTCCTGTCCTGCCCCTAGGTTCTTCAGAACCATTTTACTTTATTTTTTTTAGATTCCATATATATGTGTTAGTGTACAGTATTTGTTTTTCTCCTTCCAACTTACTTCACTCTGTATGACAGACTCTAGGTCCATCCACCTCACTGTAAATAACTCAATTTTGTCTCTTTTTATGGCTGAGTAATATTCCATTGTATATATGTGCCACATCTTCTTTATCCGTTCATCTGTCAATGGACACTTAGGTTGCTACCATGTCCTGGCTTTTGTAAATAGTGCTGCAATGAACATTTTGGTACATGACTGTTTTTGAATTATGGTTTTCTCAGAGTATTTGACCAGTAGTGGGATTGCTGGGTCATATGATAGCTCTATTTTTAGTTTTTTAAGGAACCTCCATACTGTTCTCCACAGTGGCTCTCTCAATTTACATTCCCACCAACAGTGAAGGAGGGTTCCCTTTTCTCCACACCCTCTCCAGCATTTATTGTTTGTAGACTTTCTGGCCATTCTGACCGGTGTGAGGTGATACCTCATTGTAGTTTTGATTTGTATTTCTCTAATGATTAGTGATGTTGAGCATCCTTTCATGTGTTTTTTGGCAATCTGTGTATCTTCTTTGGAGAAGTGTCTATTCAGGTCTTCTGCCCATTTTTTGATTGGGTTGTTTGTAATGGCAGTAACATATACAGACTCCCTGTGAGTTGGCCACTGTTTTGATTTACATGTATTAACTCATTTAGTGCTGACAACACTTCGAGGTAAGTACAATCTTTATTTCTCAGTTTACAGATGAGGAAAGTGAGGTGCAGAGTGGTGAAATAGCTTGTTCAAAGTTATCCCGTTGGTAAGTAGTAAGGCCAGGATTTGAACTTTGATAGTGGAGCTCCAGGCTGTACTTCACACCTCTGAACTATCTTGCCTCTAGTGACTTGCTGCCTTTCTTCACTCTGGTTCACCTAGCTTCACCTTTGGGCTCAGGCCCAGATCAAGTTTTCCCTAATTTCTCCTTTCAGGCCTCTTACAGCCACTTTGGCAAGTACTGCTTCCAAAGCCAGTGGAAAACACTGGTAGACTTCCCTGCTTTTTCTATTGTAAAAAAGGCAAATTGAAGTCATGGAGTAAGATACAGATCTCTCCTGCTTTCAGGTGGCAAGGGAGGTGAACCTAAATCAACCTTGCTGTATTTCTCAGATTACTATCTCAGCATATGAAGAAACAAAATACCCAGAATTTATAGAGAATTTATTTGATCTACAAATCAAATGCGCCAAAGACATGAACAGAAAATTCACAAAACGAGGCAAATATCTTTATTTCAAAATCAACCTTAGCTAGATTCATTTTTATGTTTTTTTTTTCTTGATATTGGCAAACTTTAAAAAGATTGATGTGACTGAAGCTGGAGATGGTAAGGATGTGAGGGGGGTGAGAGACAGTGAAAAGGTAGTGGGATTGATGGATTATAGATTCTGATAGAGCTGAAGTAATGCCGGATTGCAGTATGAGAAGGAATAAACAGGAAGGACAGGAGGTAGTGATCAGAATATGGGATTTTACAATTGAGAATGTGAAGAATTTCAATTTATTGATAATGACAAGGTCTAGGGCAACACAGTCCAATAAAAATATGTGCTGTGTATATAACTTAAAATTTCATAGTAGCCAGATTTAAAAAAAGCAGGTAAAATTAATTTTAATGTATTTTATTTAATCCAATATATCCAAGAGTAACATTTCAACATGTAATCAAAAGGTTATTGAGATGTTTTATATTCTTTTTTACATAGTAAATCTTTAAAACTTAATGTGTATTTTATACTTACTACATATCTCAATTTAGACTACTCACATTTCAAATGCTCAGGAGCCACACATGGCAAATGACTACTATATTGGACAGCACAGGTCTAAAGTATGACCATGGGAATAAGTGGTAGGATAGAGAGACCAGGGTATTGGAAGGATCACCTATGTGAATACTAGAATCACCAAGAATGTTTTTCAGTCACCAAAAAGAACATGTTAGACCTACACGTAATGAGTCGGAAAGATCTCCAAGACATATATTGAAGGGAAAATTAATTTCCAGTATATGTATGGATAATACCATTTATTAAAAAAATATTTAAGTTACAAAAGGAAAAAGATGTGCTAACTTGATGATGGTTGCCTCTGGAGAATGGAGTAGAAATAGGATGGAGTGGGAGTGAAGGGGGACTTTCAAGTCACGCTCTATATACTTCTGGATCATTTGTATATCTCACAATAAGAATGTATTCATGTACTTGTATAATTGTATAATAATAATTGTTTGAGTTAATATTAATACCATTGATCTTGTTATCTATTTGACTTGGTTTCCTCTCTTCCCCCAATTGCCTGCCCTTTCCTCAGAGTTTCAAGTATCATGAATTATTCTGAGAATACAAAGCTGGACGGCTTACTAACCATTTTTTTTTTATTAGTAAAAGAGTGTGTGTATTTCATTTTGTTATATATGATGCTGTAAAGCACCTCGTTAAGACTTCCATTTCTGTTTTGTGTTGCTTGGGGCCTCAGATGACCAAATCTTTAAATCTCAAGATAAATGTGATTAAGACAAGGAGAATGAGTTATGGGGTTCCATTCTGTGTCTTATTCTTTCCATCAGACAGCATTCATTTCCTCTCCTATTTCCCTAACTAAACATGTAGCTCAAGAATGCTCTAGCAGACTTAAAGAAGCATGCTGTGATCTCTTTCTTTAGATTTTATGCTTCTTGAGGGCAGTGACTGAATTTTCGTACCCCTGGTGCCTATATTAATGCACTCAATAAATGTTCTTTAAATAGCACAGTAAAGGTAATTTGTCAATGATAAGAGCTAGTAAGTGTACTGAAGTGTACTGAATTCGAGTTTAGAGTAGAGGAATGGGCTGTTATGTTATTTCTATATTGCTTTCTTGTGAACTTTCAACTTCCCTTTCAAAATCTAGGACAAATGTCACTTTTTCCCCATAGCTTTCCCTTCTGCACAAGTAGTTAACAGCCACACCCACAGTGTGCCCAAAGAATTATGTGTATATCTCTCAAACCCTCTCATGCTATGTGTTCACATTTCTAATTGTGAGTTCTTTCTGGATAAGGATGATTTCTTACTATATGTAACACAATGTCTGAGACCTAGCAGGTGCTCAATAAATGTTTGTGAATGAATACATACATAAATGAATCAGACATAATACATAAATGATCAGACCTTGAGGCCTCAAATCCATTTCCACAGACAATGACAAAACAGAGACGAAACCTATATTTATTTAATTACTGAATATTTATTGAGCACCTGCTATACACAAGGCAAAAGGAAAAGAAACAAATTGTCTATCCAGAATTACTTTTAACTCTTTCAGCAGTGCCTAAGTCCTCATCATAAAAAAGTCCATTATACTGATTTAGTATCCATTCATTCTTTGGTTAATCTTCATGTACAGTTTTCTCAAGTGTACTTTCAAATATTGCATAATGCTGTTGACCATGATATATTCCAAGGGCTGTCTGAAGTATAAGAGGAATCAACATTGCTTTTACCTCTGTTTGACAAAGCAGCAGCCAATAACGTAAAACCCTTCCTTTTGGTGGCAGTGGAACAGTATGATACCTAAAAACGAAAAAGGATTAATTACTTCCTCTGGAAGTAAATTCTATAAAAAATTTGTTGATGTCTCCTAAACTGATCATTTCTATTCTAGATCTTTCATGTAGATAGCAAAAAAGGTTAAAATTAGCTATTTGAAATATGAAACTATGATATTTTGATGAAAATGTGTCATTGGCAGCTAAAGAATAAGGAGAATTTATTAATATTAAAAAAAAAAAAGGGGGGATTCCCTAGTGGCGCAGTGGTTAAGAATCCACCTGCCAATGCAGGGGACACAGGTTCAAGCCCTGGTCCTGGAAGGTCCCACATGTTGTGGAGCAACCAAGCTCGTGCACCACAACTACTGAGCCTGCGCTCTGGAGCCCACGAGCCACAACTGCTGAGCCTGCGTGCCACAACTACTGAAGCCTGTGTGCCTAGAGCCAGTGCTCTGCAACAAGAGAAGCCACCGCAATGAGAAGCCCATACGCACACCGCAACCAAGAGTAGCCCCTGCTTGCCTCAACTAGAGAAAACCTCCAAGCAGCCAAAAATAAATAAATTAAATAAATAAATTTTTTAAAAAAAAAAAGGGAAGAAAGGAAGAAACGGAACAAAAAGATGGACTTACTTGACTGCCAGGCGTCCATTTTTAGAAAAAGCTAAAGCAATGGGATATAAAACACCACACACTATGCCAATCAGTGAACTTCTCAGAACACAATTTTCCCGGCTTATATTACCTGGAAAACAAAAGTAAATTTGATCTCCTTTTAAAACTCAGGATAAGAACTATTAAGAGTCTTGGGTCCTCATACAGTAGTTATTTGCATTGTCCTCAAGCATAGCAAAATAGTAGAAAGAATATTAGAAATTCAATGTATGGTACAGTAGACTAAATGTATCACATTTAAAAAATGCTTTTATTATACTTCACATAAAGATAAGTTACCTCTTACTTATATGGCTGTTGAAGAAGTAATTTCATAGTGAAGTATATTAAACTAGCAGACCAGATATCTGGATTCTAGGGTAGTACATTTATATTGTCTATGTGTCAGGCATGTGCTAGGGATACAGTATTACACAGAAGAGATCCAATCTCTGACCTTCAGGTCCGTTTACTAAGAAGGAAATACATTAGACAAATATTTAAACAAATAATCTTAAGTGTGCATATGCTTTGAAGGTAAAATGAATAGAGAATGTATCTAGAAACTTAACCTGAGGGAATCAGAGGTTTCCCTGGGGAAAAGGTATTTAAGCAGGGACCTGATGAACAGGGGTCAGAGGTTCCATCAATTACTAGTTGTGAAACTTAAGGTAAGGGGAGGAGGTAGGAAATAACATTAGAAGCCCATAATATGCCAGATACTATGTTAGACATTCAACACACAGTATCTTAATTCTTAAAACAATCCTGTGAGGTAAGTACTATTAGCCCTAATTCATAGATAAGACAACTGAGTCTCAGAGATTAAATGACTTGCCCAGTGTCACAAAACTTAAGTGAAATATGTAGTATACCAAAGCCTCCTTTTTTCCCACTATATCATGCTGCTTCTTAGTGTACTTGAACATGTCTCAGCTTAGTTTCTTACCTGTAAAGAAAAGACACAATACTACTTGCCCTGGCTGATTAGGATTGTTGTGGGGATGAAACAGGACAATATATGTGAAGGTACTTTGTTAGTGGTAAAGAAATACACAAATGTAAGGGACTATTATCAGCAGTAGCAACAGTATATGTTAATGAGTAATTTTACTTAGATATAAACACATTATATGTTAATGAATTTAAATTTACCTGAATACAAAGCATGTCTTACAAGAAGCTCATAAGAAACTATGGTAGACAAAAATGGAAGTGTAGTCAATGATGCATATGTCTTCAAAGCATCATGTTTAACCTTGAAGCAATGTCTGAAAATTAAGTTTGCCAATATTCCAGAGAAACCAGCTGTTGTTCCAAAGGTCACTGTTCCATATATATTTAAAGTCCTAATTGGAAAAACAAAGTGAAGAATTAAGTTCAACATAATATTCTTCTAATAGATATATCCTTTCCTGGGTTTGTTATTACATATTTACTCAACATCAAATTTTTCTTGAGCATTTACTATGCTCAATACTATACAAAGAAAGGTATTTTCTTTGTGCTGAGGGTGGGGCAGTGAATAAAGTGGAAAAAAAAAAGAAAAAAAAGAAAAGAAATTCCACCCCTCATAGAACTTGCATTCTAATGAGAAAACAATATAATTATCCTCCTGAGAATAGAGTGGTTCTAAGATGGAGCTCTTTTAAAGATAGAATAAATTTTGGCCACAAATAAATATGAATATGTTCCAATGTAGCCAAATTTTATGAACTATCTAAATCCAAGAATATTGTTCTTTCTACTAAAAGAATTAATTTGCTTAAGGTCATTTGAAAAAAGTTTTTTACATTTGGTTAGGCCTTCTAGAAAATAACTATTTCTTAAGTAGTCCAGATATTTAAAATAATTTGTCTAGGATTTCCAAAACTTCATCCAAAGAAATTTGAAAGATCTAGTTTTTCTGACTCATACCTAAATCCAGAAATGTTTAAAGTCTAAGATCAACGTCCTTTGATTTTATTCTTGAGCTCTATTAACCTAAAAGTCAGAACGGTAATGTGAGACTATATATACATCATGGAATCTGTATTCCCTTTTGCTGAGCTCAGCACTGTTACTGAGGTAATAAATTCTAAACTGAAATTAATTACAATTGATAATTAATATAAGTAACCCTCAAAATGGTGTTCTCCTAATTACTTTTAATTAAAATATGTTTATTGCACAAATAACATTTCAACAATTTTAGAAACAAAACAATTTCAAGAGAGAAAAGAAATTATCCAGTCTCAGTATTCCAACAAACCACTATTTTCATCTGCTCATGTTTCCCTCCAGTTCTTTTTTTAAAATAAGCTTTCTTTATAACCAACTCAATAAAGTTAACAGGATCTTAGATACCTAGAAACAATGGCAATACAGAAGATCTGCAAATAAAGTTATTGACTTTCAGTCTAGGTGAGTTTCTTACTTTTCTTTTCTAAGATATTCAAATTTTTTTTCTATGATTTCGATGAGCATTGGTTTTCTGAGTTTTGCATCTCCTAGAGAAGGACTGGACTGACCATATATGTATGTTGGCATCTTGATGTCCTGAAAAACACAAAAATCCAGAACCATAATAGCTCATGATGTTAATATTAAATCTTATAAATTCTACAGATTCAGATTAAAAAACATTTAGACTCTAGTAAAAGTGTCAAGTACTGTCATCTGCTTTCACACACTTTGTTAATGATTCAGTCACTATTTAGTGAGCTCTTATTATCTGTTAGATGATGGCTTTTTTTTTTTTTTTTTTTTTTGCGGTACGCGGGCCTCTCACTGTGTGGCCTCGCCCGTTGCAGAGCACAGACTCTGGACGCGCAGGCTCAGCAGCCATGGCTCACGGGCCCAGCCGCTCCGCGGCATGTGGGATCCTCCCTGACCGAAGCACGAACCCGTGTCCCCTGCATCGGCAGGCGGACTCTCAACCACTGCGCCACCAGGGAAGCCCCTAGATGATGGCTTTTTGATTCACATAACAACTTTGAGAAATTGGTTGGATAATGGTCATCTCTACCTTTATGGATGAGACAACAAGGTTCAGAGGCTGACTTGCCTGAGGACTTGTTGTAGAAGGATAATTTACTGAGATATTTTTTGTTTTCTTTACAGTTTTCCCTGAAGGTAGCCAGGCCCTTTGTAGTTCTCCATGCTCTAGCTTTTTCAGAGCTGAAAGTAAACAGTAGCTACTTGTTGACCACTATCTTTATCCTCTGTCTCATGAAAGCCTGAGCTTTTGGAGATTATGTTGACTTTCCTGGAGAGGTAGGAGAGAACAGGGATTGCCTTGGAGAATATCGAGAGAGAACATCAGAAAGAGGGACACATTCCAGCCTAGGAAGAGGCAGTGGATCATGGTTACCTTGGATTATATAAGGTATATATATCCAGATCCCTACTGAGGCAGAAGTAGGGCCTTTGCTGGAAATTGCTATGCAGTATATCAGGGAGCCTGGACATATGGCACTGGGCTCCAGGGTTGGAAAGTTCCTGTGTCCCAAGTGTGATGTATGAATAGACAGTTGCTAATGTCAAGGGACCATGAGGTTTGGCCAGTAGCATCTTAACAGAAACCAGTAGTTGAAAAAAACAAAACAAAACTGAACCCTCAGAAAGGATCCCTTCTGAATATTTTGCTCTGGGTAAGACTCTCAGATTTCTGTGAAACGTCTTAATATTTGTTACATCTTTTGCCATACTGGCATTATGGAATTCCAGATTAGCCAATGAATAGATTAAATCTATGCCTTTCACAATTTATATGATTCTCCATTTTAACAACATTTATGGTCAAGGGCATAGACTAATAAGTCTCAAATTTTAGGAGTCCTGGGCAAGAGAATCGGAAAGGGTTAAGCATAAAAGACATAAAAGAGACTTAGTAAGATTCTCAACTTTTCATGTGCACAGGAATCACGAGTTTATCTGAAATGCAGTCTCTCGAGCTCCCTATTGAGATATCTGGATTCAACAGGAGTAAAGTCTAGAAATCTGCATTTTAATAACACCAAGTGATTCTGATGCTGGTAGTCAATGGACACATGTTGAACATCACTGTAATATTCACTTCCTGAATAAGTGATATGTTCCAACCCTAACCCTAACTAATGAAAGGCCAATTCATCCATGGTATCAACATCCTGAAGGTACAGACTCTTTTGAATCTTCATATGGTATCAAACAATGAGTAATAATGGACGAGTTTCTTTCCCTGCATCATTGAAGAACTTACTCAAGCCAGTTCTATCTTTTTCTTTAAAATATCTGAGGACAGAAAAAAAAAGTAAAATATTTTATAAATTACAATTTTTCAAAGACTAGATTGAATCTTTTGCCTCTCTCTGACATCTAAATGGCAAATGGAAAAGACAAGATAGCAATATATAAGGGAGATTCTATATCTAATCCCTCTGGTGTACATGAAGGCAGATGTCAGTAACATGACAATTAACCAGAAACTTGGGAAAACTTTTCGTTTTGCTGTCATCCAATTCACTGAAGTGCCTTATTCCTCACAAAGAAAACTTTCAGGCAATCCCTTGTATCAACCTCCTACCTCATCTACACCTCAATATATAGGAAACACAGATATCCAGGATTATGATCCTAAAATACTGAAACAGGACAGCAAATATTTATTGAGTGCATAGTTTTTGTAAGGCAGTTATTAAAGCAGAGAAATATACTGATAACTTCCTGCTAGAATTTTTACAAGTACTGAAATGTAAAAATTTCTCTATAACTAACATTTTATCTAAAGAGTAACTAGTTCAAGGCCACTCAACTGGGCACCACGATTATACCAGTAATATTTTATGGTTTTGTAGTGCTTTTATGTGTATTATTTCACTTGACCTTCAGAATTTTATTTAACATTCACTCATCATTTGCTCAGACATTCACCTGGTATTTGAAAGCCCCCCGGATAAGCAAGATGTAGTCATCTCCTCAGAACCCATAACCCAGGCAGAGGTCAGGACAAAATGGCAGGAAATTTAAAATGCAAACGTCCCGAGTGAAGAGAAAACAGGCTACATCAAACAGGACTAACCTTTAGGTCTCCTACTTTCTCCCCACCTCTTTTCATAGCAACCAGGGATTTAATTGCGCCCTGCATGGACTTGGGAGCTGTTCTCTTTAGACTTCAAATCCCTTTTACGCGCATCATTTCAGAAGAGTGCGGCAGCACCTGAGGCTGCAGAAATCACCGCCCCTACCACCCTGGGTTTCCGCCTACCTTGGACGCTTCCCCAACTCCCACCGGCACCACACCTGCAGCCCTCCTGTCGGCTCCAGCCTCACGCCCGAACGCCGCCATTTTGGCGACTCACGTGACTAGTGGTGGGCGGGGACCCAGAACTCCCGGGGCGGGAAGTGGTGCGGTCTCACGCCTCTAGCCCTCATCCCTGGCCCGCCCCGACCCAGTCAAAAGCCGCGCCCTCCATCCTGGCTGTGATTGGGCCCGGCGTCCAGAAACGGGAGCCGCTCATTGGCTTCCAGGAGGTCCAGACTCCCATGGGCCCGCCCCCCTGCGGTCCAGACTCCCATGGGCCCGCCCCCCTGCCAGGCCCGTATTCCCTTCTCTTTAATTTGTTATCGTAGCTCCCTCTTCTCGCCTCCTGAGGGGAACGTGGGGCGGTCCGAGCGCAGGGATGTCGCTGCGCGTTTTCCTCTCCTCAGGGCACCTCCGTTAGCTGGGGCCGAGCTGCCCAGCCCCTTTCATTCCTTCAGGGTGCTTGCCCCTCTGGCATGGCCCGTGTGTTAAGGCTCCGGCTTCTCGGGCACCTCCTCCCTAGAGCCCCCAACCGGCTGCCAGAGCAGCCCCGACTAGCCTCCTCCCCTCACAGCCGTCAGACTCCCCTTCTCAGTCTTTAGTCCCCTCATATTCTATCCTTTATCCTCGCTTGGAAAGAGACTGGAGAGAATTTTGCCCCCCACCTCCCCGAGAAGACCCCCTTACCAGCCGGTGTTTCGGGTTGGGGGGCCCAGCGAGGACGCCTGGCGCCCTTTTGTGCGCGTTCAGTGCCCAGCAGTATCTCCCAGACCAGCACCCCCCGACCCTCCAGTCTCCATGTCTTAGAGAAGCCAAAATCGAGAGTTATATAATTTCTAGTGCTGCTGTTTCTCCTGCCTGAGGAAACACTTCATCGCGTGGAGGGTGCAGGACATTTCTGTGCTCTTCTATATAAGAACGGGGTGTGGGCAGGGGTGGCCGGCGGTAGCAGAGAGATTTGTTTTTTCTGCAAAAGGAAGGTGGGTAGTTTGGAGAGAGACTGAGGGAAAAAGGGTGGATGTGGAAGCCAAGCGGCCGAACTCTCTCGTTTAGGAAACCGCGAACTGTTTGCACAGCTTATGCTCACATGCCTAATACTACTACAGCGTCTCAGAAAACACCTTTGGGGGAAGGTTTGACTTGTCTCGAAGAGTCTCAGTGTTTTTCCTCGACGGATAGGGAGCTGCTTGGATGCGAAGAGACGGCATGATGTGAATGACTCCAGTGTGAAGAAATCTTCGCCAACTCATCCTGCATCAAGTGCCCATTGAGTAGCACTGTCACTTTAATGTCTCCATGCCAGGGGATTGCTTTCCTTCTTTTCAATCCTCTCGGTTAATACGTGGGAGGATCAGAATCAGAGGGGGCATTAAGGATCAAGCCTGAGGGGCTTGGAGAGCACAGAAGAAAAAAAATGAAAGTGACAGCAAGCTGGATCCTGTCTTACTGAGGGGGTGAGATCCGGAACTTCTGGTCCAGTGAATAGAAAGGGGCCTTTCAGTCTGTTCTGCCCCAGAAAACTGTCCAAACTCACCCACCTTTTTAGAGACTAGAGTCAAAGAGGTTTTTAAAAGTATTTTTGGGGGGTGAGGGTTTTAAATTTTTCTCTAAAGAATTGAGGGTTTTTTTATCATCAACCAGTTCATCTTTGAATTAGATCATGTATTGAGTAATGAGACAGCTGTGTAAATTTGGTTTGTGCCTTAATTGAGTTAGTCATCGAACTCCAAAAATGCTGCTGCCTGAAGAGGAGTTTTAATAATGTTTTCTATGCTTACAATAATTTTCTTTTTAAACAGAATAAATGTTTTATAAACATTGAAAAACTCAAAAGCTATTTTTCTTTAAACTCCGTGGGCACTGTCAAAGTTGGTGGAAAAAATACATCATTTTTTCTTTATTTGAAAGAGAAGACAGCCTGGATTTCAAACAGTGAAGTGGTTTGCAACAGTTACCTGGCCCTTGGCCTCCATCCAGGTGGATCAAGTTGAGACCTGAAAAGAGATCTTGAATCCTGTGTCAGTGGAAAGACCCAAGAATGCCAGTCAAGAAGAAAGGTGGGCTATGAGGCTTTCTATATATGTTTCTCCTTTTTCTTGGTTCTGCTATTTGCAGTTTAAATTGTAGTCCATTTGAGAGTAGAATTTTGCTTGGGATGTAGTTGTTGTAATGATGTCTTTTCTGTGGTACATCATTCAGTAATATTATTTTACTAAATGAAAACCAAGTAGGACTGTTGTATTTAATTATAGACATTTATGGTTTCCTAAATCAGGTGGTATAAATCACCATTTGTAATCAGCGTAAATTTGATACCACAGATTTGGGATTTTCTTTAGCTTGCTTTCTTAGCTTGTTAAAGGTTACTTTTACACAGTCTTTAAAAAAGAAACCTGTACAGTGCAGCTCTTCCTCATGGATTTAATATTTATCAAGCAAATTACATAGTTGTAAAAGATAAAGTTGTTTGTAGTGAATGCAATTATAGATTTATTATTTATCTTTTATTAAAAATAGCTTTCATGTTTGGGTTTACTCTAGTGGAAACTTCACTTTTGTGATAAAGCACCGCTTTGGTAACTGTTGTGCTTTTCCAGATGTATACATTATCCAGTAACATGATTGGCAAATTCTGCAAGTGAGGTAAATACCCCACTCCCCACCCCCACTGATCAAGCTCTGGAAGGTTCCTGAAGTATAGTTTATTATAGGTCACACCTTGGGATTCACTTTAGCCTAGATCTACCCCAGGTGAGCCCTGTTCACCTAAGGATCCTAGAGAAGCTGGTGTTTTTTGTTTTTTGACATTTTATAGAAGACCAGATCAACTATAAAGGAGTTTTTAAAAGAGTTTTAAACTAAAATGTGTACCAATACCCTTGAACTCTACTGTGGTGGACTAGTATAGATCCAAATGTTGACCATTTATGTGAGTTGCTACAGTCTGAAACTAAAGCTTAGTGTGAAGGTTAAGGTGCAACCTAGCTCTGCATGATGTTTAATCCTACCTGTGGATTTGGAAGGTGTATTGAGGAAACTTATAATCAGTGAGATTCTTTATCCAGCTGCTGTCTGTAGAGAAGGACAATGATATACAAAACCTCTGAAACACCTAGAAATGTCCCTTTGTATGCTGGAATTTAAGACTGGGCTTGTTTCCTTCTCCTCTCCTCCATAATATCACTGAGAGAAGTAAACTCTCCTTGAGATTTTGGAGCTACACCTGTCCAGACCTGACACAATTGGTTTATTTGGAACAAGAATGATTTGGGGGAATGTAGCCAATAAAGGATACGTCTCTTTGACTTATTTAGCTTGAGGTGTATTTTTATTCTTTCTACCATTTATTGTGCTCTAGTTAGTGTCCCTTTTGGACTTATTTTAAACTAGTAATTGAATTAAACACATTGTGTGTGTGAGTTTGTGTGTGTGTATGTATGAGACGGAGACAGAGAGAAGAGGGAGAGAGGGAAGGGAGAGAGGAAAGGGAGAGAGAAAGAGAGGGTTAAAAAGGTATCTGGGAAGGAGGAGGAGGAAAGGCATTGATGTTCTAGATATAACTTAACTAAGCAGGGTGAACTTAAGATTTCTAAACCCAACAGACTGAGATTTTTACAAAAGTTATTACCTTTAAAGAAAGTTACAAAAATTGCCGATACATTATTGAAAACCATACTTTATGAGAAATAATTTATTTTCTTCCCGGCTTCCTTCCTTCCTCTTCTTTCCTCCCTCCCTCCTTCCTCTTCTCTTATTCTTTACCAGTGGATTGATTGTAGTGGGTCAAATTTTTTAAGGAATCAACAAGTTCTAATTAGCAAAGTACAAAGTTCTAATTAACAAGTACATATTTGGATATTACTAAAGTATATGCATTATGTAATTTACTTCATGAACTAATCTAGAGAAACAGCTTATCTTTTAAAAAATCTCTTAAAACTGTTAGTATTAAGATATATATTTTAAAATATTATAGACAACTAACCAAACAAGTTATGACATGTACATTATATTTTTAATTAGCTAAGCTTACTGTCTGTACTGTTTCTATAAGTAAAACAAATACTTTGAAGTATAACCTAGATTTATTCTGCAGAGAGCACAGTCCTCTATCATCCTGAATCTTTTCTCTTTCTTTCTTTTTAATATTTGTGCTGCTTCTTTTGTATTTTTTTTTTTTTTTTTTTTTTGCGGTACGTGGGTCTCTCACTGTTGTGGCCTCTCCCGTTGCGGAGCACAGGCTCCGGACGCGCAGGCTCAGCGGCCATGGCTCATGGGCCCAGCCGCTCCGCGTCATATGGGATCTTCCCGGACCGGGGCATGAACCCGCGTCCCCTGCATTGGCAGGCGGACTCTAAACCACTGTGCTACCAGGGAAGCCCTCTTTTGTATTTTTTAAAAAATTTATTTAGTTATTTTTGGCTGCGTTGGGTCTTCGTTGCTGCGCGTGGGCTTTCTCTAGTTGCGGCGAGCGGGGGGTACTTTTCGTTGCGGTGCACGGGCTTCTCATTGTGGTGGCTTCAGGCTTCCGAGTTTGTGGCTCGTGAGCTCAGTAGTTGTTGCTCACGGCTCTAGAGCGCAGGCTCAGTAGTTGTGGTGTACGGGCTTAGTTGCTCCATGGCATGTGGTATCTTCCCGGACCAGGGCTTGAACCTGTGTCCCCTACATTGGCAGGCGGATTCTTAACCACTGTGCTAACAGGGAAGTCCCTCTTTTTTCTTTCTTCATTGTTGCATGTGGTAGATAGGATGGAAGCTAGGCTTTATGTAATTTTAAACAATAACTATCCTCATAGAGCCAAGTGTTTATTCATTGTTGAATATATTCTTATTATAATAAGAAATTTTCATAAGACATATTTCTCACTTGTTATATATTTTGTATGTTATTGTAAAAGTAGAGAGTAGTTTCTCTGATTGGTAACACACAAGCATGGTAGGAAGTGGGAATGGGTGTGACATCTAAGTACATTTTTTTTTTTTTTTTGGCTGCACTTCACGGCGTGCAGAATCTTAGTTTCCTGAATAGAGATGGAACCCGGGCCCGCTGCAGTGGAAGCACAGAGTTGTAACCACTTGACCACCGGGAAAGTCCCTAAGTACATTTTTAGGTGCTATTTTTGATTGTTCTTAGGTAAGCCAAAACTGCTATATTCAGTGCTATTTTGCTTTATGACATTACTTCCTGCCTCTTCTACCTCACTCTCTTCACATTTTTATAGATCTCAGTTTTATCAACAGAACACTCATCATTTCTTCTTCAGAGAGATTTTTCTCTCAACAGTCGCTTTTCATTCAGGATTCTCTTTTCTTCAGTTGTAACTTGATTTGCTCCCAACTGAGCATTTATGATATCTTTGACCTGTTTTAAATTCTGAAAATTCAGGGCCAGTCCAAGATAAGTTGTATCAGCATTCTCTGTTATGATGCAAGGTCATGATGTATAGTAAGGGGCTATTTCAACAGACTTGTGAATTGATCTGATTTCATCTTGGATTAATGCAAGAAATTAAAGTTAATGATAGTTGTGTTCTCTCCTGTGGTTTTTGCAGAAAGTTGCTGTTTTAGTGATAAAATATACTTCAACAGAATTTTTTAGTACATTGCAGTTTCTTTATTGAGCAGTTTTTTCTCTTTATTGTCATTAAATATGTGAAAAAATCAATGCTTTTAATACTTTGAGGTTGATGCTTATTTCATTTGTGTTTTTAAAAAATTGTCCTATTCTGCTCTTCTTTTAAATTGGTATAGAAGTCTATCTGATGTTATTAATTTACATGACACTTTATTTCCTTTGAATTCTTCTGTTGCAACTGTTTTTAGCCATATAATAAAGTATGTATACCATGTACTGAAACTTAAACACTATTATTTTCATAATTCACATGTTTTGACATTGTTCTTTTTAAAGGAAGTTGAAGAATGTTGTGTGATTAGAATCCCAAGACATGATATTGCCATGTATCTTATGGACATTTGTGAAATTGAGATTGTTGTTTCCTGGGTTTACACTCTTTCCTTTTGGTTGACTGTATACTTCATAAAAGTGTCATTTCTGTTTTTCTTTTTTCCCCACTCTCTGGAAGGGAACTTATAACTCTTATGTTTAATTTTTCCTCATTTAAAAATTTCTTTCATTATCTATTTCCTGCACTTTGTGGCTTAACTTCTTTTTTGTAGGATCTCACAAGTTTATATTTGCCTTTCATTATCTAAGCATCAGAGCATACTCTCTATCTCTAGCTTTTCTTCAATTGCTAAATTTTTTTTCAGGTTCTCTAAAGGGGAAAATAGGTACCTAAATTTATTGATTACACCTGAGTAGCTATTTTATCCCTTCTGTATGTACTTCACCAAGTTTTTGTTTGAACTTTTGTGTTTGCCGTACCAGGATTACTTTCAGATGCTTTTTCAATTTCAAAAAACTTTATATGCTTTTTCTTTTTCCGAGCCAGTAGAACTCAAAAGAGTTAAGCCCCAGAGACAGATGGGAAAAGGCAGGTTTCAAACTTTTGTAATTTCTGTAAGTCAAAGTAAAATAACTTACTAAAGATTTTTTTAGATTTAAAATCCCTCAAAAGGGACATCTTGACCTTGGTTGAGAGAATTGTTAAAAATCATGACACCACAGATTCTTTTGTTTTTAATTTTTAATTTAATTTATTTTTAGATACAGTAGTTTCTTATTAGTTATCTATTTTATACATATTAGTGTATACACGTCAATCCCAATCTCTCAATTCATCACACCACCACCGCCCCCCCCCCCCGCCACTTTCCCCCCTTGGTGTCCATATGTTTGTTCTCTACATCAAGCCACAGATCCTTGCTGTTGGAAAATACTCATCAATCAGGAGGCATAAAGAGAGAACATTCTGAAGAGAGAAATAGAATACTCTGTATTCAACTACTGATTAGGAGTATGTTATGAAGCAAACAATAGGCATAGTGTTAAAGTTATCTGTAAATTGAATTTATTTTACAGTTTTTATGTATTGGGAATGTTACAAATGATATGCTAATGAATTGACACCATAAAATATTTGAACTGTTAGGTTTTTGGGAAACTGCCCAAGTGCTCCATTCATGATAGAATATTTGATCTTTCCTTTAGGCCTATGATTGGTTACATCTTTGGGTGGAAGAGTCTAGTCAGTGAGAAGATGTACACAAAATATTGGATTTTTAAAACATCAAATTAAGACATTCAATTCATTTATGCCTTTGCCAATCAATCAATTAATCCGTCACTCTTTTATAACAATACATTCAGTAAACTATAAGAATGCTCTTCTTTCTTAATTATATACTCTCATTATATGCTTTTATTTCTTAATATTTATTGTGTAACCATGTCAGTGATGATAGAATATTTTTGAGTATAATGCTGAGATGTATAAAATCTTTTTATTTTTTATTTTTAACTGGAGCAAGAGCACTTGTACCCCAGCTATAATTCCTGCTCAGGAGTTTGTAGCAGTCAAGGCACGAGGGCTCTGTATCCTCAATGTAGGTTGCTTTGTCAGCAAAGGATCATGAGTTTTACCCAGTCTCTTCTGTCCAGTCAGTCATTCCAAATTCCAAGTAGTAAGCTTTCTGCATAGATTCAGTTTTTAGTGAGTTTTTCAAAGCTATTTCAAGAATTATGGCGAAATGGCCTCTATTATGAAACAATTCTCCTGACCTCATTTGTTTTAGGATTTAAAATCAAGAGGAAATGATATAAAGTAGAAAATCCTGTGAAGATGAATTAAGTTAAATCTTTCAAAGATTATGAGTAAGATTATGTATCCCATTGCTGCTGATGACACATCTTGCCAGCCATTGGGACCCTAATTCTGTTAGAGTAAGACTCTGAGGCTTCTGTAGGGGGCCTATCATTTTGGAGAGTTGTGACATCTTTATCATTGAAAGTGTGGTGAGACTTGAAATAAACCTGTTAGGTTCTGTACTATTTAAAATACCTTATAGGTAATAAACTATAAATTATTTTAAAAGGTAAATTTGGGTATGTGTTTAAGGAAATAGCTTTCCTTCTATTTATTTATTCCATCATTTATCCATTCAACAAAGGTTTATTGAGTACCTGCTATGTACCAGGCACTGTGCTAGGTGCATGTTTTACAGTGGCAAATGATATTCGGTGTCTGCTTTTATGATGCTTAAAATTTATTAGGGAGACAGATACGGACACAGGCAATTTCACTGTGTATGTTGGGATTAACATCGTGTCATGTTCATTTCTTTGCATCATGTCCCTATAATCCTCAATAGCAGTGATATTGTGGGAAAAACCTAGACCAGTAGTCAGAAGAACTGGCTTCTAGGAGAAGGGACAAGATCTGATAATCACTGAGCTGGACGCTCAGTCTATAAATTTAGGTGTGTAAGAAATAACCATTTATTTTCTATAGTTCAACTTTATTTTTGACTCTTAATTACTAAGTTGTGGGCAGAATCACTCCAATCCTTTTTGAGTTTTTTCCTACTTCCGTGGGGTTATGGTAGGGTTCTATCTGGAATGGGCGTATACTCTGGTCATTGATCATCTATATACAACAGTTTACCCCTGAGGCATGAGTTGTTGTGTCTAGATGGTTCTTTCTGGTCTGGCAACAACTGCTGCTTCTAAGACATGTATTTAAATGTTTTTTCCCCAGAATTTCTGCATTTCTGTTTGCGTAGCTGCATAATGGTGCTTTTCCTCTCTGGGGTCTTTTGGCCTTTCAGGCAATGCTGCCAGGAAACAGAGCCTAGATACCTGCTGCCTTGGGACCCAAAAACTCTTATTTTTCAACTGAGAAAATCTCTTTCTAGACTGGGGAGGGGCTAGGAGATGTCCCCCTCTCTGCATGTACCTGAGAATCTCTCTTTCATCTCTGAAACAAACATTTCTTTTATTTGGAGGGTTTAGGCTTTTGGAAAGCAACACTGGGATAACTTTAAAATCCCCTCGGTTTTCTGTCCTGGTACATACCTCCCCTGAGGCAATAAAGTACAAAACCAGTTACCAGCTTGAATGAGAAGAAAGGAAATGGGAACATTTAGGGAGAGAAGAAATTAACATCTCAAAGTGCCAGCCTCGCACAGGTACTTCACATGCCTTATGATAATGCCACCAGGTGACCTTGTGAAACTCATATCATCTTTCTGAACCTCAGTTTCCTTTTCTAAAAGGGGTTTAATACTCCCCCCCATATATGTTATTTCTTTTACCCATCAAATAAGATAATATATATTAACTTCACTTTTATAAAGTTAGTGATAGAATTAGGACAGGAAGCTCATCCAATGTTCTTTCTACTGTATGAGTAAGGTATTCTTTGAACAAATGAATGGCATCATGGTGCAGTGGAGGAGAGTCCTGGGACGGAATCCTATCTTTACCATTAGCTGAATAAGTTATCTAAAGAAGATCAACAGACTGAGCTTCAAATTCCTCATCTTAAGACGTGACTACACTAATAATACTCAACTCTTAGGATTATTGAGACAAAGAAAAATATCTAGCCCATGTGGAAATTATTTTGGGAATAGGAAAGTGCTATACAAATGCTTATCAGAATACTTTCTTTCCTTCTTTCTTTTTTTTTGGTCCGAGGAAGAGGAAAGTTGTGTTCAGAGGAAAGTTGTTCTCCTTCCATCAGTTGTCTGGGTCCAGCTTCCTGGTCAGCTTCTGGAGTTAGCCTACCCAGATGTGGCAAGTACGCATCTGGTTACAGAAAGGAAATGCCACACTGCTTTTTTTTTAGAATAGAATAATGTTTCTTATGAGTATTTCTTCTCTTTCAATGTTGCTAAAGTAATCTGTAAACCATCCAATATTTACAAAATGATTGCAGTCTTTAGATCTGCTTTAAATCTGGCCATACATTTTCCCCACAATTTAAATCCCAAGTTTTACCTATTTTTTCATTTTCTTTTTCTAGTTTGTTACAACTGGAATAAGGCATATTTCAGTATTCAGCTGAAGATGCAATTTACTATCTTCTTTCTTTCTATTTATTACTATTTAACCTTCTACTTTTCCCATTGTTCTCTTCAAGAATTCTGTAGAAATTCTGAAAGCATGACTTATCTGAAAGGTAGTAATATAAATTCACCATTTCATATTAATATCTTTTTGTGTCAGTAAGGGAAGTAGCCTTATCAACAGGTGTTTGTTGAAGTATATTTAAAAAAATTTTGGGGGAGGCGGCGGGCTGGAAGTGTAGTATAATTGCTAAGGACAATTAAAGAAAAAAGAAACACTGATCCTTTCCCAATAAGTTACGTTTCAATATGGCATAATACTTAAAAGTATGGGCTTTGGTGCCAGATAGACCATGGTTTATACCCTGGTTCCAACACTGGTTGTGTAGCCTTGGGCAAGTTATTTCATTTCTCTCAGTTTGTTTCCTCATTTGCAAAATGTGTATAGTAGTATTTCTTGGGGTTCTTGTGAAAATTATATAAGGTGATCTCTGCAGAATGCTTAGCATTGCTCAAAAAAGGCCAGCTAATTTTATTAGTAATAAAATGACACCTTTGTTGTATCACCTTGAACTGTATATTTTAATATTAAAAAAGCTTCTTTTTAAAGACCTGGTACGAGGATAACTTTTCTGTTGGCATTCATCATTTTATTATTTTCATATGAATATCTTAATTTACAAAATAACAAGAACAATAATGTCAATGATAAGAATTAAGCACATATAAGTACTTCCTAATAAAATATTTTTATTTGCTAGTCATAATGTCTTATATTGTAAATAATCAAAAACTGTTCAGTGTTGCATATATTCATTTGAAATGGCATGAGAGAGGGAAAAACTCTAATCATTTTTGTTTCTTTCAATTGATATATATCACACCGTAGTTAGGATGATCTTTCTAAAACTTTAAAAAATGGTCATGCTCATCTTTATTAAAAAATCTTCCATGGCTTGTTAGTCCTCCTTCAGTATAAGGCCAAACATAGCATGGTCTGTATGGTATCAATTTACTTCTCTGTTCTCATGACCCCTGGTACCTCATCATAGCATGACACCACTCTATTTTAGTCTTTTACTTTGTTTAAATTTTCTATTTAATTATCTTTACTTTCAGACAAAAGAAATCCCTAAGATGGTAGAATATTTATCTTGTTCAGTGTTGAGTTCCCAGTGTCTAGAGCATAGTAAGATAAATATTTGATTAATGAATCAAAGAACTTTTTATCTCTATCAGGTTTTAAAGGTAGGACCATTTTAATTTATATGTTATAAATATAATTTTTATAGTAATAAACACATGTAAAAATAAGAGTTTCAACATATAACCCTAGATTCTAAAATTCAGTGATAAAATTATGTCTGATTGGTCAAGTTTTACTTTTTTACCATAGAAATATGCTCAACTCTGTTTCTGGAGCATTAAGGGTGGTACTGTGGAGAAAACACTATACTTGAAATCAAAAGCTTTAGGATTAAGCTCCAAATCTGTTATTCAGTAGTTCTGTGATTGGACAAGCCACTATGAATTTCAGTTTCATGTGAAATAGGCAATATGACTTCTCAGTGGTGGGAATCAGATCAGATAATGCACGTGAAAGTTCTTTCTAAACTGAAAATGTTACATAAATTTATTTAAAGGAATTTTATTATTCTAAATGATTTGTGTATTTAGTTTACCCTTTCCTCTATTACACTTTGATCTTGGTTTTCTGAACAATACCATCACATGTTCTATAATTCTTCCTTTTATTTTTAGTTGTGGCAAATAATTTTATGTTATCCTTTCCCTCTTTCTAAAATTTCATTTGTTAGCAGTATTGCCGTTTACTGTTTCAAATTTAAATCACCTGTCCCAAATTATTTGTAACTTTTTAGTAATGCTATTCTTAAACCAAATACAAAAGAGTTGAAGCTTGATTAACAGACACATGATTACTTATAATTCCAGTTATGTAACATTCACTATATCCTTTGGATTGCATATTTCATGCAAAAATTTTTTATTTAAAACAATGATTTCCGGACTTCCCTGACAGTCCAGTGGTTAAGACTCCACACTTACAATGCAGGGGGTGGGGATTCGATCCCTGGTCAGGAAACTAAGATCCCACGTGCCACATGGCACAGCCAAAAAATTAATTAAAAATTAAAAACTAAGGGGAAATTTAAAAAAAAAGATTTCCCTCCTATTTCCTCCTGTACGTGCCTTCAGGTATTACAAATTTAGTTTCATCCCTTCAATAGACTCAGGAGTCATATGAATACAGATTTCCTTTAACAAAGAAAATAGGAAAATTGAGGCCATTGTACTGGCAATTCAGGTGAAAAAAATCTCCACTTATACCTGGTTTAATTTGAACATCAATTAAAGTATTCGTCCTGACTTACTTGGATGATTATCTCAACTTTCCACTTTATTCAAGTAGTCAACATCTGGCTAGGGATCTTTGACTTGTATAACAAGATACTTGTCATTTTTTTTTTTTTTTGCTTAATTTATCATCTTTGTATAGGTATCTAGTTTTAGATTACCTTTGAATTCAAGCTTTCATTAATCAGAAATAAGAATTTAATCAGAAATGGAGTTGACACTATGTAGTGATCATTATTAATAATCAAAAGAAGCGTAAAAGGGCAGCCAGAATTCCAGCATTAGATGCTGGCATGCAAAAGCCTAAGTTGTCTAAGATAGACTTGACCGTATTTAACCATTTGGTTTTTCTTATATTCTACCATCTTGTTTTATGTGTCAGATTTTTCTCATACAGAGATGAGAGGCATAATAAGCTCTGCTGGTTTAGAGAACATCTAGCTGCTTTGAATCAATACAGTGTCTTCCCTGGGCAGTCACTCAATAAATATATGTTGAATGAATTAGTGAAAGTCCCCTTACATAGCAAATTATATTTGTTGATGTGATTATGGGAATGCTATTGATACATTTTTGGGAATTGCCATTCACAGGAAAAAAATCTCAGAATAAGTGGAGTACCTATAAAATTATATCTTTTTCACAGAGGAAAAAGAATTATAATTGTAAAGAAAAAAGAAAAGATGCCTGGTACTTAGACTTTTAAAAATTATCTGTTTAACAAATGAAAGAATGAGAAAGGCTAAAGCTTGAAGCACTATAGATAATCAGATAACTAGCGCCCAAAGATACATATGAGAACTGAGAGAGGTGTACTATAATTATGACATTGTTGATTATTTACATTAGTGGTTAGGAATGCATTAGAGGCTCAGGTATAGTAAGCCACTCTCTTTTCAGGGAAACAGCTGATTGTTTAATTGTTGACAAAATGGGGATTCAAATATTTGTCCCTGATTCAAAGAGTTGTTAAAAATATATCAGGTAAAGTTTGAAAGCATTTTTAAAAATTAAAGGTTTATACACATGTACTAGCATATGTTTATAACACCATCTTTTGTTAATATATGTCTTATTTTAAAATTGGAGACAGTTCCTGTGCATCCATATTCATTTTTATATTTCTATCCTTCTTAGGTAAAAAAAGAACTAATTACACAATGTCCTTCTCCATTCATTACTGCTTATTGAAATTCTCCCTTCTTTTAAGGGAGTAAGCTATATTATATAGGAGCATGAGAGAAGGCCTCATTGATAAGGTGACATATGAGCAGAGATATGAAAGAAGTGAAGTAGTAAGCTTCATGGATATTTGAAGGAAGAATGTCTAGGCAGAAAGGCAAGTGTAGAGTCCCTGTGGTAGGAGGGTTCTTGATGTATTTGAGAAAGGGCAGAGACCACTGTGGTTGGAGTAGACTGAGCAAAAGGAGAGGTGTAAAAGCTGAAATTAAAGAGCTAGGCTTTTGTTGAGTGAGATGGGGAGTCACTGGAGGGTTTGAGTTGAGGAGTGATCCTATCTGACTTCTGACTTAAAAACATCTTCCTGGCTGCTGTGTTTAGAAAAGACTGTAGGAGGGAAAAAGTGACATCATGTAGACTTGTAAGAGGTTATTTCATTAATGCAGGGGATAGATGATGGTCTGGACCAGGGTAGTAGCACTGGAGGTGGTGAGAAGTGATGGGATTCTGTATGTACTTTGATGTTAGAGCCAACAGGATTTATTGACGGATTCGATGTAGAGAGAGAGCTAGAGAAGAAGAATGAATGACGACTCCAGCGATTTCTGGCCTGAATAGCTGGAAGGATGAGAGATGGAGAACATTGCAGGGGAAGCAGATTGGGGTGGTGGATAAGATCTGGAGTTCAGTTTTGACAAGTTAAAGTTTGACATTTTCTTTTTTACCTGGAGAACTGGTTTGTTAAACGTTTACCAGCATTCACTGCTTGGAAGCCTAGTGAAGAAAATGTTTCAGGAGTGCAACAGTATCAAATGTTGCTGTTGGGTCAAGTGAGATGACTGAGAATTGACCACTGGATTTAGTAGGATGGAGATAATAGATAACCTTGACAAGAGCAGTTTTAGTGGAATTACTGGAAAGAAAAGTTTAATTAGGGTAGTCTCAAGAAAGAATGAAGGGAAATTTAAAGGAGTTTTGCTCTAGAGGGGAACAGAGAAATGGGGACTATAGTTAGTTGGAGAGGAATGAGGCATAAAGGAAAGTTTTTAAAAATCACTGATAATACAGTTGATTTGTATGCTGAAGGGAGTGATTGAATGGAGAGGAAAACAGTTGATGATGAAGCAATGTCCTCGAGTAGGCAAAAGAGACTAGGCTCAGGTGCTCAAGTAGAGGAGTTGGCCTTAGAGAGAAACACAAATATTTTATCCATAGTAACAGGAGGGAAGGCAGAGTATAGGGGTGCAGTTACAAATAACTCAGTATATGTTATGTTAGGAGCTTGTGGAAGTTCTCTTATGATTTTCCATAAAATAACGTGATAATCAGCTGAGAATGGCTGTGGGGGAGAAGAGTTGGGAGGTTTGGGAGAAAGATATGAAATAAAGTACTCAATAAATATGAATTATTGTTATCATAATCGGTATTTAATTTGTGAAAGTGGTAGATTTGAAGGAGGAAAGGCTTTTAAAATTCAAAGACAATTCTTTGTAGTAATGATTGTGGATAATCACTTCACAATATATACGTATTATCAAAACTTCCTGTTGTACACCTTAAACATATACAATTTTTATTTGTTAATCATACCTCAGTAAAGCTGGAAGAAAAAAGAATGAATCTCAAAGCATGGAAATTTTGATGAATATCCATCATATGATTTGAAAATATAAGGTAACAGAAGAGCTCTGGTCAGATGGAGAAGTGCCAGGAATATCAAAAGAGACTTTTGAAGGAAGTGACATTGACTCTAAGTAAAACTCTTACTCATGACAGAATCTGGGCAAAGGATGAAATTGTGGAAAACCAATGATAATTCCAGTCGTCTTTCATCCCAAATGATACCCATAAGAAACCCTGTTCATAATGTGCCTTATAAATGAAAAGTTTGTATATTGTTAGTTCCTCGGATAAGAAATCCTCAAACAGAGAGAACAAATAAGATATATATATAATCATAAAAAGGAAAATTATCAATGTAATATTTAAGACTCTGGTCTGAACTTTGTTGCCATTTTCTTCAGAAGCTTTCCAAACATAATTTTATAAAACACAAGTTGATGATGAAAGCAGTTGTTTACTGGTTAAGATGAGTCTTGCCTTTTCTCATAATGCATTTCAGGTCTGAGTAAATCAGTTACTGTCTTTTGTATTCTTGGTGTACATAATTATTATTAGTTAAAAATATGTGACTTGACATTCTCCAAATAGATCTTCATATTGGAACAACAAAATTGAATCTTCTGACTTCCAAAAAAAAAAAAAAGACAATTTTCACCTACTACACACAAAGACACTGTCACTTTGGTGACTTTTTCAAGGATATTTTGTCTTGCGGGCAGTGAAGACATGCAATCAAGAGCCATAATATAACAGTATGTATTAAGAATGCCTGCGGTATTTGTGTAGGCAAAATGGTTTGGAAGAAGGGGGACAGTGATTAATTTTAACTGTCAGCGATGGCTTTATGAATAGAGAGCATTTGAGTTAGGTCTAAATTAAGGGAAGATCGGTTTTCAGTTGATTACTTTCTATGCATTAGACATTGTATTAAGTATTGTGTAATTTAATCCTGCTACCTGTGAGGAAACTGAAGCTCAGAGAAGTTAAGTAATTTGAGGGTCACACATAGCTAGTAAGTAGGTTTCAGACCCAGATCTAGCTGACAATAAACACTTTCCAGTATAGCATACTGATTCAAGGTAGGGAATCGGGGTATGGGGGAGGATATTCCAATACAGGGGGCAGGAAGAGCAAAGAAAAGTGCAGAGGTGAGAAAAAGAGAAAGTGTGTGTGTGTGTTTTGGGAAGTGGAGAGGAGAAGTGAGTAATCCAATGTGACTTGGGCACTGTGTGTGTATGTGTGGAGGGGGTAGAATAATATAGTGGGAAATAGGCTGAATATATAACTTGTAAACAGATCATGGGACGGAGGCCTCAAAGGTTGTGTTAAGGAATCTGGACACTCTCTGGTAGGAAGTCACCAATTTTAAGATAATTTTTTCTGACAGGAGAGAGTCTCATCTACTATGTGAATATCAATTGGTCAGCATTTCATTCGGACCTTTCTTTTGTTTCATAGTTGCAGATTCTTTTGGAAGACAACAAAAATAAAAGTGGGTTCTTAAAATTGAGTTCATTGTAAATTATCAATTTTAAAGATAGTTTATGGAATTCATGATTAGTTTATTAAATTATTTTGTCATGAAATTAGGAATATAACTATAGAATAGTTTAATGTTAGCTTATTATTTTTCTAAGACCATAAGATAGAATTTTAAAATCATGTTTTTCAGATACTGACCGAGCTTTATCATTACTGGAAGAATACTGCAAAAAATTAAGGAAACCAGAGGAGCAGCAGTTGAAAAACGCTGTTAAAAAGGTGATGGGTATCTTTAAGAGCAACTTATTCCAAGCTTTGCTAGGTATGTATTAAAAAATTATTTATCATCTTAATGATCAGAATTGGGCTTAAGAGTTTGAGTAATATGGTCAGAAAACCCGGTAACCAAATTTAAAACTGAAATATTTTTCTTGATATCAAGTAGAAGAAAAGATTTTTCCCCCATTTTCTTGTTTAAGGTTATCTTAAAAAAGAACTTCTATAAAATAGAAATAAAGTGTATGTTAATAAAAATAAAAATATTGAAAGAATGTTTTATATAGGAAGACAAGTTTACACAGGAAAAAACTGGAGTAGCTTATTGCAAAAAATTGAGGACAAATATGCTAAAGAAGGAAGTTTCCTCCTTCTAGACGAAGACTTCCCTAACACAGAAAGTGATGGGTCACATTCTACTCAGAAACATAGTTCTAGTTTTACTCTCTTCTTAAGACAAAAACAACTTTTTTCATCTTTTTTGCTACTCTTAAGAAATTTCATGATTCAAACTGAGAAGTTTATTGATGAAAATCTCAGTGCTTTGTCAATGCTTCATGAATCTAACTATATAATGTTTAACCTTTTGCTTATTCTTGAATTTATGGTTTATTTATGTATGTCTTTATACATACATTTTTGCATTTATGCAGATAATTTTTAATTCTTTTTTTAGAGTTAAATAAAAAATAGAAACAAATACCTCCCCTCAACAAAAGCAACCAACTAACTAAAGAATTTAAAAAAAGACTCACTCAATTACACTATAGATTTTACTGGACATAAACAGCATATTTTAAAGAAATAATTGAATCTACCAGACGTTATTATTTTTCAGGTCTGATGGTTATTGATATAGAGAAAGAAAATGTGAATTTATCGGGGTAAATCTTGAAAATATTTTATTTGTGTTTTTATTATAATGAATGTCTACACTTATTGACAAAACTATAACTTTATGGTTTGAATATAATTTAAAAAACCATTAAATTTTGAAAAATTGAGAATCAGTCTATTGAATAAAAATAGAAGTAAAAAGCTTTATAGGATTATTGCCTGTGGATTAATTTCTTTAAAATATTCTTATATGGCTGGTAAGAATTAATGACACAAATAACTATAATCATCTTAGTTGGTATTAAATAAAAACAGCTCTAAATGGAGTCTTACAGAATTTAAATAAACCCTGTCATTAGAGAATAGTATTTTAGAGAACACTTTTAAGCAATGAATTTCTCAATTAAAAATTAATAGTTTTATCTAGTTGATAAATAGTAAAGGCCATTAACAGAATGGCAATGCCTCTAAATAGATTTGTATTATGTGCTTAGATAAGATTGGCTATGACTTTTGAGAGTTTGAGTTTTTGAGAACTTTATTTAGGAAGAATATTGTTGGATGCTTTAGAAAATTCTACTAAGGTAGTGTAACCATTTGGTAATGCAACATCATTACACGGGGAATAAAAAGAGGAATGACAAAGAGTTGTATTTTGCCATTGTTTTGAGTGAGTGATAAATATCTTGGCAAAAAGCCTGTAGTGTAATTGGAATTTCTGTAATAAAATGAGAGGCAACAGTAATCTGTAAAAAGCTGTTATGTAAGTAATCCTGATGCCCAACTTTGAATGGATAGATTTACTTTGGCTAGTCTTTTAAGTCATTTTGGGATAAACCAGAGTGCAAAGAATGGAGCAATGCTATACCACAAAACATAATTTTCTATTGAATCCTGTTAGGTTGCTAAATACTGCTTACTAATTTATTATTATTGAATGTTTGAGTTGGTCTCACTGTGCAATTTTATGGACACAAAAGAAGAAAAACTATGTAGCCCTGTGCATCCTGAAGGGGATTATATCTTTATAAATGGATAAGTAGGGAACCATTAATAAATAGGGCATTATTATTATTTTTTAACATCTTTATTGGAGTATAATTGCTTTACAATGGTGTGTTAGTTTCTGCTTTATAACAAAGTGAATCAGCTATAGATATACATATATCCCCATATCTCCTCCCTCTTGCATCTCCCTCCCACCCTCCCTATCCCACCCCTCTAGGTGGTCACAAAGCACTAGGGCATTAGTTATGCTCTGTATTTTGCTTTCTGTTTTGACTAACTTCCCTTCCCCATTTTTTTTTTGTTACAAGCGATGGAAGATAGTGACTTTCACCCATTGTTCTGGTATTCAGGTAGCCAGTATGTTGAAATAATGCCTTGCATGAATCTCACCTGAAGAAATAGAAGGGAATCATAGTGCAGAAAACCCATCATAAATGGATAGTAGAGTAAAATACTATTATTTCAGAATGTGCTGTAATATTTACAAGTGACCAGGAAACCAGGCCTTCTCTCTGCAGATGAAAAGCATCACTTTGAAAATGAATACTATCCTCCTTTTGTGGTATTTCATCATATGCCTAAAAAAGAAAATGCAAACACGTCTTAGATAGTAAGATGGTATAATCCTTGAGGACAGAATTCTGTCTCCATAACTTTTGACCATTATTATAGCGCAAAAAAGCATTTTATAAATGGGTTCTGTGATAATAGGGTGGAGGGTGATAGCAGAGGTATTGTTTTTTCATTTTTAAAATGATTTTATTTGATTATAAACATATATGCTCATTATGGAAACTTTTGAAAATAAAGTCAAAGAAGAAAATAAAGTCCAAGGGTAAAATGCACTTCTCTTATAGTAAATAGGGTGATAAACTGTTTAACTTTCTTCTTTCTTGCTTCCCTAGTCCCTGTATTCTTTGTTTTGGTTTCCATTTACCAATAACAGAAAGTGCAAAAAAACACCTTAACTTTTAGAGCTTCCCTGGTGGCGCAGTGGTTAAGAATCCGCCTGCCAGTGCAGGGGACACGGGTTTGAGCCCTGGTCCGGGAAGATCCCACATGCCGCGGAGCAACTAAGCCCGTGTGCCACAACTACTGAGTCCGTGTGCCACAACTACTGAGCCTGTGCTCTAGAGCCCATGCTCTGCAACGAGAGAAGCCACCGCAGTGACAAGCCTATGCACCGCAATGAAGAGTAGCCCCCGCTCTCTGCAACTAGAGAAAGCCCGCACACAGCAACAAAGACCCAATGCAGCCAAAAATAAATAAATAAAATAAATAAATTAAAACAAAGAAAACAACTTAACTTTTAAAAAGTTAGTAATTAGTGTTCATTAATGTACAAAAGAAGAAAAATGCCTGAAACAGCAAAGCTGCACATTTTGATGTTAGGCTTAGGGTGACATCTTGTGGTAATACTGAGGAAAATATTTTGTCCAATAGATAATTATAGTTTTATGATGATTGCATTATTAACACTTCAGAATTTGAATATAAGTGAGTTGGAATTCCATGATATTTTATAAATTAAGTTAGATCTCTTTCATTTAGCATAGCTAAAACATTCAGACTTTCAAGGCACTCTATTAGGTTATTTACCCTTCATTTAGGTGATGAAGGAGCAAGATGGAATGTTTTTCTTTTTATACTTCCCTTCCAGATCTACTTTGAAATTTAAAGATCTGTATTGCCACCATAATTATTTGTAAAAACCATTTAAATAATATAATGAGTTAGTTCATTTTTAGATATGTACTACAAAAGTTCTTTGCTTTTATACCTTATTGAAAATTGTCTTATTCTTTTTAAAAAAATTTTTTGAATTTTATTTTATTTTTTATACAGCAGGTTCTTATTAGTTATCAATTTTATACACATCAGTGTATATGTGTCAATCCCAATCACCCAATTCATCACACCCCCACCCCCAAACAGATGTTCTCTACATCTGTGTCTCATTTCTGCCCTGCAAACCAGTTCATCTGTACCATTTTTCTAGATTCCACATATATGCGTTAATATACGATATTTGTTTTTCTCTTTCTGACTTACTTCACTCCGTATGACAGTCTCTAGATCCATCCACGTCTCAACAAATGACCCAATTTCATTCCTTTTTATGGCTGAGTAATATTCCATTGTATATATGTACCATATCTTCTTTATCCATTCATCTGTCGATGGGCATCTAGGTTGCTTCCATGACCTGGCTATTGTAAATAGTGCTGCAATGAACATTGGGGTGCATGTGTCTTTTTGAATTATGGTTTTCTCTGGGTATATGCCCAGTAGTGGGATTGCTGTGTCATATGGCAATTCTCTATTTAGTTTTTTAAGGAACTTCCATACTGTTCTCCATAGTGGCTGTATCAATTTACATTCCCACCAACAGTGCAAGAGGGTTCCCTTTTCTCCACACCCTCTCCAGCATTTGTTGTTTGTAGATTTTCTGATGATGCCCATTCTAACTGGTGTGAGGTGATACCTCATTGTAGTTTTGATTTGCATTTCTCTAATAATTAGTGATGTTGAGCAGCTTTTCATGAGCTTCTTGGTCATCTGTATGTCTTCTTTGGAGAGATGTCTATTTAGGTCTTCTGCCCATTTTTGGATTGGGTTGTTTGTTTTTTTAGTATTGAGCTGCATGAGCTGTTTATATATTTTGCAGATTAATCCTTTGTCCATTGATTCATTTGCAAATATTTTCTCCCATTCTGAGGGTTGTCTTTTTGTCTTGTTTATGGTTTCCTTTGCTGTGCAAAAGCTTTGAAGTTTCATTAGGTCCTGCTTGTTTATTTTTGTTTTTATTTTCATTACTCTAGGAGGTGGATCAAAAATGATCTTGCTGTGATTTATGTCAAAGAGTGTTCTTCCTATGTTTTCCTCTAAGAGTTTTATAGTGTCCAGTCTTACATTTACATCTCTAATCCATTTTGAGTTTATTTTTGTGTATGGTGTTACGGAGTGTTCTAATTTCATTCTTTCTCATGTAGGTGTCCAGTTTTCCCAGCACCACTATTGAAGAGACTGTCTTTTCTCCATTGTATATCCTTGCCTCCTTTGTCATAGATTAGTTGACCATAGGTGCGTGGGTTTATCTCTGGGCTTCCTATCTTGTTCCATTGATCTGTGTTTCTGTTTTTGTGCCAGTACCATATTGTCTTGATTACTGTAGCTTTGTGGTATAGTCTGAAGTCAGGGAGTCTGATTCCTCCAGCTCCATTTTTTTACCTCAAGACTGCTTTGGCTATTCGGGGTCTTTTGTGTCTCCATACAAATTTTAAGATAATTTTGTTCTAGTTCTGTAAAAAATGCTATTGGTAATTTGATAGGGATTGCATTGAATCTGTAGATTGCTTTGGGTAGTATAGTCATTTTCACTATATTGATTCTTCCAATCCAAGAACCTGGTATATCTCTCCATCTGTTGGTATCATCTTTAATTTCTTTCATCAGTGTCTTATAGTTTTCTGCATACAGGTCTTTTTTCTCCCTAGGTAGGTTTATTCCTAGGTATTTTCTTCTTTTTGTTGCAATGGTAAAATATTGTCTTATTCTTTATTCATTACTTTTATGTACAAGTATGGACAGAACTATGTATGTATATTTAAAAGGTTTCAACCCCTTCTAAAATCTTGTTAACCTTGTTTATCTAATTTTATTTCCTCTTACTTCACTGCAGTGTTTGAGGGGGAATTTTGGGGAAAGATTTAGAAGAGAATAGGTAGTAGAGTGATAGTTTCCTTAAAAGTCTACCAGTAGCAACATCTTAGAAAAGAACTTATCCTGCTTTATGGAGGCTTGCATGTTAGACTTTGTATTAGAGTAGAATATTTTTTATCTTCATAAAGCTTAGTGTAGAACCCTATGGGTACTTGAAATTATTAGCAATAGGGGTGATACAGTAGATATACTACATATTAGGATTTATCACCTCCTTGTTGAAGCCTTCTACCATGTCCCTACCTGTTAGCAGCTTTAACCAGCCCTTTCATTATGTCTCTTAACATTTAGTTCATATTACTATAAGGCACTTATTACACTGACTTATGATGAACTGAATATCTTTCTGCTCCCTCAGTAGAATGTGAGTAGCTTGAGAGTTGAGGTTATATCTAACTAACAGTTGTACCCCCAGTATGTGAACCTTTAATAATAATAGGTCAGCAATAAATTTTTTATTCATTTATTCAACAATTATTTAAAAAATACTTGTTATGTATTACACATTGCGCTAGGCAATAGGGATACAACAGTAAACTCTAGAGGAGAGGATCGTCCTTGCCCTTCTGGGTAAGTGAGAGAAATCAAGTAGAGAGAAAAGAGATATTAGGTATGCAATCAGTTAATCATTTAAATATAATAGTAATAAGTATTACAAAATTGATCTGTATTGGAGTTTTATCAGATTTTAGTTTGAGTAAAAAAAAAACTACATATTTTCTCAGTATAGTAATTCTAATATAATATTTTATTTCAAAATAACATCTATTTGAAAACATCATGGCTATTTTGGTCTCGATTTGTCTTTGTAATGTACAATTTTTGCCACCTGATTGTAAGAAAGTCTAAGAATTTTTTATAGATTATAGTGAAATGGTTATATACATTTGGAACAACTTGGCTTCAGTCCTCCAAAGCAGAGGTTCTCCAAGTGTGGTTCGTGGATCAGCAGCATCAGCCTCATTGGGAATTTGGTCAGCATTGCAGATTCTTGGGCCTCACCCCAGACCTACTGAATTAGAAACCCTGGAAGCAGGGTGCAGCAAATAGTGTTGTAATAAGCCTTCCAGGTGATTCTGAGGCATGCTAAAATTTGAGAACATATGTTCTAAATGGTTAGATATTTGGCCACTCAAGGAAAGTAATATAGTATGTGAATAGTATTAATAAATTTGGGAAAATATGACAGTGGCATTTCTTCATTCTTGGGTTTTATAAAGACTTGATCTTTAAGAAATCCAGTGAGCCATTATCATTCTGGGATATATCTTGACTACTTTGAGGATCCATAAATTTAGGAATATCATTATGGCATCTAATTTTCTTTTTAAAGGACAGTAGTATATCTGAAACATTTAAGTGATTGATTTTTTCCCTTTGGATGCTTAATGGTAGTTTCTACCTATGGGGCTATGGATAGAGAACAGCAGATAAGCGGCATTGAGATGCTGCTGTTGGCAAGTGGGAGGCTCACTCACTAGGGAAGCGCTTGCTGCCACTCACAGCCTCAAAGCATGTGCTCCTGTGAAACACATTTAATTACTGTATGTTATGGACATTTAAATAAGTATTGACTGGTCAAAGTGGTGAATGTTAGATTCTTAAATACCAAGGTCTACTCTGTTCCTACTTATTTGTTTAGAATACTCATTTCACTAAAATGAATGCAGGTATTTCAGTTATTGCAATTTAATTATAATAATTAACAAGGTATTTATGAAGTGTTTACCTATTTACACGGGCATATGCAGGTGGGTATTATTAAAAACCAAATTCCTACCCTTAAGGGTGTTAAAGTCAATTGGGAAGGTAATATTCACATATATACAAACAAATATAAGACAGGATGTAATCAAGGACTAAACTCTGGAGCCTAGACCAAACTGTAGGAGTTCAGAGAAGTGTGGGTTTATTGTAGGTTGGTGTTGCTGGGGAAGATTTTATATAAAATGTAAACTTGAGCTGGGTCTTGTCAATGATAGGATTTGAGTAAGAAAAGAGGATAGAGAAGGACATTTTTCCCCACGCATCCATCTAATCATCCATCCATCCCTTTATTCATTCAAAATTATTTATTGAACACTGTGCCAGATATAAAACTGGGGAGGCAAGCAGTAAACAAAATTGCACGAATAGTTTATATTTACAGTTGTGAAAATGCTACAGTGGAGAAGTAGAGGATGCTATGCGTGAGAAGCTTAACCTTAGCAGTGGAATTGGGGAAAGCTTTCTCAGGGAAGTGACATTTTAGGTGATGACAATTAAACAGATTCATAGAGATCAGAAGGAGAGTGAGGAAGTAGATGTGACTTAAATGGGTTCAAGATGTTCTTGATATTTATGCTTTAAAAATGTTCTCTAGGGGTTGGCTAAAGCATCACATTAGACTTAAATCTCTTCTAAAGGCTTGTTTAAGTTTGAGGGTACACTTGAGAAACAAGAGTAGTAAGCATAAAATGTGGCCCAGACAGTCCTTATAATTCCCATTGTTAAACGGCCATATACTGAGTGTGATTAGTTGTGTGTTTCATGTCAAGTAGGATCAAATATTTCTTAAGTTAAATTTGACACTTTAGGTTGGGTACCATCAAGAGAATTGTATGTCATTCTTGGCTCTGGACTTTGTATATTTGCTGCAGGATTTATGTCACCAGATGGCACCATTTAACTAAATTTATGTACTATGGATGCTTATAAGAGTGGTTGTTTTAAAAATGAAGGAAGTTTTTATTTGTGCTATAACTGAATTAGCAAAAAATTAATTTATTTTGATAGCATATTAGACTTTGATACACAGTAAGATAATGAAGCCCCAAAAGTTTGTTGGAAGCATGAAAGCATCTGGTAATTTCTGCTAAGGTACATAATAAATGAAAATCTGGTGATGATCAGTATCGTTGATATATGGTAGCTGGCAAAAAAGCAGAGCACAATAGGCTTCTCCATCTATTTTTTCCCATAGCTAGAAGAATAACATTATGAATATTTTAGTCTTGAATTTAACTTTAATATGTAGGGAATTGATATACATAATAACAAAAATATAGAGAAATTTCTAAAAGATTATTTTAGCAAAAAGCCTTTTCAAGATGTCTTAAAATATCATGGTAATAATATGTTAAACAATTTTGTCAATAGAGTGTATGTTCTATTGAACTGTAGAACTAATAAAATTAATAAAACATGATATAGACTTCTTTCTTAGTATAAACATTTATCCCAAGGAAATGAATATTTATTCTTAGTTAAAAACTTCCTTAATACTTTCCCTGCCAGTAAGCAGAATTAGTTACTTTCTCTTTTACATTCCTTTAGTATTTGTTCATATTTCTGGTGTAGCACTTAGTATGTTGTATTATTGTTAATTGCTTACATGTTGGTCTCCCTCAATAGACTGTGAGCTTCTTGAATGCAGGGCCTGGTTCTAATTCAGTGTCTGCCATGGAATAGTCAATCATTAAATTTCTTTCATTTGACAGAATCTATTTTGAACACCTGCTATCTAAGAGACACTCTGTTAGGCTCTGGGGATTTAGTCACAAGAGAAATGTGGACCCTATTTTCATGGAGCTCATGGTCTAATAAGGGAGACAGACATTAAATAAGTACCACTGTGATAAATACTTTGAAATAGTTATTTGGATCAAACAGTAAAATCATAAGGAATTACTTGTATACTGGTATAATTCATACTACTGTATTGTGTTTGTTTAAAAATGTTTAGATACTACTTATTAAATGAAACATTCTAGTCTTCTATTATCCTTGGAATGAAATTCAAACTTCTCACCTGTAAGGCTCCCTATCACCTCTGCCTACCTCACATCTCATTTCTTACCACTCTTCCCTACTCACTGTACTTCAGCCACACTGGCCTTCTCTCTGTTCCTAAATGCTGCCCCAGGAAACTTTACATGCTTCTTTTTTGTTTGGAGTACCTTTCTATCTAAATCTTTGTCTTAACCTCACTCCTCACCTCCATCCCACCCCCAAGTCACATCTATCACATTACCTGTTTTATTTTTGTCACTGTAGGTACCACTATGAGAAATTTTGTTTGTTTATGCATTTTGTATGGCTTTCTCCACTAGAATGTAAATTCCATAGGAGCATTCTTGCCTGTCTTATTCATTGCTGTATCTTTTATTTTAGCTTAGTGCTTAGAACATAATAGCCACTAAGTAAATATTTGTTAAATGAATGAATGAATAAGTGAGTGTTGCCGCATGCCTGGGACTGTGTTAGATTCTTGTTTAAGTTAGAAATGGACTAATTTGAAAGGAGAGGAAAGCGTAAGTAAGTAGGGTTTTATTTTCACTATGTTGTCCTTAGGTAGGCAGTTGTTGGCATTAAGTCAGCATCTCAGGAAGGTTCCAGCCAGCGTCTTATAACGTGACCTCAGGAAGGATTGTAGGAGTGTAGTGCCAGTACAGCCCAAGGCAAAAGTGTTGTCACCAGGCGGAGCACCTGGAGCTTTGCCTGAGCCAAAAGAGTGGATCTCAGGTCCCACCAAACAGACTTCTGCATCAGAGGCTAGCAGTATGCCTAGTGAGCAGATGAACAGGGTCATTGCTCAAGGACCAGAGAAGCCCAAGGACAGCATGTAGATCCAATGAACACAACCTATTTCTATCCCCAAGACTATGATGGCAGATAAACCACAAGTCTGACCCCAGAATTGTCTACTCCCATATAACGGGGCATTATTTTAGAGAGAAGGAGGAGGCGTAGGCTATATGAATGAAAAGTTTTATCTAAGAGAGACTTTAAATTATTGAGCCAGACTACACTTTAAACTGGATTGAGTGGTCACTTTTCCCAATTAACCAGGGATTGAGGGCTTCTGAAGCTGCTGGATAAGACACATACACAGTAAAGACCTATACATTTTGTTTGCCACCATGCCACTTATACCATGGTGTGGTATAAGCTGTATGTGTGACCCTGCTATACTGAAGCATAGATCTCAATGTTGTTTCTTACCTCTTCATTTTCAACATTCAATTTGGTATTGAATGTCGAAAAGCATTAACCACAAGAAGGAGCAATGGGAGAAGAAATAGCCCACAAGTGTCTCACAGGAAAGGCTTCCCCTTTCTCCTGTTAGCTCTGGTTCCTGGCAAAAGATAGAAGTGGTGGAGAATGAGGAACATTGGTCTACCTTAGTTTGTTTACATGAGTCATTCCTAAGAGTTGCTTAAGAAACTATTTCTCCTTTACCTCATTTGTTGCTCAGAAGCCCAGAACTTCTAAGACTACGTTAGGAATTCCAAACCTTCCAATAATAACCTACAGATACCATACAGCATAAATTTTCCTGGTTTCTAGTTTGAGTCTCTGGGTTCTACCTTATATTCAGTTTCCAGTTTGCTGTCAAAATCATAAACTTTCATAAAACCGTAAGATTAGAATTTTCTTTACAGGACAATATATATGCAAATTGGGTCATCAAATGTACCTAGAGCTACCAAACTCCAGTGGGCATGCCAGGTCTTACAAAATGAGTTAATCATGAATCCCTAAAAGTTTAAAGCATTGTTAAACTCACAGAAACAAATTATACTGAATATTAAATAATGCATTCAGAAGAACCTTCAGTTTTGAAAATAAGCCATTTGAAAATAAACCATTCAGAAAGAAGCCTTGGTCTTTATAAATAGTTGCTGCAAGAGTTTTTTTTTTTTTTTTTTTTTTTTTGCGGTACTCGGACCTCTCACTGTTGCAGCCTCTGCCGTTGCGGAGCACAGGCTCCGGACGCGCAGGCTGAGCGGCCATGGCTCACAGGCCCAGCTGCTCCACGGCCTAGTGGGATCTTCCTGGACCGGGGCATGAACTCGTGTCCCCTGCATCTGCAGGCGGACTCTCAGCCACTGCGCCACCAGGGAAACCCAGCTACAAGAGTTTTTTGAAGAAGGGTTAAGAGCTTTTCAACTGATCAAAACAGGACAGTGATTATAAATATAAAGGTGACTTTTAGATTTCATTAATTGAGGTTATTAATACCATCCAACCAAACCTATTTATTTTAGGTGCAGACCTCCATTTAATAATTTTTCAGGACATATGTTCACTTTCTCCTCGCTATTTTCCTCATACAAATCTAATTTTTTAAACTATATGTTTTTCTAGAAATGGAGCCCCTGGAGATATGGAAAATTTAACATATTTAGTAGGGTTCTCTGGAAGTACTAAATAGATTTTGATGCAAGACACTTCCTTTTCCTGAATTTGAGTATTTATAATTGTAACATGGAAGAGTTGGGCTAGTGCAATAAATTTCTTTATAAACATGGATGATTATGGAGAGGAATATGACTGCATCTTGAATGAAGGATATAGGAAAATGGATAGCAGTATTCTACATAACTTCATACTTTCAAATTTGAACTATTGTCGTTATTTTGCCTTTGTTTTTGGACAGTCCGGTTCCTTTTATCAGTTTCTTGATCTCTGTTCTGGTAATAATCTCTTCCTTCACTGTATCTCAGCCACCCACTCTTAGATTTTACTCTATATCTTAACAATATTAATAACCACACCCCTCTAAAAATCTCAGTTTTAAACATATTACTCTGTGACCATCACTTGTTACCTTCTATTGATCCAGTTCATTTCTGTATTTCCCATATCAATCATTGATCCCATAAGCACTGCTAAGTCATTGGCCCCACAAATTTTATTTTTGTGATCTGTTAGCTACCATAAATCTTCAGGTCCAGCTTAAAAGACATGATTCGTTTCTATATTTAATCATTTTATATGCATCTTCAGTTTCTTTGTTGTCTCTCCATCTGCTGGCAAAACCAACCTCTGGTTAAACCCATCTCTGTCTATTCCATGTCTGCACCATTGCAGCTAAATGTAGCTGGAGAAATACATACAACCTTGTTAACTGGTTTCACTTTAAATTATGACCAAAAAGCCTATTATGTTTCCTTGGACAGTTCACTTTCCTGTTCCCAGGGGGAGCATTTCATACCTTTTTTTCTCCTCAAATGCAATACACTGCACCTTCTTCAACTTTAGCTGCTGACCTTTCTTCTTATTTTATTGAGACAATAAAAACAATCAAAAGAGAACTTCCTCATCTTTTCAGTACTTGATCTACCAACCTACCTATATCTGTATCTATGTGTTTTGCTTTTTCTTTTATTAATGTGGATAAACTGTCCCTCCTTTTATCTAAGATGAAATCCTCCTCTTGGATAGAGTATCAGAGTCCTGGAAGGTAACAGAAAGCCTTCTTGAAGAGAGTTTAATGAAGAATTTGTTTACAAAGAGATGGGGCAGAGTTAAGGGAATCAACCAGGAATGGAAGCACTCGGGGACTAGGAACAGTGGGAATCTTGAAGGAACAGGGAAAGCATGTGAGCTGTTACTGTAACACAAATAGAACTGCAATTATTAGAAACCTGCCTGAGAGGAGTGATGGCTTTAGGAAGAAGACAGCCACTGCCAAACCATGGCCCAGCAAGAACAGGGCTGGGTGAATAAACATCCCAACCCCTCTTTCCTCCCTTCCCTGATCTTCTGCTGGTTATTCCTATTAGTGGACCCCAATAGGAAGCCAGAGGACAAGTGAGCTGGTTAACACAGTCTGTTAAGGTCAGCTTCCCAGGGCACAGAGCAGGGTGGATAGGGGAAGAAAGATGACCTGGAAGGGCAAACAAAGAAGATTCATGACAGGTTATGTCTGCATTTTTCCTTATTTACTCAAAGAATATGCTACTGTAATTATTTCTTCTCTCTTTGCAATTAATTTTTACCTTCCTCTTCGGTTATTAGCACACAAATGTCTCCTCTTAAGAGGAACATTTTAGGGTTAAGAGTATGGACCCTTGAGCCAGACGGCCTGAGTTCATATCCTGGGTCCTCTGCCACTTACTACTTGTGTGACTCTGGGCAGATTTCATAACCACTCTGTGCCTCACTTTCCCTGTCTGTAAAATGAGGACCATAGGAAAAGTACCCAACTCATAGGGTTGTTGTGAGGATAAATAAGTTAATATATGTATTGCATTTTGAACAGTGCCTAGCACATAGTGTTTGCTACTGTTGTCGTCTTTAAAATCCATTCGCTTCATCTGTCATCTCCCTCACCTTGTCTTCCAACTTCTATCTGAGTTTGGCCAATGGGAGGTACTAAGAGGAGATCAGACGTGGTGGAGGAGGGAAAGAGAGATGGGGATGTTTATTCTTATGGTCCACTTCCTTCTGGGCCATGATTTAGCAGTGACTGCATTCTGCTTGTTAAGTCTACAGGTCCTGTCATGTAGCCCCTCTCCCATTTTTCTAATCCCCTTTAGAGCAAAATTTATCATGAGTTGTTTATACTCAGTCTGTGCTTCTTCGTCACTAATTTTCTCTTGAAGCTACTCCAAATTAGGCTTGTCCTCTCTACCCTAATGGGATTGTACTTGTCAAGGTTATAGAGACCTCTGTGGTGCTAATTCATTGATTAATTTTCAGGATTTATCATTTTTTTCAGCAGCATTTGACATACCCAGTCATGTCCACCTTCTTGTACCACTTTCTTTACTTTCTCTCTTGACTTAAGTGTTGAAGTAACTTGGCTAAGGTACTTCAGGCTTCTTCTTCTTCTTCTTCTTTTTTCCTATCTGTACTCACTACAGTACTTGTATAGTCTCATTCAATCCCATGGTTTTATCTTATTTTATTTAAAAAATATATATTTTATTTATTTATTTTTGGCCTTATTGGGTCTTCGTTGCTGCGTATGGGCTTTCTCTAGTTGCAGCTCTTCGTTGCGGTCCTCAGGCTTCTCTTTGCGGTGGCTTCTCTCGTTGCAGAGCACGGGCTCTAGGCACGTGGGCTTCAGTAGTTGTGGCTCGCAGGCTCTAGAGTGCAGGCTTAGTAGTTGTCGCGCATGGGCTTTGTTGTTCCACGGCATGTGGGATCTTCCCGGACCAGGGTTCGAACCCGTGTCCCCTGCATTGGCAGGCAGATTCTTAACCACTGTGTCACCAGGGAAGCCCAGTCCCATGGTTTTAAATGTTACCTGTAGGCTGATGACTCCCAAACTTATGTCTGACTTCTATATATCCTATTGCCTATTTAATATCTTTCACTTGGATATCTATCAAGCATTTCAAAACTTAACATGTCCCAAACTGGACTTTGATTCTACCCCTCCCCACAACCAACTTGCTCCTCTTCTAGTCTTCACCATCTCAGTAAATGTCATCATCATTTACCCAGAAACCCAGGAGTCATCATGGATTTTTCTCTTTCTTTCACATTCTCATACAACCCCTTTGCAAGTCCTGTTGCCAAATTTTCAATTTAAGTCTGGAATCCTACCGATTCTTACCATCTCCCTTATGCCATCGTGGTCTAAGCCACCTTAGTCTCTTTGGTCTACTGCAGTAGTTTCCTGACTGATATCCCTTTGTTTTCACTCTTGCCCCAATCTATTCTCTACACAGCATCCAGAGTGACCTTTTGAAACAAAAGGTAATTTATCTCGCTATTTAAAAAATTGTCCATTGGCTAATATAATTTGGTGAATGAAGGAAAAGCTAATTTAATATTGATGGTCAACTTTTAAATTTCGGCAAGATAACTGCATTAACATTTTCTTTGTTTTTGCTTTTTGTTTAAAGTCAAAATCATTAGATTCTTTTTTCAACATAGTACTTTTCACTTAAGATATTCATTTAAAAGCGGTGCTTGTGTTTGCAATATTTTATAGTTAATACAGTGGGAATTTGCATTTGTTTTCAGGGTCTTTGTGCCAAGAGCTCAGGGCATCGAAGAATGTGATTTATGAGGTCAGAAAAGCACATTAGGTTAATTATGCTACTGCATTGCCAGACAATCTCTTGGAGTTTGCTGGTATGCAGTGATCAAAACAGCATCATTTGAAATTGCTGGACCTATTAAAGCATGCAAATTTTACTTGTTTACATGTCCTCTTTTTTGAGGTTACTGCTGGTAATATGAAAGAAACTTACGATGTCTTCAATACTATGAAAATTTAACGGAATAAAAATATGGATCTCTGTTAATAATATGACTTAGTTTCTAGTATTTAATGTAGAAGACTTCTCAGGTGTCTTTTTCCTTTTACGTACTTGAATCTTTCTCTTAGAATCTCGATTGTATCTCAGCTGCTTTGAGAAATTTAAAAGTACCACTTAGGGCTTCCCTGGTGGCGCGGTGGTTGGGAGTACGCCTGCCGATGCGGGGGACGCGGGTTCGTACCCCAGTCCGGGAGGATCCCACCACGTGCCGTGGAGCGGCTGGGCCCGTGAGCCATGGCCGCTGGGCTGCGCTTCCGGAGCCTGTGCTCCGCAGGGGGAGAGGCTGCGGCAGTGAGAGGCCCGCATACCGCAAAAAAAAAAAAAAAAAGTACCACTTAAAATGTATTCTTACTGATACAATTATTCTTTATGATATATTTTCCTAAGCCTTTCATTAATTTATTTGTTAATTGAAAAAATATTTATGGAGCACCTATGATGTGTCAAACACTGACCTAGATGCTAGGTATGTATCAGTGAACAAGACAGACAGGTATTCCTGGTCTCATAGAACTTATAGTTAAGTGGCAGAATATCAGCAATATACAAACATAGCGTAGAGAAATATAGCAATATACAAACATAGCAATATACAAACATAGCGTAGAGAAAAATAGCAATATACAAACATAGCGTAGAGAATAGAAGAGTACCATGGAAGAGGAGAAGGGTTACTATTTTAAATAGAGTAGTTAATAAAGTCCTGTTTAGGAAGACATTTGAGTAAAGACTTGAAGGGGTTGAGGGATTGAGTCATATGGCTATCTGCAGAGGAAAGAGCAAATGCAAAGGACTTTGAGGTAGGAACATGCATAGATTATTCCAGGAAGAATAGGAGTCCACTGTGATGGACTTAATCATTCTTGACTGAGAGACAGTGGTAGGAAATGAGCTTGGTTATGGTAGGAGGAGAGATTATGAAGGGATTTGCTGGCCATTATAAAGACTTTGACTTTTATTGTAAATGAGCTAGGAATCTGTTGGAGACTTTTGAGATGATATGATCTGACATATTTATTTTTTGGTTTTTTGTGTTTCTTTTGCAGTATGTGGGTCTCTCACTGTTGTGGCCTCTCCTGCTGCGGAGCACAGGCTGCGGACGCGCAGGCTCAGCAGCCATGGCTCACGGGCCCAGCCGCTCCGCGGCATGTGGGATCTTCCCGGACCGGGGCACGAACCCGTGTCCCCTGCATCGGCAGGCGGACTCTCAACCACTGCGCCACCAGGGAAGCCCGATCTGACATATTTAAAATGATCAACTCTGCATGTTGAGAATGGACAAAAGGATGCAAGGAATTAAATGGAGAAGATGAGTTAGGAGTTCATTGTAATATTCCAGGTAGATATGACTGTGGTTTAGATTAGGGTGTGGCAGCAGAGAGAGTGGTAAGAAGTGGTCAAATTCTAGATTTTGAAGGTAGACCCAATGAGATTTGCAAACAGATTGGGTGTCAGGTATGAGAAAAATGGGAATGTTAAGGAGGACTTTTTTTTTTGGCCTGAGCATCTGGTGATATTGCATTCCCATTTTCAGAGATGAGTAAGTCTAGGAAAGCAGCATATTTGGTAGGTGGGGTGGGGTGGAAGACCAGAAGTCAGGTTTTGGAGGTGTGAAATTTGAGATGCTTAGTAGACACCTATGTGGGTATGTTAAATATAAGGGGGCTTCCTTGGTGGTGCAGTGGTTAAGAATCTGCCTGCCAATGCAGGGGACACAGGTTCGAGCCCTGGTCTGGGAAGATCCCACATGCCACAGAGCTACTAAGCCCATGTGCCACAATTAATGAAACTGTGCTCTAGAGTCCTCAAGCCACAACTACTGAAACCAGTGCCACAACTACTGAAGCCCATGAGCCTAGAGCCCATGCTCCGCAACAAGAGAAGCCACTGCAATGAGAAACCCATGCACTGAAACGAAGAGTAACCCCCATTCATCGCAACTAAAGAAAGCCCGTGCGCAGCAATGAAGACCCAATGCAGCCATAAATAAATAAACAAATAAATAAAATATATAGGATGTAGATTCTTAAAAAAAAAAAAGAATCTACCTGATTTATTAGCACACATGAATTTAACTTTTAAGCCTTCTGGAATTGATTTATCAAGATAATTTCTAATGTGACAGAGTTTAAGACTAGAAATAGATCACTCCTGAAATTAGAATTCTTGACTGAAAATAACAGACTACTACTATGTAACTTATGTAGAAAAGGGATTTATTGGAAGACTATAAGATACCTTACAAGAACTGTAGTAAGGCTGGAGATCAGACTAAGAAAATAGGTGGGAACCAAGAAATATGAAGCACAGTCAGGATCTCCCTACAGAAAGAAGTGTTCTAAGGATAGTGGCTCTTTGCCTTCACTATTGTGACTATTAGCCACTATACTGCTGGACTCTGGCTCTTTAACACTCGTCACTGTGCCTTATACTCTTCATTCTACCATAGCCATCATGAACTTTTTTTGACCATCTCAGTACTGCTAAGTCACTATATGAAGATTAAAAGCCCTCACTTGGTTAAGAAATATGTGAATATAGCTGTGACATGATAAGACATAAATATTTGGTCTCTTCCCCCCTTTCTTAGTATACAGCTTATAACAACCTTGTAATGTAATGTAATGTTGGCAGGAACTCATACAATTCTAGTGGGAATGTAAAATCGTATAACCACTTTGGAAGATAGTTTGGTAGTTTCTCAAAAAGTTAAGCTCATATTTATCTGAACCTGCCATTCTACTTGAATATATTTGCTCAAGAGAAATGAGAATCTTTGTTCACACGAAGTGTTATATAAGAATGTTTGTAGCAGCTTTATTCATAGTAGCCCTAAACTGGGTCCCAAATGCTCATCGGTAGATGAATAGATAAACAAATTGTGATATATTTATATAATGGAATACAACCCAGTAATAAAAAGGAACAAACTACATGCAAGATCATAAATGAATCTCAAAAACATTATGCTGAAACAAAAATAAACCAGATACAAAAGAGTACATACTATATGATTCTAATTTATATGAAATTCTATTACAAACCTGATTTATTTTAACAGAAAGTAGATAGTGGTTGTCTGAGGTTTGGAGTCTGAGGTGGGAGGACAGATTGACTAGGAAGTGGTGCAAGGTGACTTTTAAAAAATCCATTTACCTACTGATGGATATTTGGGTTCCAGTTTGGGGCTACTATGAAAAAGCTGCTATAAACATTTTCATATAACAATTTTGTGGTGATAGAAATGTTCTATATTTTGATTGTGTGTTCGTTACATGAGTATAGACATTTACCAAAACGCATGAAACTGCATACTTAAAAATGAATCTTATTTTATGTAAATTATACCCTAATAAAATTGATTTAAAAAGCCCAATGAGGTTGAAGGAAGTAAAGCTACTTACTCAAGTTTACATAGCTAGTAAGTGACAGAGAATAGATTGACACTTTCATCTATTTGACTCCAAGTTCATCGTCTTTTCATTATGTTATGCAGCCTTTTTATACGCACAACAGATAATCAATACTACATTGAAAATAAACGTGAGCAGAGGGATTAAAGACCTTGAAGGTGAGGCAAGAAATATATATTTCATCCTGAAGTTCTTATAGGTAGGAAAGAAGAGGAGAAATTACTTAGGTGCTCCCTTCTCCATGTTTGCATTGTACCTTGGGCTTATTTATCACATTTTATTATAATTATTTTACACAAATCTCTTTACCACTAGACTATCATCTAACTCATCTTTTATCTGTAGCTCTGACCGGTACATAAAGGGGCTCAACAAATGGAATGAATGAATGAATGAGTCAGAATTACCTGATAGAGCTTTAGAGAATACTAATTGATGAAAGGCATAAGAGGAGGCCATTTTTGGATTGGAGGAAAACAATTCTAAAATAAGCAATAGAAGACTGGGGTTTGAGCATGGTATACTGAAAAGAACATGGACTTTTAGATTAGATCCTGGCTTTGCCACTTATTAACTGTGTGATTTGGGTCAATTTGTTAATTGACTTCTTAGAGTCCTATAGTTTTTATCTGCAAATTGAAGATAATAATAATACTTATGGAGTTGGTTTTGAAGTTATATGAAATAAGATACATGAAGGGTGTAGCATATTCTTTGGCTAAAACCTGATGGTCAATACAAATGGTAAATATTTCCCTTCTCTTACTTTCTCTTCTCACTGGTATTCAGGAATGCTTAGCTCTAAATTGGACATCAGTCTTAAACCTGGTGTTTTCATATTTACAAGGACTCTAGGCTGGAAATAGTTCAAAGTCATTTAAAAATTGCCTGGATCAACTTCATTTTCACGCACTGCTGGTGACTTTCTTCTATATTGACTCCAACATTCAAAGTAGAATTATGCCAGCGGTAGTGGGTATTCTTGCTTGTAAGCAGGAGCCTACAACGACATTCTCTGGTAATACAGTTTTTCTTTGAAGCCAAGGTGTGGTTTTGCTTTTATTAAGAGTAGAAAGCATAGTTCTGTGGTTAAGAAAATGGACTGCTAAATCAACTTGGAGATAAGTCACTTATTAGCTATGTAATCTTGAGGCTCAATCTCTCTCAGCTTCAATTTCCGTATCTGTAAAAGGGAGGTAAAAATATATAAGATCGTTGCAAGGATTAAATGAGATTTTAAATGTGCAATACTTAGCATGGTAACTGAAATATTGTAAATGCTTAATAAACTTATTGCTATAAACATCATTATTAAATTATTCAGGAGAGAAATCTCAATGAGAACTGTACCAGGGTCCGATTGGAACATTTAATAATGATGCTTATAGCAAAAATTTTATTGGAAAATTTGCAAGATTTATAATATAGTGAAGTTAGTATACAATGCCGTCTGTCAGTGTAGAACCATATGTGCTAACATTTCTTCTGGAGTTGATTTGACAAGAGTTTTCTTTTATGTCTATCCGTTCAAATCATAACTGCCAAATATGCCTCTTGCCTTCATTATGCTGTTACTTTAGATTTCTAACTGCCAAATGCAAGGGAAATTTTGAAAACTGGTGAACAGTTGCTCAAATCTTAAATTGAGAATCATGTATATAGTTTCTATATTGTAATATTGACAGGAATTTCAGGGTTTTTGAAAGTACTTTTGTCACTCATGTCAGTAAAAGCGAAGAAAAGATGGAAGTTCGCAGTTTTCCAAAAAAGCAGCTTTTTATATACCATAAAATTTACCCATTATAATACAACAGTTCAACAATTTGTAGTAAATTTATAGAGTTGTGGAACCATCACACGATCCAGTTTTAGAACATTCGCATTATCATAAAAAGTTCCTCAGTGCTAGCCCCAGTCCACAACTGATCTGCTTTCTGTCTCTGTAAATTCGCCTTTTCTGGACATTTTGTATAAATTGATCTTACAATATGTAATCTTTCACATGTAGGGTCTCACTTGTCATACTGTTTTAGAAGTTTACCCATGTTGTAGCCTGTATCACTAGTTTATTCCTTTTTATTGCCGAGTAGTATTCCATAGTATAGGTATATCTTGTTAAAAATATTTCATTCACCATTAGATGGACATTTGGATAGTTTCCAGTATTGGATATTATAAATCATCTTGCTGTGAGCATTTGTATAAATGTTTTGGTGTTGACATATGTATTCATTTCTCTTGAGTAGATTCCTAGATATGAATTTGCTAGGTTTTATGGTGAATTTATGTTGAACTTTAAAAAAACCTGATAAATTATCTCTCAAACTGGCAGTGACATTTCATGTTTGCACCACCAATGTATGATAGTTTCAGTTTCTCCACATCTTTGCCAACATTTAGTATTTTGTATCTTTTTGATTCTAGATAATTTAGTGGGTATGTAGTAGTAACTTTGTGATTTGTTTTGTGTTTCTTCAGTGACCAAAGATGCTGAGCATCTTCTTTTATTCTTACTAGCCATTCATTTATGTTCTTTGGTGAAATATGTCTTTAAATATTTTGCCCATTTCCCCCCAAGCTCTACTGAGATATAATTGAAATATAATATTGTGTAAGCTTAAGTTGTACAAGGTGATGATTTGATATGCACATGTGTTGCAAAATGATTACCACAATAAAGTTAGTTAGCACATCTTTCACCTCAGATAATTACCACTTTTTTTCTGTTGTTGCTGCCACTATGGTGAGAACATTTAAGATTTACTCTCAGCAACTTTCAAGTATACAATACAGTAGTGTTAACTATAGTTACCATGTACGTTAGATCCCCAGAATTTATTTCTTTCAAAACTGGAAGTTTATAACCTTTGACCAATATATCCCCATTTCCCCCATGCCCTAGCCTATGTCAACCACCAATCAACTCTCTGTTAATGAGTTCAGCGTATTTTTCCAGCTTTGTTGAGGTAAAATTAACTAAAATTGTAAGATATTAAGTGTACATCTTGGTGATTTCATAGATGTGTACTTTGTGAAAGATTCCTACCATCTAGATAATTAACACATCTATCACCTCACATATTTATTTCTCCCTCTTTTTAATTATTTTTGGGTGGGACATTTAAGTTCTGCTCTCTTAGCAAATTTCTATTATACAATACAGTGTTATCAACTATAGTCACTATGTTATACGTTAGATCCTCAGACCTTAATCATAGTTGAAAATTTGTACACTTTCACCAACCTCTCTGTATTTCCTCTCTTCCCCACTTTTCTATTCCCCATTTCTATGAATTTGACTTAAAAAAAAATGGATTCCATATATAAGTGATACCATGCAGTATTTTTCTTTGTCTAGCTATTTCACTTAGCATAATACCCTCAATTTTCATCCATGTTGTCACAAATAGCAGGATTTCCTTCTTTCTCATGGCTGAATAATTACACACACAGTACATCTTCTTTCTCCATTAATCCATTGATGGACACTTAGTTGTTTCCATATCTGGAGTACCGTGAATAATTCTACAAGACACAGGAGTGCAGGTATCTTGTAGATATACTGTTTTCATATCCTTTGAATATATACCCAGAAATGGGATTGCTAGATCATATGGTAGTTCTACTTTTAATTTTTTGAGGAACCTCCATATTGTTTTCCATAGTGGCTGCACCAATTCACATGCCCACCAGCAGTGCACAAGGGTTCCCTTTTCTTCACATCCTTGCTAAAACTTATTTCTTGTCTTTTTGATAATAGCCATTCTAACAGGCGTGAGGTGATATCTCATTGAGGTTTCAATTTGCATTTCCCTGATTAGTGATGCTGAGTACCTTTTCGTGTACCTGTGGGTCATCTGTATGTTTTCTTTGGAAAAATGTATATTTAGTTCTTTGTCCATTTTTTAACCAGATTGCTTTTTTCTGTTGAGTTGTTTGAGTGTCTTATATATTTTGGATATTTACCCTGTATATGATATACGATTTACAAATATTTTCTTTCATTCAGTAGGTTAGATTTTCATGTTGCTGATGATTTCCTTTGCTGTGGCTTTTTAGTTTGATGTAGTACCACCTGTTTATTTTTGCTTTTGTTGCCTTTGCTTTTTGTGTCAAATCCAAAAATCATTGCCAAGATCAATGTCAAGGAGCTTACCCCCTGTTTTCCCCTGGGAATTTTATAGTTTCAGGTTTTAAACTTTAGTGTTTAATCCATTTTGAATTAATTTTTGTGTATGGTGTAAGATAGGGGTCTAATTTTATTCTTTTGCATGTGGCTGTCCAGTTTTACCATTTACTGAAGAGACTATCCTTTCCCCATTGTATATTTTTGGCTCCTTTGTTTTTTTACTATTGCCATTTTGTTAGTTTTCCAGCTGTTTTGAAATTCTTTTGTTTTTTTTCTTCATCTCTGCCTTTGTGATTTGATGATTTTCTGTAGTGCTATACTTAGATTTATTTCTCTTTGTCTTTTGTTTCTCTATTACAGGTTTTTGGTTTGTGGTTACCATAAGGCTTATATAAAGCGTATTTATAGTAGTCTATTTTAAGCTGATAACAAGTTAAAACACATGCTAAAGCTCTATTTTGTACTCTACACCCCACATTTTGTTTTTGATATTGCAGTTTACATGTTTTTACTCTGTGTATCTATTAACAAATTATTGTAGTTATAGTTATTATTACCACTTTTGTTTCTTAACCTGCATACTAGGGTTATAAGTGATTTACACGCTACCATTACAAGAGAGTATTCTGAATTTGACTATATATTTACGTTTGCTAGTGAGATAAATACTTTCCTGTATTTTTTTTAAAAAACAGGAAAAGTATATTTAGTACTTTTTTTACATGTGTTACAGTTTTTTTGTTTTAGTGTGTTTATTAAGATTTTTATTGGAGTATAGTTGATTTACAATATTGTATTAGTTTCAGGTGTATAGCAAAGTGAATCAGTTATATCTATACATATATCCACTCTTTTTTAGATTCTTTTCCCATATAGTCCATTACAGAGTACTCAGTAGAGTTCCCTGTGCTGTACAGTAGGTCCTTTTAGTTATCTATTTTATATTCAGTAATGTGTATATGTCAATCCCAATCTCCCAAGTTATCCTTCCCCTCTGTACTTCCTGGTAACCATAAGTTTGTTTTCTACATCTGTAACTATATTCCTGTTTTATAGATAAGTTCATTTGTACCCTTTTTAAAGATTCCACATATAAGAATTATCAAATGATATTTGTCTTTCTCTGTCTGACTTACTTCACTCAGTATGACAATCTCTAGGTCCATCCATGTTGCTGCAAATGGCATTATTTCATTCCTTTTTATGGCTGAGTAATATTCCATTGTATATATGTACCACATCCTCTTTATCCATTCCTCTGTTGTTGGACATTTAGGTTGCTTCTATGTCCTGGCTATTGTAAATAGTGCTGCAATGAACATTGGGGTGCATGTATCTTTTTGTATTATGGTTTTCTCCAGATACATGCCTGGGAGTGGGATTGCTGGATCATATGGTAGCTCTATTTTTAGTTTTTTAAGGAACCTCCATATTGTTCTCCATAGTGGGTGTACCAGTTTACATTCCCACCAACAGTGTAAAAGGATTCCCTTTTCTCCACACCCTCTCCAGCATTTATTGTTTGTAGATTTTTTGATGCCATTCTGACTGGTGTGAGGTGATATCTCATTGTAGTTTTGGTTTGCATTTCTCTAATGATTAGTGATGTTGAGCATCCTTTCATGTGTTTGTTGGCAATCTGTATATCTTCTTTGGAGAAATATCTGTTTAGGTCTTCTGCCCATTTTTGGATTGGGTTGTTTGTTTTTTTGTTATTGAGCTGCATGAGCTGTTTATATATTTTGGAGATTAATCCCATGTCGGTTGCTTCATTTGCAAATATTTTCTCCAGTTCTGTGGGTTCTCTTTTGTTTTGTTTATGGTTTCCTTTGCTGTGCAAAAACTTTTAAGTTTAATTTGGTCCCATTTGTTTATTTTTGTCTTTACTTTCATTACTCTGGGGGTGGATCGAAAAAGATCTTGCTGCAATTTATGTCAAAGAGTGTTCTGCCTATGTTTCCCTCTAAGAGTTTTATAGTATCCGACCTTATATTTAGGTCTTTAATCCATTTTGAGTTTATTTTTGTGTATGGTGTCAGGATTTCATGTATTTTCATGTTATTAATTAACATCCTTTTATTTCAACTTGAAAAAGTCCCTTTAACACTTTTTGTAAGGCCAATTTAGTGGTGATGAACTCCTTTAACTTTTGCTTGTCTGGAAAACTCTTTCTCTATCCTTTAATTCTGAAGGACAACTTTGCTGGGTAATATATTCTTGGGGGGCAGTTTTTTTCTTTCAGAATTTTGAATAGATCATGCCAGTCCCTTATGGCCTGCAAAGTTTGTGCTGAATATCTTCTTATAGTTATATGGGGGTTCACTTGCACATAACAAGTTGTTTTCTCTTGTGGGTTTTAAGAATCTCTCCTTTTATTTAACTTTTCACAATTTAATTATAATGTGTCATGGTGTGGGTCTCTTTGGATTCATATTGTTTGAAATTCTCTCTGGGCTTCCTTGTTCTGGATGTCTATTTCTTTCCCCAATTAAGGGAAGTTTTCAGCCATTCTTTCTTTGAATAAACTTTCTGCCCCTTTCACTTTTTTCCTTTTGGGACCTCTGTAATGCATGCATTTGTCTACGTGATAGTGTCCCATAAATCTCTTAAACTATATTTATTCTTTTTGTTCTTTTTCTTTTTGCTCCTCTGATGGAATGAATTCCATTGCCCTATCTTCAAGTGTGCTATTGATCCCCTGTATGGAATTTTTCAGCACAGTTATTATATTCCTCAGCTCTGTGATTTCTGTTTGGTACTTTCTTTATATTTTCCATCTCTTTGTTGGAATTCTTACTTTGTTCATGAATTGTTCTCCTGACTTTGGTAAGCATCTCTATGTCATTATTTTGATTCTTTATCAGGTATATCACTTATCTTTGTTTTTTTAAGGTCTGTTTCTGGAGTTTTATCTTGTTCTTTTGTTTGGAACATATCTCTCTGTTTCTTTGTTTTTCTTGACTTTCTGTATTAGTTTCTGTGCATTAGATAAACAGCCACCTCTCTGAGTCTTAATGGAGTGGTCTCATGTAGGAGATGAACCTTATCATTCATCCTGGCCCCTAGCTCAAGACTGAGTTTCAAACCTTTGTGATTGTCCAAGCTGCCTTCTTTATTCCTGGTGATTCCCAGTTGTTGAGAGTATGCCAAGAACTGTCAGTGTCCCCAAAGTGAGGATCTCAGCATCTAGATGCAGGCTGATTAGAATCTGTACCCTCTGGCAGGAACTTTCAAAGTGTGCAAGTAGATCTCTTTCAGGGAAAGACTGGGAAATGGGCTTTTCTGTTTGCTCCCTTTGTCCAGAGCCCTGGGGGAATTGTAGATTAAGAATTGTTTCTTTGTCTTCTGCAGTCCTGTGGGACCCACAAACAGAATCCCTGCTTTCCACCAGAGCCAGGAGATCAAAGGGTGTATCTTTTGAAGCAGTGTAAAAGCCAGGGTGCCAGGCATGTATACAAGCTCCTTGTAGGGAGATAATGGGATTTGAAGCTGACTACATGGTGTCTGCTTGCTTTCCAGGCCTCTGGCAAGGAGTATAGTCTGTCCCCAGATGCATACTAAATTATAAGTCTGACCCTTAGGTAACAGTTTTTTAAGTATGCTAAAAGTCCTCTTTCAGAAAAGACTGGTAGGGACTTCCCTGGTGGTCCAGTGGTTAAGAATCCGTCTTGCAATCCAGGGGATGCTGGTTTGATCCCTGGTCGGAGAACTAAGATTCCACATGCCGTGGGGCAACTAAGCCTGCGTACCAGAACTAGAGAGCCCACTTGCCATGACTATAGAGCCCACGCGCTCCAGAGCCCACATGCCACAACTAAGGAGAAGCTCACTTACTGCAAGGAAGAGCCTGTGTGCCACGAAAGATCCCGCATGCCACAACTAAGACCTGACTCAGCCAAAAAATAAATAAATGAATAAATATTAAAAAAAAAAAAAAAAGACTGGTAAGTGGGCATTTCTGTTTGCTTTTTCGGCACTGAACTGTTGGGGAATAGCTGGTTAAGAAGTGTTTCTTTGCCACAGTCCTTTGGAGCCTGGAATTCAAGCCTCACTGACCACAGAGTCAGGTGACTGAAGGGTGAGTCCTCTGGCAGCAGCTGCAAAAGCCAGGTGCCATACATATGTGCACATTCCTTTCAAGGATATCAGTGAGACTTTTTTCTCATTCTCCCGATGTGTGGTAGTTGCTCAGCTAGTTTCTGGATTTGTTTCAGAGGGAATTGTTTTGTTTATAGCTGTAGATTCAATGTATCCATGGGAGGAGGTGAACTCAGGAGCCTCCTATGTTATCATCCTTGATTAAAACCCTTTTACCCATTTTAAAATTAGGATTTCTGTCATCTTATTATTAAGTTTTAAGCGTTATTTTATATTTTGGATACACTTTTTTTGTTTGTTTTATGAAATATACTAATAGCAAATATTTTCTCCAATCTTTAGCTTGTCTTTCACTTTTAACGTGGTGGTTTAAAATGGTTTATAGTTTTTATTGTGTAATTTATTGAATTTTTCTTTAAAGACTCATACATTTGGTATCATATCTAAACATTCTTTCCTAACCCCAAATGGTAAATATTTTCTTTTTCCCTTCCTTCCTTCCTCCCTCCCTTCCTTCCTTCCTTCTAGACATTTTGTACTTACTGTTTTTAGCTTTTACATTTAGGTCTGTGATCCATTTTGTTTCGTTTTGGTTTTGGCTGCTCTGTGTGGCTTGTGGCATCTTAGTTCCCTGAGCAGGGATTGAACCTGGGGCCCCAGCAGTGACAGCGCCGAGTCTTAACCACTGGGCCGCCAGGGAATTCCCAGGTCTGTGATCCATTTTGAGTTAAGTTTTGCGTGTTGTGTGAAGTAAGGCTCTAAGACTATTTTTTTCTTTTTCCTTATGGATTTCCAATAGTCTCAACTCCATTTGTTGAAAAGACTATCCTTTCCCCATTGAGTTGCCTTGGCAACTTGTGGAATAGACAACAATTTTAGTTCCTGGAAGAATGAGACAATATTTTGTGGTCTTTTCTAGACCTTGCAACTAATTTGCAATTTAGATTTCAAAGGCTTTTTCATTTCCAAATTATGATGTCTCTAGGAAGTACACAAGGTCTTTTCTAGACCTTACAACTAATTTTGCAATTTAGATTTCAAAGGCTTTTTCATTTCCAAATTGTGGTGTCTCTAAGAAGTATACAGAAAATCACAGCAACATGATTATTTAAATAACAATTAACTATGTCAACTAGTTGGAAAAACTAGTTGTTATTTTTGATCTAGTAACAAGAATTTAGACTCTAAAATTCCGGTATTAAGATAATATTCTACTAAGAGCAAAGCAAACCTATTCATATTTAATCAAAGGAATATTTATTTGAAGTTCGGAGCAATACAATTATATGAATATGTATACATTCACTTGACATGGTTGTTTGTCTTTCAGGTAGGTAATAACTCCTATGTGTACTTTTTAGATTTAGTTTCTAATATGTAAACTTGTGATATCATGTGCTACATTTGTGAGAACAGACCCATTTATTTCTTATATTCTGGTTCTCTCATAGCTTGTGTTACTACTAACTCATAGTATCCTATCTGTAATTTTATCCTTTTTTTCTTAAATGTGTTCTGTTTCATTTTACTTTTGATATTAGGTGTTGAGGCTGATAAAAAGCTTCTCCCCACAACCACACCAGAGATTTTTTTTTAAAGATTTGAGATTTTGAGATTTGAGATACCTTGCTTTTTTGCTGGAGTTGGAGTTTTCTATACAAATAGCAATTTCAGTGCTTAAAAACATTTTATATGATATTTACTTATTTAAAATAGTTTTCCCAAGTTTTGAGTTTCCATTATGTAAAATTTGCTTTTCAGAGTTTTTGCTTTTCAGTGAATTTAATCATTAATAAAATGTATTTTTAAAATCTCTTTATTAACATAACTACAAGAGAGAATGAACTTTATAGTGAAGCTTTGACTGAAGCTACTCATTTAAAGGAAATTCTGAAGTCTCTACTCTGATATTGTGAGGCTCTTTCTGTTATTTTGCTGTCATTCTGATTACCTGGTGCACATGGGTGGGCTTATAATATTTCTTGAGTTGTTAAATCTGATCAGCTGTCCAGGTCATCACATCTGCTACCACATCTGTGCTCTAGATTAATTTTACTTTTGATATTAGATGTTGAGGCTGATAAAAAACTTAGGCTTTTGAATTTTAGAGAAACAATTCTTAGTAATAACATTAGTTATACAAAAGGTAACATAAAACTGTTAGTCTGAAGAAATGCTTTAAGATCAAAAGGCCTAATGATGTATTTATAAAATTATATTAATTTGCAAATGCTAAGAAGATTTCATGCAAAATAAAAACTAACTTGACTTTGTAAAGAACAATAATTTCAGACTGATAGTCTGAATAACAAAATAACAAAAAAACTTGAGTTAAAATCTTGGCTAATAGTTTTCTGTTTTTTCTTCTCTAATATGTGTATTTCAACTGTAACTTTTCCTGTTAAGTACCACTTTATCTGCAACCCATATATTCATATGTGATGTTAATTGCTAGATATTTGATATATCTATTACAAAACAGAAATTTAAACAATGAACTATTTAACTGTGTAATTTTTATGTAATATAATTTTATGTAAAATATTAAGGTAATTTCTATGTTTTTCTTTTTCTCTTTGGTCTCCAATTTTATTGCTTTATGTTCTGCACACTAACTCTTGATATTTAGTATTTGTTGAGAGGGATGATTGTAACCTGTTATGTGGATAATTTTTGTGAATGTTTAATGTGTACATGAAAGGAATATTTTTCCTTAACATTGCCTTTTATATTCCACTTCTTTTTTGTATGTAGTTTCTTTCACGTATCATTTAGGGTCTTTCAGTCTATTAGTGTCAATTTTTTAACCTGAAAATATCTTTATTTTATTATTGAATGCAGTTTTAGCTGGAAATCCAAGTCCTTACTCAAAAGTCACCTTAGTAAGTCTTAACTTTAACCTATTTGAACTTGCAACCTACTCTAACCTTGGCTCTGTCTCCCACTTCCCACCTATCTTGTCTTAATTAAAAAATAGCATTTATTATAGTTTAACATATTATGTATTTTGTATATTTTTAAGTTTATTATTTATCCTCTTAGGATATAGCTCCATGAAGCCAGGGATTTTAAACTGTTACTTGATATATTCCAACATCTAGAAGAGTGTCTGGCACATAAAAAGTATATGGGTAAAGAGTACTTAATAAATATTTATTGAATGAAAGAAAAAGTAAGCTTAGGTTCTGGGTTTATATTTATTTTAAATTTTTACTTGTAGATATTATTCTGTTCCTATCACCAGGATATAGGCGCCATGAAGGCAGGAATTTTTTGTTTGTTCTGTCACTGCTGTTTGTTTTGTTCTAGGGCCTAGAACAGTGTCTGGAATTCAACAAATACTAGTGAATTAATGAAATAATAATTAGGTTACTCTCCATCTAACTGTGTTTCTGTTGCATTCAGTGTGTCTTTACTGTGAATTTGCTTTTAGCATTTTCTTTTTGTCTTTAGTTATCTGCAGTTTCTCAGTGATGTATTTCAGTGATGTATCAGGAAAAAAAGAGTTTATTTAAAAATTTTTGCATACGATTCATTTGCTTCCTCAATCTGATCATGTTTTTCATTAATTACAGCAAATTCTTAGCTATTACATATTCAGTATTTACTCTTTCTTATTCTCTCTTGAAGCTCCTATTTAAATAGACATATGATTGCCTTTTTCATTCAATCCTCCATGACTCTCATCCTCTCGTTTGTATTTTCTATTTCTTTATTGTGTTGCATTCTGGGTAATTTTCTCAAGTCCATCTTCCCATATAATAATTTTCTCTTCAGCTGTATCTAATCTGATAATCCATATGTTGAGATTTTAATACGTTGGTGATTATATTTTTTATTTATAGAAGTTCTGTTTTTTTTTAAAAAAATTGCTTATTATGAGGTTCTTTCAGTATGTTTCCTTTTAAAGTATGTTTTTATTTCTTTTTTAACCTTTTAAAATAAATCCAAGAATATTTATTTTAAAATCTCAGATTGTTTTAGTTTCTAAAGATTTTTTTTTTTTTTTTTTTTTTTTTTTAGGTAAAAACTCTGTTTTACTCATTTGTTATGTCTAGTGATTCTCCATTATGGTGAATCAAGTCCACATATGACTTGTAATCTTTATCAGGAGTTTGTTTTTCCATGAGAGTTAAATGTGTTGTAGAAATATCCCTAGAGATAAGTTTTATGTTTATTTTTGTTGGGTGCTCCAGGAGTCTACTGTCTGAGGCTGGTTTTTAAAAGTTTCTTGGTTTGGGATTTTTGCCACTGATGGATGGTGTAGGATTGGAGTTTTGATTTCTCATGGGAGACTCCCCTTTTCCACTCACAGCATTCAGCAGTGGTAAACATTCTTGACATTGCCTTGGCCTGGAAGGTTCAGGCTTTTAAAAAAAACCTATTTATAAATAGGAAACTTTCAGTTTCTAGTAAAAGGAATTTCATTTCCAGATCTTGCCTCGGTCCCTGCCTAAGTATTAAAATTGTGACCCCAAGCTTTAGGATTATATATATCTGGGTATGATATTTGCTTTGACCACTGAAGTCACACCATCTATGATTATTATTATGACTTGAGTTCCCTCTGTTTCTCTTATATTGGGAATTTCCTCTTCTTCTTTTTTTTTTTTTTTTAGCTTTGATATATACTTAATATTTGGGAGCTATATTTTATGCAGCATTCTGTATATGTTTGTAGTGGGATAAGATCTTCAGTTGCTCAATGTGGCACATTGTTACACTGGAAGTCTTGAATAGGAATACTCTAGTACTGAAACAAAAATTCAAAAATTAAATATAAATCTGAATTTGATGCTATATTTCCCTACTGTTACATGCAACATCAACACATTAGTTTCAGCAAAACAATATCATCTGTCTCATAAAATTAATGTTATTAATTTGAATGTTAAGTAGCTTTCTATATTTTTAACTTGTAGATTTGAGTATTTTTAATTATAAAGGAATTATATGCATAATATTTTGTCTAACTTTGTATGTACTTAGATTACATTATAATATGAATATTTAAATCAACATTGGAAGTCCATCATAATTATTTTTCATAAAAAAGACCTCAAATTTGAGAAACACTGAACTAATTATGACTGGAAAAAATTACATTTAGAGTGGTGGTACTAAATTAAACTTGGGTTTTTGTCTTAACTCTAACTGCTGATTATATATTCATATTGGCTCACCTTTTTGGGTAACAGTGGCTTAGTCGTTACTCTTCTCATATTTATATACCTAAAGCAAATTTGTCTTTAATGTATACACTATTTAGTATATCTAGTATATCTAGTATTAACGTTTATTTTACTAACTCAGTAATGTCCCACAGAAATGAGCACTGATTTTTCAGAATTATTTGGGAAAGTTATTCAAAACACAATGTCAGTTATACTTCACCCCCTCCAGACATACTGAAAATGCTCTCAGGATTTTATCTTGAAACTAACAAGGAGCTACTGAAGATATTAAGCAATATTATTGAACCAATTCTATTTTTACATTTTCTTTCTTGACTGTAAGACACAATAGTTTCTGAAAAGTTTTTCTCAGGATACAAGTGATTTAACTTGTCTCTCCTCTTGTTTAGACATTTGGCATTCAATAATCTAATGCCCATTATGTCAGAGGATATGGCCTTGAATATGACAGGGAGTAGGATCTAGGGAAAGCATTTTTAGTGTTTACAGTAAAGAGGAGCCAACTCTGAACGTGGGAGTTACCCAGAGTGGGCCTCTTATGATGCAAAATAGCAGGGATGGGATTTACCTAACCCAACCAGCCAGTTGCCATTCTTAGTAGGGAAGAATCTGTACCAGTGTTTCAGCTTTGATCCAGTTCCACCTCTATGGGCCATCTAGCTGATCCACTTACATCCCTATCCATGACTCCCAGGGACTTCCGGTGTTACTGCATTTGGTAGCATGCCAGACAACTTGACAGAACCTTAGAAGGTCAGAAGGCATAGTCAGTTGCTTCTGCCCTCTACCTCCAACCTAACCAGTACCCAAGAGACACTGTCAAGGTTAACTTCATCATTGATAATCTTTATCTCATGGACAAGATACATGTTGGTGGTGGGGTGGACATGCTCACCAAAGATGGCAGTTTTTCCTCTGTACCATCTTTTGTTTTTGTCTTCTTTTTTTTGGTGGTTTAGAATGGAAATGCTCTTTTTTCATATTTATAAAATTTACATTTTTATTGTGAAATATTCAGACACAGGAAAGCATAAAGAACAGTTGATCATCTGTAGCTATGCCTAACAATAATATCACTTAGACATATTAACATATTGATGGATATTCTTTCAAACATTTAAATCCACATATACACAAATACATATGTACATATGTATCTTATATGTATCTGACTGATACATTTGACTAGTTTCATTTCTTTTTAGATGCCTTTGGGCTGGGACTGACTTTTACTCTTGAAAACATTAATTCAGTGATGAAATTATTTACTTTGACATTTTTGGCTATGAAATGTCATATCAAATGATTATGCTATGCCACAAAAAGGAAGAATAAAGAATCATAGAATTATAAAATTTAATATCTAAGAGACCTTTGAGAACTTTAAGTCCTACTTTAAAACCCAGAGCTGACAGACAGGTCAGCCGTTTTTCCCCTGTCCATGTTGTCATATATTATGCACACTTACAAAGGACAAAAAAAGCTGTTATTGAAGATAGGAGTATAAAAGATGAAGCCTCACTCATAAATTTCCTTTCCACGTAAACTAAAATTTCTCATTTTGTTCCATTATAACTTCAAAGGACCTTGCATAGTTTATTGACTAGTCACATACATAGGTATTATCCCATTTTTTTGCAACTTAATTTGTACACACAATTTTGTGCAGGTCCGTGGGGGAGTTCTTCAACATAATATATCTCCAGAAGATGGCTTAACAGTGGAGGCAAGACCCCCTTTCTTTTGGTGTAATTCTTAGGTTGAACTCAGAAGTAAATTTAGAATTGTAACTAACATCTTGTTGAAGTTGCCTAAAATGAGGAGGAAAGTAAGGAAAAAGAAATGAGAAGCAAGCACCAGCAGGACCAAAAAGTAGCTGCTGTTTTAAAAAGAATTTATTTCTCTTTTGCTGTAGGTTTACATGTGTTGGTGGGTTTTCACAATTCTGAAGTTGTTGTAAATAAATTAGCTATAAAGCAGTCACAGATTGTTTTTTCTTAGTTTTCTAAATTACTTCAGGTATCAAGCTGAGACGTCTGTGGGGCTTTTAGTAACAGCATACAGTTTCATATTATGATTTTTTGAAAGTGGAGGCAGAAACAACCCAAATAATTCCATTTACATCTGAATTAAATTCTTTGGGCATTTCTTGGATTTTATTAGCAATTCAGTAAGAAGTCTAGTATTAGGAGATATACAGTAATTACAAAAGAATGGGAAGGATAGAAGTAAAAGGGCACTGAATTCATAATGCAGAATTTCGCTGAAGTTACCACATTTTTGTGATTAGAGGGTTGTGGATAAAATTTTAATCCTTCAAAGTAATTTTCTTTGGATTCCAATCTGTGTATTTTTTACACTTACTCTACTAATTGTTCCATTGCAAATGTCAAATCAGTAGTAGTTTTGTAAGACGTCTCAATGGATTTGAGGGACATTTTTTAAGTCATTTACCGACCCAATTTTCATGAAGCCCATTAGTATATATTATAATAATAGATATTTATTGAAGATAAAACATATTTATGGGCTTCCCTGGTGGCGCAGTGGTTGAGAGTCCGCCTGCCGATGCAGGGGACACGGGTTCGTGCCCTGGTCCGGGAAGATCCCACATGCTGCGGAGCGGCTGGGCCCGTGAGCCATGGCCGCTGAGCCTGCGCGTCCGGAGCCTTGCTTGCTGAGCCTGTGCGTCCGGAGCCTGTGCTCCGCAGCAGAAGAGGCCACAACAGTGAGAGGCCCGCGTACTGCAAAAAAAAAAAAAAAAATTATAAACAATGATACCCATTAGCTGTACGACATCAGACAAATAAGTGACTTTTTTAGGGCCAGTGTCCTTACCTGTTAAACGAGGAAATGTTGTCGAATGCATGTTCATGTGCCTGACACACAGTGAGGCCAAACAACCTCAGTTTGGAGCAGAGAAAGTTTTATTGCAGGGTCAAGCAAGAACAGGTGGCTCATGCTCCAAAAACCTGAACTTCCAGATGGTTTTCAGGAAAGCATTTTTGTAGGCAAAATTTGGGGTGAGGGCAGCAGGGTGTGTGACTTTCTTCTGATTGGTTGGTGGTGAGGTAACAGGTCAGTGCTCCAGGAATCTTGTGCTCAGCCTGAAGTTACCATCCTCCACCTGGGTAGGGGCCTTCCTTCCTGCTAAAGAACTGAAAGATATTGTTACGTATATTCCTTGAGGAGGAACCAGGACCCTGCTTTATATTGTTTCTTGATTGCTTCTCCTTTGTTTCTGCATTTCCTTACTTCCCTGGATAGAAACTGTTTGAATCTGCTTTTTGGAACACAGGGAGGTCTAGGAGGCAGAGGCCTTTTTCCTACAAACAAGAAACAGGGGGACATGGAAAGGCTTTTGTACCCAGGAGGGCGCCACAGGGTCCTACTCAGTTTCAGAAATTAGCCTAAATTATTTCTAATATTCTTTTAAATTCTAAGTTCTATGAGGTCATTAAAAATGAGAGAAATAATTCAATATGTGAATGAAAGTAATCCATTGTAATTTAAAGTTTCAAGTTTATAGATACAAATTATATCACTTCTATTCAGATTAGTAATAGTATCAATAATAATTTATCTTCCTGAATCTGATATGATTATTTCTTTGCTTTCTACCTTTCATAAGATAAAGTCAGAACTCCTCAAGATGGCACATTTGAGCAATTATAATTATAATATAGCCCCAACCTGTCTTTCTTGCTTTCTCTCTTAAAACCCCTGTACTACCCGTGTATCAAACTCTTTTTTAAAATTTTATTTAATTAATTTTATTTATATTTTGGCTGCATTGGGTCTTCGTTGCTGCACGTGGGCTTTCTCTAGTTGCGGCGAGCAGGTTCTACTCTTTGTTGTGGTGCACGGGCTTCTCATTGCGGTGGCTTCTCTTGTTGGGGAGACACGAGCTCTAGGCATACAGGCTTCAGTAGTTGCAGCATGTGGGCTCAGTAGTTGCAACACACAGGCCGTAGGGCATGCAGGCTTCAGTAGTTGAGGCGCGTGGGCTCAGTAATTGCAGTGTGTGGGCTCTAGGGCATGTGCACTTCAGTAGTTGTGGCGTGCAGCCTCAATAGTTGTGGCTCGTGGGCTCTAGAGTGCAGGCTCAGTAATTGTAGTTTATGAACAATGTAGTTTATAAACAATTATACCCATTAGCTGTATGACATCGGACAAATAAGTGACTTTTTTAGGCCCAGTTTCCTTACCTGTTAAATGAGGAAATGTTGTCGAACACAAGTTCATGTGCCTGACGCACAGGCCAAACAGACCTCAGAGTTTGGAGCAGAGAAAGGTTTATTGCAGGGCTTAGTTGCTCCGCGGCATGTGTGATCTTCCTGGGACAGGGATCGAACCTGCGTTCCTTTCATTGGCAGGCGGATTCTAAACCACTGCACCACCAGGGAAGTCCCTCAAACTCTTTTTTAATGATTATTTTTTGAGTGATAGCTTATCAAGATATAATTCACATACCATAAGGTCCACCCTTTTAGAGTGTATAATTTGGTGGTTTTTAGTATATTCACAGAGGAGTAGAGCCATCATCACTAATTTCAGAAGATTTTCATAACCCCTCAGAGAAACTCTGTACCCATTAGCAGTCATTCCCTTTTCTCCTTCTGCCTAGTCCCTGGAAACTATTAATATACTTTCTGTCTCTATAGATTTATGTAAACCGAACAATTCATATAGATGGAGTCATATAATATGTGGCCTTTTATGACTGGCTTCTTTCACTTAAGATGATGTTTTCAAGGTTCACCCATGTTGTAACATGTGTCAGTTTTTCATTCCTTTTTATGGCCAAATCGTAAATAATAATAATAATAATTTATCACATACTATTTATCCACTTATCAGCTGATAGACATTTGGGTTGTTCCCACATTTAGGCTATTATGAATAATGCTGCTGTGAACATTCTTGTACAGATTTTTGTGGGAACATATGTTTTTATTTTCTTTGGTGTATACCTAGGAGTAGAATCGCTGGTTCCTAAGATAAGTCTATGTTTAACTTTTTGAGAAACTGTCAAACTATTTTCCAAAATGTTTTCACCATTTTATAATCCCACCAGCAATGAATGAGAGTTCCAGTTTCTCCTCATTCAGACTTTTAAAATATGGATTAAAAAAAATCTTTTTATTCATGTGTTTACACAACACAAATAATTAAGAGCAAACCACTATGCACAGAGGTAAACATGAAGTAATGCCAGCGGTACTATAATGTTTATGGTATCTACAATGACTGTGTGAAATGAAGTTCATATTTTATGGCAAGACAAGAAAAATTTAAACATAAAAAAATTTCTCTCTTTCCTTTGGCCTCCTCTCTCCCACCCACTGTGCATTGTTTACCTATATTATGCATCAACCAAACCTACCCCGTTGGCAGAAATATCTGCTACGCCATGAAGAGCAACATTCTCCTAGCGCCAATAAGACAACTCCTTAAAAGATAACATTCCTTCTTGATCTTTTAAGGGGCATCTAAAGATGACACTTAGATCTGGGTTGTGTAAACTATCAATAATATGACATTTAATGTACAGCCCTCTGTCTCAAAAACCTTATATAACTGTGCCTTGACTTCTAATAGGTTCTTGGAGCTTTCTGAGTTGTTCTTCCCAGGTTATAATCCTCAAATTTGGCTAGAATAAAGTTTTCCCTTTCTTTCTTAGATGGACTGATTAATTTTTCATTGACATATAGAACGATCCTCTACCCTCACAAAAGTTAGCTAAACTACTCCATGGAACCACACTGCAAAGCAGACAAAAAAGTCCAAATTCCTTAACATAGCCTGCAAAGCTCTCAATGACCTCCCCTTTCTCAACCATTTCTTTCCATGGGTCACAAGCTCTTTCTATCCTCTACTCAAAAGCAAGTGGAACCAAAGGCACACCTTAGCCAATTAAAAATAAAATTACAGTAAAGCAACTTTGGCATCTCTAACTTTGAGCCACATAATTTCTTTTCATATATCCCAAGATAACCTGGTTATAAAACGTATATTCTAAATAACAAAATGAATTCGTTTTTGTTTTGTGGAACTTTTAGCATAAGATAAAGTTGGGGAAAGGTGTGGGACATTAAAATGATGACTTTGGTTTTAGGATAATTTATTTGTAATCCTTTCTGACAGAAATTAATAACTGGGGCCAGTTATCTAAATGACCCACTTTAATAGGGTCATTGGTATATAAAAGAATGCTTACCTTTTTGCTCTCTAAATTGGGAGAGTCTTCTCTTCTGAAAGTGGTATTAACAGACCAGGTTAAAAAGAAAGGGAATGAGGTATGACAGCACTGAATATTATTGTACTGGAAATAATGATCTGTTCTATCTGTAGACCATTCCTTATGGGTATCAGTGGCTAGTTTATATATGGCACTCATGTACCTTAAGCCTATAACTGCTTCTGTTCATAGGTGGAGGAAAGAGATACAAAAGTAAATGAAAACATAATATTTCTGAATGAGAATTTCTACAAGGAGGCATAGAGAATACCAGTAGGTGATCTGTGACAGAATCACTAAGCCTGAAGCCTGCCTGCTTCACATGAGGAACAAAGATCAGGGAAACTGTCTTGGAAAATCTTCTGAGAAACTGGTAGAGCTAGCTCCCACTAATTTTCTGCTTCTTTTTTTCTGGGTGTTTCAGTCTCTGAATGAATTATCATACTGAAAAGATACACTAAACATTAGTTTGCTTTTAAACTTGTGCTTTTATTTCATACTTAGGAGCACTTTTTCTTTCATATTCTATATAATGTAGAGGACCATGTAAGTGAGAACTTAGAAAAGCTGGGGATTATGACATTCAAAAATCTTCCCTTATTGTATATAAATTATACCTTAATAAATTAAAATAACTTTTTTTCCCTTTGTATTGTGTCTCTACTTGAATAGCAGTGGGTATAAATACCAGATTCTCTGGGTTGATTATCCCAGGTCTTTCAAAATTCTACCTTTGTGACCTTGGGAAAGTTGATAAATATTTCTGTTCCTTAGTTTATTTATCTATAAAATGGGTACCATATTAGCATCTTCCTAATAGGGTTATTGGGAGATTTAGCATAATTCATTCAAAGATTGTTTAATATGTTATTGTTATCAACTCCAGGGTGAGGAATGAGTCTTTCTTTCTAATTTTATCTTACTATGTGTCTCACCCTACTCCTCTGACCCCATGAAACCTGATTCAATCACAGGGTCACTTTATTGTGCTTCCATACTTTCACAGGTTCACACTTCCTCTTTTCTTCTTGTTGCATACAGTCTCATACCATGTTTTCTCCTCCCACTAGATCTTATGCCTCTAGGCTTCTCAAGCGTTTTCATTGCTCTCTAAAAACCCCTCTCCTGTAACAATAATCATGGTCTACTTTTTTTTTTGCCTTTGAGTCTAGCATTATTTCTTTATTGTCTGAAGAAGAAGGAGGAAAAGAAAGAAAGGGAGGAGAAATAGGAAGAGGATGGAGGAGTCGAGAGAAAAAGATGAAAGGAGAGAAGTACTTGACTCAAAGTATACACTTAACAAATATTTCTGAATGAATAATAAGAATTCTTATATGCATATAAACTTTTTGCACTTAGTTTCCTCATATTTAAAATGGATAATATTCTCTAACGTATTGGTTTTGTGAAGATTAAATGAATTAATATCCAAAAATTAACATACAATCACAGTCTACTTTTGTTTGCTCTATTGAATTATGAGCTTTTGGGTGAGACATTCTAATTTTTTCAGATGTGATTCATGTTTGAATGCCCTGGAATGCTGGCACAAAGCAGATATTTTTTAAAAAATTGAGTTAAATATTGGCTTGGCTACTGAGGTTGCAGACATTGGGGGTGGCAGTTCTTATTGTTTTCAGTTCACCTTATTTGACACAGTTTTGCCTTGTGATCCTGTACTAAGAACCTGGTGATGATCCGCATGCTACAACACTTGAAAGAGCCTCTCCAACAGCAAGACTTAACCATGCTGCTTATTTTGGAATCCAGGATAATGGAATAATAGCACTATCATTGTTTTACAATCCTTGTTTTAAAATTTGGGTCAAAATTGGTATTTCTTATATTTATAAGAACCAAATGATTTTATACACTTGGCATTTTAAAATAATGGCACTAGTTTTTATAAAAGCTTTTAAAGAGTAGTAAGGAAAGAGAAAAATATGAGAACATTTTATTCTAAGAGTTATTTTTATTATCATATTTTTTGAAAATCTGTCTAATTTTTAAAATTTATTTTATGTATGGTGAAAATAAGGAGAGGGCAAGAAGTCTCTGAAGATAAAGAAGTCCTGAGTTGTCCCCCAGCCTTTTCCACTCAAGGGATCCAGTTCAGGAAATTGTAATACAACTAAGTCCAAGTGAATGGATTTAAAAATAGTAGTGTGTAAGAATTGTGTAACACACAGAGGGACAAAGCAGTCTAAGTTTGCTTCTAATGCATAGTCTCAGGCAAATAGACTCAGGAAAGCGATCTTGGCTATGAACTGTTGAGGCCAAAAAAGGAAGTGTGAGAATGGTAGGTGAAACAAAGCAGAACTAAAGCAAACTTGGGTGCATTAGTACCTGGAGTATCCAATACTTTTTTAAAGAGAAGCAAACTTACACTCTGCTAGCCTAAATGTGTGCATGAGGAAAAAACCCTGTCTGGGCTAACCTGCCCCTAAGGGTACTTAGCTGGAAGAGAAGGTGGTAACTTTGTGTAAAGAAAATGGATCATGGTCTTCCTGCCACAGTCTCGCGAGGATGCATTACTTGACTGGTAGACAAAGGTAAACTCATCTCTGTGGGAGCTTTTGTGTATTGTACTAAATACATAACTGTATGTGTGGCCCTGGAGATGCTAGACCTAAAAGGGTTGAGGAAAGGGCAACTTGCAAAATAATCAAAAGGATGAAGGGTTTTATGTGTAAAGGTATACCTGAGATTAAGATTTTTTTTTTTTTTTTTTTTTTTTTTGGTACGTGGGCCTCTCACTGTTGTGGCCTCTCCCGTCGCGGAGCACAGGCTCCGGACGCGCAGGCTCAGCGGCCATGGCTCATGGGGCCCAGCCGCTCCACGGCATGTGGGATCCTCCCGGACCGGGGCACGAACCCATGTCCCCTGCATCGGCAGGCGGACTCTCAACCACTGCGCCACCAGGGAAGCCCCTAAGATATTTTTATAGAGAAATGGAAAGGTAAAGGGTGGACATGATCATAGTCATTGATATTGTAAGACGTGTGAAGAGCACGAGTAGACTTATTCACCGAAGTCAAGAATACTAGAACTAAGGGGAACTTTTTAAAGTACGAAAAAAATCATTCTAGAAAAATAAAAGAGAACATTTCTGTATCAAATTAATACTAGATGCAGTGAGACTCAATACATGTGGCAGGTGAACAAGATAAAAATGTAGATATTTTCAGGATGGATTTAAGTAGATTAATAATGGTAATGGTCATTAGATGGTCTTTGTATATTAGTCATATTAGGTGGGGTACTGCTTCAGCAATAAATAATTCCCCAAATCTCAGTAGTTTTAAATACCACAGGTTTATTTTTCTCTCATGAATCATATTTATAATGTGTCAGGGAGTGGAGGTGGTGATGATTCTTTGTGTAGGTGCATATAACTATACTTCATTTATTTTCATTGCTGTATAGTATTCTGTGGTATGAATGTTCCACAATTTATTCAGCCTATTGTCAAAAAACGTGTTTGTTTCTAGTTCTGTTGCTAAGAATATAGTTTTACATAACCCTTGGTGCACACATGCACACATTTCTGTTAGTTATGTGCTTAAAGAAAGGACCAGCTGTGGGCTTCCCTGGTGGCGCAGTGGTTGCGAGTCCGCCTGCCGATGCAGGGGACGTGGGTTCGTGCCCCGGTTCAGGAGGATCCCACATGCCGCAGAGCGGCTGGGCCCATGAGCCATGGCCGCTGAGCCTGTGCATCTGGAGCCTGTGCTCCGCAACGGGAGAGGCCACAGCAGTGAGAGGCCCGAGTACCACACCCCTCGACAAAAAAAAAAAGGCCCCGCTGCATAATTTGTAGGGACCAGGGCAAAATGAAGATGTGGGGTCCATTGATCAACATTTATTAAGAGTTTTGATATAGCCACAACAGAGCATTATATTAAACATGGAGTCATTTTAGGTTCAAGGCCCTATGCAACTGCACAGGTTACATGCCCATGAAACTACTGGGATTTGGGGTATTATTTACTGCTGCAAGATTACTCATGGGGATGTTAGGAGTAGAATTGCTGGTACATAAGTTATGCATAAATTCAACAGTTGGGTAATATGACAAAGTGTACCAATTTACAGTATAGTCAGCAACGTATGAAAATTACTTTTCCTCCACATCCTTGACAGCATTGCCAGGCTTTAAAATTTTAGACACCCTTGTGTGGGGTGTGATTACATCTCACTATATTTTATTTTGCATGTCTCTAATGATAAATGAAGCTTAGCATCTTTTCATATGTTTATTGTTCATTAGAATATCTTTGGTGAAGTCCGTATTTAAGACTCTTGCTCATTTTTTTTTTTTTGCGGTATGCGGGCCTCTCACTGTTGTGGCCTCTCCCGTTGCGGAGCACAGGCTCCGGACGCGCAGGTTCAGCGGCCATGGCTCACGGGCCCAGCCGCTCTGCGGCATGTGGGATCTTCCCGGACCGGGGCACGAACCCGTGTCCCCTGCATCGGCAGGCGGACTCTCAATCACTGCGCCACCAGGGAAGCCCTCTTGCTTATTTTTTATTGCTATGACAATGTCAATGAGGAAAATTACAGAATAAACAATAGATCATATATATATAATGTATATAAATATATAGAAATAGTTTGCCTCCTATCAGCTTTAATTTGTTAATTTAAAAAGTGATTTACTTCCTAGTGATAAAAAGGCCTAAGTTAGAAGCAATGAATATTATTACATTTATATGTTGCACTTTTAGTTTTTTTACATCTTTATTGGAGTATAATTGCTTTACAATGTTGTGTTAGTTTCCACTGTATAACAAAGTGAATCAGCTATACGTATACATATATCCCCATATCCCCTCCCTGTTGCATCTCCCTTCTACCTACCCTCCCCATCCCACCCCTCTAGGTGGTTGCAAAGTACCGAGCTGATCTCCCTGTGCTATGTGGCTGCTTCCCACTAGCTAACTAGTTTACATTTGGTAGTGTATAAATGTCAATGCCACTCTCTCACTTCATCCCAACTTACCCTTCCCCCTCCCCATGTCCTCAAGTCCATCTCTAAGTCTGCATCTTTATTCCTGTCCTGCCCCTAGGTTCTTCAGAACCTTTTTTTTTTTTTTTTTAGATTCCATATATATGTGTTAGCATATGGTATTTGTTTTTCTCTTTCTGACTTACTTCACTCTTTATGACATACTCTAGGTCCATCCACCTCACTACAAATAACTCAATTTCTTTTCTTCTTATGTCTGAGTAATATTCCATTGTATATATGTGCCACATCTTCTTTATCCATTCATCTGTCGATGGACACTTAGGTTGCTTTCATGTCGTGGCTATTGTAAATAGAGTGCAGTGAACATTGTGGTACATGACTCTTTTTGAATTATTGTTTTCTCAGGGTATATGCCCAGTAGTGGGATTGCTGGGTCATATGGTAGTTCTATTTTTAGTTTTTTCAGGAACCTCAATACTGTTCTCCATGGTGGCTGTATCAATTTACATTCCCACCAACAGTGCAAGAGGGTTACCTTTTCTCCACACCCTCTCCAGCATTTATTGTTTGTAGATTTTTTGATGATGGCCATTCTGACTGGTGTGAGATGATACCTCATTGTGGTTTTGATTTGCATTTCTCTAATGATTAGTGATGTTGATCATCCTTTCATGTGTTTGTTGGCCATCTGTATATCTTCTTTGGAGAAATGTCTGTTTAGGTCTTCTGCCCATTTTTGATTGGGTTGTTTGTGTTTTTGCTATTGAGCTGCATGAGCAGCTTGTATATTTTGGGGATTAATCCTTTGTCAGTTGCTTGGTTTGCAAATATTTTCTCCCATTCTGAGGGTTCTCTTTTCATCTTGTTTATGTTTTCCTTTTCTGTGCAAAAGCTTTTAAGTTTCATTAGGTACCATTTGTTTATTTTGTTTCTATTTTCATTACTCTAGGAGGTGGGTCAAAAAAATCTTGCTATGATTTATGTCATAGAGTGTTCGGCCTATGTTTTCCTCTAAGAGTTTTATAGTGGCTGGCCTTACATTTAGGTCTTTAATCCATTTTGAGTTTATTTTTGTGTATGGTGTTAGGGAGTGTTCTAATTTCATTCTTTCTCATGTAGCTGTCCAGTTTTCCCAGCACCACTCATTGAAGAGGCTGTCTTTTCTCCATTGTATATTCTTGCAACCTTTATCAAAGATAAGGTGACCATATGTGCATGTGTTTATCTCTGGATTTTCTATCCTGTTCCATTGATCTATACTTCTGTTTTTGTGCCAGTACCATACTATCTTTATTACTGTAGCTTTGTAGTATAGTATGAAGTCAGGGAGGCTGATTTCTCCATCTCCGTTTTTCTTTCTCAAGATTGCTTTGGCTGTTCGGGGTCTTTTGTGTTTCCATACAGATTGTGAAATTTTTTGTTCTAGTTATGTGAAAAATGCCATTGGTAATTTGATAGGGATTGCACTGAATCTGTAGATTGCTTTGGTACTATAGTCATTTTCACATTGTTGATTCTTCCAGTCCAAGAACATGGTATATCTCTCCATCTGTTTGTATCATCTTTAATTTCCTTCATCAGTGTCTTATAGTCTTCTGCATACATGTCTTTTGTCTCCTTAGGTAGGTTTATTCCTATGTATTTTATTCTTTTTGTTGCAATGGTAAATGAGTGTGTTTCCTTAATTTCTTTTACAGATTTCTCATCATTACTGTATAGGAATGCAAGAGACTTCTGTGCATTAATTTTGTATCCTGCTGTTTTACCAAATCATTGATTAGCTCTGGTAGTTTTCTGGTAGCATCTTTAGGATTCTCTATGTTTAGTAAAATGTCATCTGCAAACAGTGACAATTTTACTTCTTCTCTTCTGATTTGGTTTCCTTTTATTTCTTTTCCTTCTCTGATTGCTGTGGCTAAAACTTCCAAAGCTATGTTGAATAATAGTGGTGAAAGTGGGCAACCTTGTCTTGTTCCTGATCTTAGAGGAAATGGTTTCAGTATTTCACCACTGAGAACGATGTTGGCCGTGGGTTTGTCCTATATTGCCATTATTATGTTGAGGTAAGTTCCTTCTGTGCCTACTTTCTGGAGGGTTTTTTCATTAAATGGGTGTTGAATTTTGTCAAAAGCTGTTTTGGTACCTATAGAGATTTTCATATGGTTTCTGTCCTTCAGTTTGTTAATATGATGTATCACATTGATTTGCGTATACTGAAGAGTCTTTGCATTCCTGGGATAAACCCCATTTGATCATGGTTTATGATCCTTTTAATGTGCTGTTGGATTCTCTTTGCTAGTATTTTGTTGAGGATTTTTGCATCTATGTTTATCAGTGATATTGGTCTGTAGTTTTCTTTCTTTGTGACATCTTTGTCTGGTTTTGGTATCAGGGTGATGGTGGCCTCGTAGAATGAGTTTGGGTGTGTTCCTCCCTCTGCTATATTTTGGAAGAGTTTGAGAGGATAGGTGTTAGCTCTTCTCTAAATGTTTAATAGAATTCGCCTGTGAAGCCATCTAGTCGTGGGCTTTTGTTTGTTGGAAGATTTTTAAACAGTTTCAATTTCAGTGCTTGTAATTCGTCTATTTATATTTTCTATTTCTTCCTGGTTCAGTCTCTGAAGGTTGTGCTTTTCTAATTATTTGTCCATTTCTTCCAGGTTGTCCATTTTATTGGCATATAGTTGCTTGTAGTAATTTCTCATGATCCTTTGTATTTCTGCAGTGTCAGTTGTTACTTCTCCTTTTTCATTTCTAATTCTGTTGATTTGAGTTTTTGCCCTTTTTTTTCTTGATGAGTCTGGCTAATGGTTTATCAATTTCGTTTATCTTCTCACAGGGCCAGCTTTTAATTTTATTGATCTTTGTTGTTGTTTCCTTCATTTCTTTTTTATTTATTTCTGGTATGATGTTTATGATCTCTTTCCTTCTGCTAACTTTGTTTTTCTTGTTGTTCTTCTTTCTCTAATATCTGTAGGTGTAAGTTTAGGTTGTTTATTTGGGATGTTTCTCATTTCTTGAGGTAGTATTGTATTGCTGTAAACTTTCCTCTTAGAAGTGCTTTTGCTGCGTCCCATCGGTTTTGGGTCATCCTGTTTTCATTGTCATTTGTCTCTAGGTATTTTTTGATTTCCTGTTTGATTTCTTCAGTGATATCTTGGTTATTTAGTAGTGTGTTGTTCAGCCTCCATGTGTTTGTATTTTTTACAGTTTTTTTTCCTGTAATTGATATCTAGTCTTATAGCATTGTGGTCGGAAAAGATATGATTGATATGATTGATATGATTTCAGTTTTCTTAAATTTACCAAGGCTTGATTTGTGACCCAGGATATGATCTATCCTGGAGAATATTTTATGAACACTTGAGAAGAAAGTGTATGCTGTTGTCTTTGGATGGAATATCCTATAAATATCAATCAAGTCCTTCTTGTTTAATGTGTCAATTAAAGCTTGTGTTTCCTTATTTATTTTCATTTTGTTGATGATCTGTTCATTGGGGAAAGTGGGGTGTTAAAGTTCCCTAGTATTATTGTGTTACTGTTGATTTCCCCTTTTATGGCTGTTAGGATTTGCCTTATGTATTGAGGTGCTCCTATGTTGTGTGCATAAATATTTACAATTTTCATATCTTCTTCTTGGATTAATCCCTTGATCTTTATGTAGTGGCCTTCTTTGTCTCTTGTAATAGTCTTTATTTTAAAATCTCTTTTGCCTGCTATGAGAATGGCTACTCCAGCTTTCTTTTGATTTCCATTTGCATGAAATATCTTTTTCCATCCCCTCACTTTCCGTCTGTATGTTTCCCCAGGTCTGAAGTGGGTCTCTTGTAGACAGCATATATACGTTTCTTGTTTTTGTAACCTTTCAGACAGTCTGTGTTTTTTGTTGGAGCATTTAATCCATTGACATTTAAGGTAATTATCAATATGTATGTTCCTCTTACCATTTTCTTAATTATTTTGGGTTTGTTTTTGTAGTTCTTTTCCTTCTCTTGTGTTTCCTGCCTAGAGAAGTTTCCTTAGCGTCTGTCGTAAGGCTGGTTTGATGGTGCTGAATTCTCTTAGCTTTTGCTTCTTCGTAGAGGTTTTAATTTCTCCATCAAATCTGAATGAGATCCTTGCTTGGTAGAGTAATCTTGGTTGTATGTTTTTCCATTTCATCACTTTAAATATGTCCTGCCAGTCCCTTCTGGCTTGCAGAGTTTCTGCTGAAAGATCAGCTGGTAAGCTTATGGGGATTCCCTTCTGTGTTATTTGTTGCTTTTCCCTTGCTGCTTTTAATATTTTTTCTTTGTATTTAATTTTTGATAGTTTGTTTAATATGTGTCTTGGCATGTTTTTCCTTGGATTTATCCTGTATGGGAGTCTCTGCCCTGCGTGGACTTGATTGACTATTTGCTTTCCCATATTAGGGACGTTTTCAACTGTAATCTCCTCAAATATTTTCTCAGATCCTTTTTTTTTCTCTTCTTCTTCTGGGACTCCTATAATTCGAATGTTGGTGCATTTAATGTTGTCCCAGAGGTCTCTGAGACTGTCCTGCATTCTTTTCATTCTTTTTTCTTTATTGTGCTCTGCAGTAGTTATTTCCACCATTTTATCTTCCAGGTCACTTATCCATTCTTCTGCTTCAGTTATTCTGCTGTTGATTCCTTATAGAGAATTTTTAATTTCATTTATTGTGTTGTTAGTCATTGTTTATTTGCTCTTTAGTTCTTCTGGGTCTTTGTTAAATATTTCTTTTATTTTCTCCTTTCTATTTCCAAGATTTTGGATCATCTTTACTATCATTACTCTGAATTCTTTGTCAGGTAGACTGCCTATTTCCTCTTCATTTGTTTCGTTGGTGGATTTTTACTTTACTCCTTCATTTGCTGCATATTTCTCTGTCTTCTCATTTTGCTTCATGTACTGTGTTTGGGGTCTCCATTTCTCAGGCTGCAAGTTCATAGTTCCCATTGTTTTTGGTGTCTGCCCTCAGTGAGTAAGGTTCGTTCAGTGGGTTGTGTAGGCTTCCTGGCGGAGGGGATTGGTGCCTGTGTTCTGGTGGATGAGGCTGGATCTTGTCTTTCTGGTGGGCAGGACCGTGTCCTGTGGTGTCTTTTGGGGTGTCTCTGAAGTTATTGTGATTTTAGGCAGCCTCTCTGCTAATGGGTGGAGTTGTGTTCCTGTCTTGCTAGTTGTTTGGGATGGGGCGTCAGTCACTGGAGCTTGCTTGCTGTTGGGTGGAGCTGGGTCTTAGCATTGAGATGGAGATCTCTGGGAGAGCTCTCGCTGATTGATATTACTTGGGGCCGGGAGGTCTCTGGTGGTCCAATGTCCCGAACTCGGCTCTCCCACCTCAGATGCTCAGGCCTGACACCTGGCTGGAGTACCAAGAGCCTGTCAGCCACAGATCTCAGAAGAAAAGTGATTAAAAGAAAGAATGAAAGAAAAAAAGTAAAGTTATTAAAATAAAAAAATATTAAAATAAAGAAACAATTAATAAAAAAAGAGCAACCAAACCAATGATTACAGCCACCAATGATAAGAAGCACTAAGAACTATACTAAGGTAAACATAAAAATCAGAAACTAGTCAGTCGCATACAGCAAACCCCAAGTCTACAGTTGCTCCCAAAGTCCACCGCCTCAATTTTGGGATGATTCATTGTCTATTCAGGTATTCCACAGATGCAGGGTACATCAAGTTGATTGTGGGGATTTAATTCGCTGCTCCTGAGGCTGCATGGAGAAATTTCTCTTTCTCTTCTTTGTACAGCTCCTGGGGTTCAGCTTTGGATTTGGCCCTGCCTCTGCATGTAGTTCACCGTCTGGCGTCTGTTCTTCGCCCAGACAGGACGGGGTTTAAGCAGCGGCTGATTAAGGGGCTCTGGCTCACTCAGGCCTTGGAGAGGGAGGGGTACAGAATGCGGGGCAAGCCTGCGGCACCAGTGGCCAGCATGACATTGCAACAGCCTGCGGTGTGCCGTGTGTTCTCCCAGGAAGTTGTCCCTGGATCACGGAACCCTGGCAGTGGCGGGTTGCAGAGGCCCCCCAGGAATGGAGGTGTGGATAGTGACCTGTGATACACACAGGCTTCTTGGTGGGTGCAGTAGCAGCCTTAGCATTTCATGCCCATCTCTGGTGTCCACGCTGATAGCTGCGGCTTGCGCCCATCTCTGAAGCTTGTTTAGGTGGCGTTCTGAATCTCCTCTTCTTGCACACCCTGAAACAATGGTCTCTTGACTCAGGCAGTTCAAGACTTTTTCCCGGACTCCCTCCCGGTTGTGGCGCATTAGCCCCCTTCACGCTGTACACAGCCAACCCCAGTCCTGTCCCTGGATCTGAATACCAAAGCCTGAGCCTCAGCTCCCAGCACCCACCTGCCCAGGTGGGTGAGCAGACAAGTCTCTCAGCTGGTGAGTGCTGGTTAGCACTGATCCACTGTGTGGGAATCTCTCCACTCTGCCCTCTGCACCCCTGTTGCTGTGCTCTCCTCTGTGGCTCCGAAGCTTCCCCCCCACCCATCCCCTGTTTCCACCAGTGAAGGGGCTTCCTAGTGTGTGTGGAAACTTTCCCTCCTTCATAGCTCCTTCCCAGAGGTGCAGGTCCCATCCCTATTCTTTTGTCTCTGTTTTTCCTTTTTTCTTTTGCCTACCCAGGTACATGGGGAGTTTCTTGCCTTTTGGGAAGTCTGAGGTCTTCTGCCAGCGTTCAGTAGCTGTTTTGTAGGAGTTGTTCCACATGTAGATGTATTTGATGTGTTTGTGGGGAGGAAGGTGATCTCCTCGTCTTACTCCTCAGTCATCTTGAAGGTCCTCCCCTCTACTTTTAGTTTTTATTTTGGGCCTCTTTCTTGTTCCCAAGTATAGGAAAAAACAAATATAAAGTCCTCATGGCAGGAGTGTGATTATCTTGATTGGGGCATCAAGAAGGCCACGGTGGTTGGAGAATGGAGGAGAGTGTGAGAGGAAATAAGATCAGAATGGTAGTTGAGTCAGATAGTGTAGGATCTTATAGACCATTGAAAGAGCACTGGTTTTTTGTGTGTTTTTTTTTGCGGTATGTGGGCCTCTCACCGCTGTGGCCTCTCCCGTTGCGGAGCACAGGCTCTGGACGCGCAGGCTCAGCGGCCATGGCTCACGGGCCCAGCCGCTCCGCAGCATGTGGGATCTTCCCAGACCGGGGCACGAACCTGTGTCCCCTGCATCAGCAGGCGGACTCTCAACCACTGCGCCACCAGGGAAGCCCAGAGCACTGTTTTTTACCTGGACAAAAGCTGGAAACTTCTGGAAGATTTTGAAGAGAACTCAGATGATCAGACTTGAATGAGTTATACTCATTTGTACATAGCTTCTTTAACTCAGTAAAGTTTTTTTAAGATTAATATATGTTGGTGCATGTATCAGTTTTTATTTCTTTTTGTTTTAAAATAGGATTTCATTGTGTGAATACACCACAAATTGCTTATCCATTCTCCTGTTGATGGAAATTTGGATCATTTCCAGTTTCTTTGCTGTTACAAATCCACTATGAACTTTATTGTTAATTATTATTATTTTGTGGACATATTCTTTAATTATCTTGAGTATACCTAAAAGAAGAAAATTGCTCAGTTATAGGCAGGGTGTCCAGACATCCTGGTATGCTTGAGACCATCATCCTCATTTTAGCATGGGAAGCCCCACATTCCTGGAAGCCCTTAAGGCTTTCTAGTTATAGGATAGGTGTATCTTTATAAGAGGTTTCCAAACAGTTTTACAAGGTGGTTATGCTATTTTACACTCCAACTAGAAGTATACAGTGTGCCAGACATTGTGTGTGGTTATGAAAATTCAGTGGTGAATAAGATGGACAAGGTCCCTGCCCTCATGGAACATATGTTCTGGGTGGTAAACATTGAAGAAATGATTACAAGTGCATTGTGTGAAAATCTGCTATTAAGCTAATATATTTACCTGAGCTATTCTTTTTGTGTTAAAAATATATTTGCAGAATGGACTTAATCCTTAGGAAGCACATCTTCTCCCTGATAGGATATCTAAGAGGGGCACCACGATTAAAGCAGAAAGTTTTAGTACAGTATCAAATGTATGAGACTGAATTACAGCCAAGAAGTTCTCAGTTTTAGACTTGGCTCATTTGAAGGGACTTCAGTATAACTCTTCAGGGTACAGCTAGTTTGGGGGAAATAGAGCATTTATGGCCACTTATTTCTTGTGCCTGAAAGATCCTTCTCTCTAGACTGCTTGACAATTTAGAACTTAGAGTTTAGAGTCATCACTGTTGTTTATCCCACTGAAGAGGTTTCAGAAACAGTAAACTGTCTGGGAATCTCCACACATCTTCATTATTGTTAGCTTATAATTTCAATTTGCTTTTTCGTACAGTGCCTGCAAGTTTTCTATTATCCAGATGGTGCTCAGCAAATAAATCTCTTTTATATTGTATCAGGAAAATCACTATTCACCTATAGTAAATTGTTTATATCCTAAATTTAAAATAATTCCTTTGACTATACTTATTTAACGAGTTTCGATCTAAGACCAATTATATGCAGACATTTTTTTCCCCAGGCATTTTGACCTAGAAAGATTTTTGAAACAATCTGAAAGTTAAAAAGCATTACCTACCAAAAGGGCTCAACCAAATGAATTCCTGATTTTCACTCTGAATTTTGAAATTGCTTGAGGTTTATAAAATTCTCAAGTCAACAGAAAGAGTGGAAGATGTTTTATGTCTTAGGTAGAAATATTTTCCCAAGTGATGAGGAGATCCATAAACTCATTAAAGCCTTGTTCCTGTCCTTTAGGGCTAAACTTCTATGTTTCCATAATACTTTTCTTCAATTACAGTTTTTATCCCATAATGATCTGAGCACCTTTCTGTTGCTTCAGTTAGATGGTAATTTCTTAGTAAGCAAGAACCAGGCCTTGAGAAAGTACATATTATAGTGCCTAGTACATAATAGAGTCTTAATGTATAATGGTTTCTTGCTTTGCAACTATAATAGTTTTCTATTCCTGCTGTAATAAATTACTACAAACTTAGGGGCTTAACACAACAAAATTAATTTTCTTATAATTCTGGTTGTCAGAAGTCTGAAATTAGTTTCGCTGGACTACAGTCAAGGTGTCAGCAGATGGTGATCTTTGTAGAGGCTCTGAAGTGAGTATCCATTTCCTTGCCCTTTCTAGCTTCTAATGACTACCTCTGTTCCTTGGTTCCTTGGTGGCCCCTTCCTTCATCTGTAAACTGCCTCACTCCAGTCTCTGCTTCCATCATCCTAGTGCTTTCTCTGACTCTGACTCCTCCTGTGGTCCTCTTTTGAGGACTATTGTGATTACGCTGGGCCCACTGGATAATCCAGAATAATCTCCTGTCTCAAGATCTTTAATCACATTTGAAAAGTTCTTTTTGTCATATAAGGCAACATTCATAGGTTCTGGGTATTTGGGCATGAACATATTTGGGGGACCATTATACAGTTTACCTCAGCCACTAGCAGAGAGCTTTGTATTTTGTAATTACTTAATACGTGTTTGCTGAATTGTTATATAACTTTTAATATGCTTTTGCCTAGGAATAGAGGTTTTTTGGTTTTGTTTTTTATAAGGAAGACCCAGAACCAATGTCTTTTCCTGTACTCTTTTTTTAAAAAATTTATTTATCTATTTATTTATTTTGGCTGCATTGGGTCTTTGTTGCTGTGTGCGGGCTTCCTCTAGTTGCGCCAAGTGGGGGCTACTTTTCCTTGCGATGCGCAGGCTTCTCATTGTGGTGGCTTCTCTTGTTGCAGAGCACGGGCTCTAGGCTTGCGGGCTTCAGTAGTTGCGGCATGCAGGCTCAGTAGTTGTGGCTCGCGGGCTCTAGAGCGCAGGCTCAGTAGTTGTGGCACACGGGCTTAGCTGCTCCACGGCATGTGGGATCCTCCTGGACCAGGCCTCAAACCCATGTCCCCTGCATTGGCAGGCGGATTCTTAACCACTGCGCCACCTGGGAAGTCCCTTTTTCTGTACTCTTTAAAGAGCTCTGGTGTATTGAGCAGTGTCTTATCTTCTCCAAAGAGGTTTTACTTCTCTTTAGTTCACTTAAATTCAGATCAATAAATGTGGTCCTTTCCCCACTTAGTTTTGTTATTTCTTTGTTTCTCAATCATTCTTTCAAAACCCTTCACTATTCCTGGTATGTAAGATAAAAATGAAGATTTTTGAGTCTTTGTGAGCAACTTTTCTGTTTTGAAATGGTCTATCTTTTTTTTGCCAATTGAAGCCCCAGCTTAAATATTACCTCCTTCATGAGACTCAATTTACCTCAGAGAAAGAAGGGAACTAACTAATGAGTATACTTTATACATGTTAAAATTTCTTCACATTTCATAAAATTTCTTCACATTTTATGATGATGATGGTCACAGAGGTCATATCACATGCTTTGCAGTCAGTTGCAGAGCAATAATTTAAAACCAGGTATTTGTGGAAGGCTGGGCCGCCTAGTGGTCAAGAGAATGTACTTGAAAACAAATTCAGCTTCAACCACTATCTATCTGCTCTGGTATCTTTATCAACTGAATAGATATAATCATAGGAACTTCATAGTATGTGTCTGTATGTGAAAATTAAGTGAGGGAGTGAGTGAGTGAGTGTATGGAAATTCTCTGTACTTTCTTCTCATTTTTCTGTAAACCTAAAACTGTTTTAAAAATAAAGTCTATTAATTTTAAAAGTCAGCTAATGACTGTAGAGTACTTAGCATAGTCTTGACATATATTAACTTTTTGGCTATGGTTTTTATTACTCTGTGACCTCTCTTTTTCTGTTACAGCATGGTTTTCAGTCCAGATTAATGTTTCTCCTCTGAACTCCTGTAACATTTAATAGTCTGTATGATATAATTCATTATTTTACAGGCTCATAGAATGTTACAGTTGTAAGGAATCTTAAAGGTCAACCGTGATAATTTTCTTAATTTCATATGAGGAAACTGAGGCACAGAGATGTCAAATAAGTTGTCCAAGGTCATACAATATTAAATATTTTTCTATTGTTTATTAATAAACTGTAAGTTTGTTTAATGATTTATTAACATCATTCTTGTTCTTTGAAATTTTCAAGTGAAACATCAGTAACTTAATCCTGAAGCAATAATTTAATGACATTAAATTATTATTAGATATAAATTATATAAGTTTCAATCCTTTATTCCAAAAGTTTTTTCACTTTTATAAGGGCATAGGTAGTTTTCAGTTTTAAGTCCTTGAATAGATCCCCAATTTTTGACCAGTGATCATGAAATACATTTGTATTCCTTTACATATTTCTTTTAAAATTTAATTTGATCTTTTTTCTTCAAAAAACTTTGATTCCTTAGCATAAGTTTTTTAACCTCTAATGTGGGCAATCACTTGAACTATTATAATAAAATTTAAACAAGGAGAAATGCAGTCATGATTTAGGTTTTTTCCTTTCTTTATGTTATTTTTTATATATTTTCCAAGCCATGTGAAACCCAAGTGACTTTGCTTAAAAAATAGTCTTGAATATGAACTAAAAGAAAAAGAAGCAAACATTATGGATTTGAAAAAATCAGGCCAGATTTTTTGCTTGAGGAGTCAAGTTTTGAGACATCAAGACTTGATCAAACCAATAGTATTTGACATGAACTTATCAGTTGGAATTTAACAGCTGACTAATTCTACCAAGTTTTTTTTATTAATGCAAATGTCTTCAATGAACACATATTTCACTAGTATGTCTTTTTGCCTCCTTATCTAATCTCCCACAAGGTACAAACCCCTGCTTTCTAAGATCTCTTTCTGTGTCTTGATCCCTAACTAGGTCTGTCATACCCCACTCCAGGCTCATACCATTCACCTTGCCCACACTACTGGTCTTACTGTCATAAGTAAGTATGAAGTATACTTAGAAGTATCTTTTTTTTTTAATTGAAAAAACTGCCATCTATTTGACATATCTGATCTTTATTGATCATATTGATCAATTTATTCATATTGATATTTCTAACTAGTCTTTTTCATCATTATATAACAATCTCCCATATCTGATTAGTTATCAAGCCCTATCAGTTATATATCTTTCATGTTTGTCCTCTGGTCCCCATCCTCATTGTTCCCTCATTAGTTGAAGTATTCATCTGTTTACTTTGGAATAATTTAAAAATAGCCTATGGGTTTTTTTCCAACTACTAGTTTCTTCTTCCTAACAGTGTATCTTTCGTACCCTCACAGAGTGATCTGTTTAAAACACAGATTTTGTTAATGTCCTTCCTGTGCTTATATCATTTATAATAATGATAGGTACCATTTATTGAGGGTATATATGTGTGTGTGTGTGTGTGTGTGAGTGAGTGAGGCACTGTGCTAGATGCATTATAAACATTGTCTTTAATTCTCATACAAAATCTGTGAGGTAGGTACTGTTATTTCTGTTAACAGATGAAGAAATTTAAGGCTCATGGTAGTTAAATAATCTTCCCAAGTTTGTACATCTGATTGGTGGATACGAAATAGATCCCAGGTATACATGGTTCTAAATCTTTCTTCTGTCTATGCAGTTTGTTACTTATAGGATACAAATATTTACTCCTTGGCCTAGCATATGAGGACTTTGATGATTGAACTCCTATCTACCTTGTCAGCCTCTTCTGCTAATTATGCTAATTTCTTTATTGTGCCATATACTGCAGTTAAGCTTGCCATTCTTACAACTTTTTGAGTACCTACTTAGAGATAGGGCCAGGGATTATTTAGGGTACTATATATAACAAGATCAGTAAGCTTACAGTCTAGTAGAGGAAAGAGATATGAACCAGTAAATACAACATAGTATAGTGCATACAATTTTAAGTGCAGAGGAGGAAGTGAGGGTGAGTCGGGGAGACTTCATGAAAGAATGAGATTTGATCTGAGTCATGAAGAATAATGAGTCACAGTTTTCAAGACTCTCCTCAAAGGTTAAGGTGGGGAAGGGTGAGGAAAATGGAAATAAGATTGTTATGAGGGAGGATAGGGTGTCATTAGGCTGGGAGAAGAAGGCTGGCATAGGTAACCAGACTCTGCAGCTCAGAATGGGCATCAGCAGTGTGGAAGCTCTGGTAGCGTGTCTGGCTGACCCCTGCTGTTCTGGTGGTGTGTGTATTTTGTTGAGAAAAATACTTGCATGGCAGTTCTAGCATACTTTATTTTTCTTCAAAACACTATTTTTTCCCTCAAACCATTTATGACTTCTTTGGTTTCATATTATGTATTTTTTGTTTATTATTTGTATTTCCCACTAGAATGGTGACTGTATTTTGCCTGTTTTGTTCATTGTTGTGCACCTCGTACCTAGAACACTGCCTGACATTTAATAGGTAACACAAAAAATTATTAAATGATTGTTGAATGGATGATTTCAAGTGATGTGAATGGGTGTTTTAAAGATCACTTAGAATCTATATATTGTCTATTTGATAGAGATACACCTTAGAGTATATTTTGTACATTGAAATTATTTAACTCTGTGGAACAGGTTGAAAGCATGGGCTCTGGAATTAAGTCTTTTGGATTCTGATTCTGGCCTTACCACTTGCCATGTATGTGTCCTTCTGCAAGTTATTTAACCTCCTATGTCTTGCTGTAAAATGGAGGATAATTATAGTACTTATTTCATGGTGTTGTTGTGAGGACTACATGACTTAGTACATGTAAAGTGCTTAGCGCAGTGTCTGGTACATAACTGGTGTGCAGTAACTGTGAGCTATTATTATTTTATTAAATATTTCCATGAGCACTAGGAAACGAGTAAAGGGTCTTGGAATATGTACATTGGTAATATTCCATGAAGGAAATTATATGGGGGATGTTTTTGTATTAAAGTTTTTATATTAAAGCATTGATACAAATGTTACAAAATACATAATTCACCCATGATACAAATAGGACAGGCAGTTGAGTAAATAACATTCATAACGCTCAGTAAATGTTTGAAGAACTATTTTGTAATTTCAATGTCAAATTGAATATAAAGTAATTTAAAAATTTCTTTTAAAATTAATGTAACCTGGTCCAGTGAAGCATTATCTCAATAACATATTTTTGAAATATTCAGTGTAGAGTCTCAATTAGTATCTAATGCTAAATTACTATGGAAAATGAGCATCATACTGGATTTGCAAACACATTAGTCTCATTTAGTTTTTAACATTTCACATGTGTTGAATACAATTATAGCCACCTCACACTCATTCCAGCCCAAATATTAATTCATTAAAAAATTAACTTTATCATCCTCTTCCATCATTGAAAGGAAATGTTTATTTTGAAGAATCCTGTTGCTTACAGGATCTTGCCAGAATGCTCTTTTTAAAGCACATATGTGCCAACTCCCCCACTAAAAAGCTTTCAATACTTTTTTTTTTTTTCCTGAAATCAAGTGCAAAATTCTTGGTATGGTATTTTGGGCCTCTGTGATCTGGTCCTCATCTGCCCCTCCAGCTTGATTTAACCAGTACTCTTCACTGTCTTGCCTTGTGGTTCCTTGAGAGCTCTATTACTTCTGACTTTTCCTTGGCATATATTGTTTTATCCATCTGGATGCTCTTTTCCCCCTCTGAATACCTAGAGCACTTTCATTGTTTTTTCAGGACAATTCAAATTTCATATTTTGAAGCCTTCTCTAAATTTCCTGGTGGAAAGTGCTTGTACCTGTGGGTATAGAGGCTTTACATATTCTTCCTATAGTACTTTCACAATGGGTAGTTATTCCTTATAATTTTTTAAACTATGCATTAGTTATTTTAAACAGAGTTGCTAAATACATGTTTAAAGTATTGGTAGTGTCTCTTTCTGTTGTTCAGCTTTATTTTCACATCCCCTTCGTTTCAGTGTAGCTGAGTTTTGGGTCAGGGTCACTTTCTGACCCAAGAGGTCCCATACGGAGCTAGTTTCCTGGACTTACTACTACCAGAGGAGTTGGAGAAGCTTTGAGGAGAAGAAACCTGTTGGCCATAGTTTCTATACCAAGGGTACACATGTAAAATGTACTTTTGTTGTACATCCATCATCCTTTTGAGTCCTTTGGTTGGAAGGTTTCTGACGCTGTGGCAAACATTGAGTTAGGAACAATCCTTAGAGTTATCTATATTTGTGACAAGGTGGACTCTTAAGACAAACTGAAAATAATTTGGTGGGCCTGGCTGTATTCAGATTACTGCAGTTGGTAGAAAGTATAATTTGATTGTTGAAATTTAGAAGACAAAATGTGAAGTCACATTTGCAATTCACTTACTGATCTTGATCTGGTCCATCCAGTAAGAGGACCGTTCTGAACAAGCCTAGATTATTCTAATTTTAAAACAGTTAACTTGTTTAAAAAAAGGAATAAATTAGAATATGAATTCTCTAACTAAAGCAGATCCTGTAGGGCAGAGGACTTAGACATTTTATGGTGTAATTAATCTGTGGTCAAGTACTTGGGCTTTTGCTTCAGGCCTGATTGAACACTTGTTCTACCACTTACCAGCTGTGTAAATTTTAACAGTCCTAAACCATCACCTCAGTTTTGTAAACTTCTTAACCTCTAAGCCTTGGTTTTCTCATCTGTAAAATGGGGATGATAACATTATTTATCTTAATGCTTAATTTATAGTTCCCTGCACATAGGAAGTACTGAAAATGATAGGAGTTATTATTATTATTATTATTATTATTAATGAACTGTGGGTCAGTTGTTCATGTGTTAACTCCTCAATGAGATAGAAAGAACCCGCTGGGACTTGGTGTATGGGACTGGTCAACTATTTTGTTAGTGAATTAATGTAAGAGGAGTATCTGAAGGAAAAAAAAAGGAACATGGAACATTTTAGTTCGCTGCTCCTGCTTTATAATGGTGTTACTTTTGTTTTTTCTGTGATGGTGACACACTTATCTTTTTTGTTAGGCTATCACTCATATAATAAAAGTTTATGAGGTTTTGTGGATCTTCTGTCTGCAAATGGTAATAAGAATTTAGGTTTGGGAGATCTGGTTTGTGATGAGTTAAAGCACTATAGTAAATCATTATCAGTCTAGATATAGTCCAAGTCTTACAGTAGATGACAAGAAAGAAACAGAATCAACTCTGCTTGATTGCAGAGTGAGGTTATGTTTTAAATTTGTTTTAAAATAGGATTTAAAATTCCTGTAATTCGTAGGGTGAAATCCCATTAATTTTACTGATTGAATTCTATTTTCCATTTATGTATTGTAATCAAACACATTGACTCTCACTACTAATTCTTAATATAATTTGGCCTATTGAGAACATTAGGAAAAAAAGTCAATAGAGGGCTTAATCAAGGAAGAAAGCTTAAATATGTTACTCTTACTTTCTGATCTAGCATGGGGAAGAATGTTAATTTACTCACTCACCGATTTCCTGTCCCTATCCAAATGTACTGTATTCTCCTTTTATGTCTCTTGAATGTTATATTTCCATTTTATACTGTATATCTTTCTGTATTATTTTGAATTTAAAATAGAGCTTAATTGGACAAAAGTTAGCACTAGAGTGTAAGCACCTAAAGACCCAGAGTGTTAGCTTATTCATATTTATATTAGTATAGTGACTGGTGAATACATGTTTACTGATGGTTGAGTGAAGTTTTTGGCAAATGTGTGTATATGTGTGGAGAATGGAGAGGAGACGAATGAAGGAAAATGTGCTCTTAATTAGAGGATTTAAGAAGTAAATTAGTACTTTTAGTAATTATCATTACTGTTGTTCTTAAAAGTCCTGTTCAATAGGACATTAGTTAAATCTAACCATGATGGTTCTTTAAAATGTTATCACTGAGGGCTTCCCTGGTGGCGCAGTGGTTGAGAGTCCGCCTGCCGATGCAGGGGACACGGGTTCGTGCCCCGGTCCGGGAAGACCCCACATGCCGCGGAGCGGCTGGGCCCGTGAGCCATGGCCGCTGAGCCTGCACGTCCGGAGCCTGTGCTCTGCAACGGGAGAGGTCACAACAGTGAGAGGCCCGCGTACTGCGAAAAAAAAAAATGTTATCACTGAGCAATGGCAAAACAGAGTTACATGGATGTAGACACCTAAATGGAATTGACATCCATGGCTTAATGTCTGTTTTGTTTTATCTTATCTATGGATGACAGATATTGGCTATTATTCTTTCTGTGAAATTTCATTTTATGTGAGAAACAAATATATTTCAATGTAATATCCCAATACTTTTGTTTCAGATGAATTGATAATCATGTTTGTAACTGAGGGAAAAAACATATGTAAAACTATGTACTGGCTATTTTCACATCTTTTGCTCAAATTATAGAAATAGTTTTTGGCATGTACTCTTCCAGTCCATTTTCTACATTGCAGTCAGAGGTATCTTTTCAATGCATATCTGATTCTTGCTCTTTTCCCATTGTATGTGTATTTTCATTTATGTGTCCTTAAAAAAAATCATAGCTAAATATAAACAACAGTCAATGTATATCAAATATGCTTTGGAAAAACACCAATATAGTTAGACAGTATTGGGCTCTATATAGTCTGGACTGCTGAACTTTGGTTTCATCTTGTACTGCATCTCTTTATCCCAGGCCCACATGAATGAGGCAACTTCTTAAATGTTTTTAATTTTTTTCAGCTTTATTGAGGTATAATTGACAAAATTGTAAGATGTTTAAAGTGTACGTTGCAATGATTGGATATATGTATACACTGTGAAAGGATTCCTCCCATCTAGCTAACACGTATATATATGGGTGTGTGTATATATATATGTACATATATACATATATATTTTAATTTAGAATTTTTTAGTGAGAACATTTAAGTTCTACTCTCTTAGTAAATTTCAATTCTACAATGCAATGTTATCAACTCCAGTCACCATGTAATACATTACACCCTCAGAACTTATTCATCTTACAACATTACACCCTCAGAACCTATTCATCTTACAGCTGAAAGTTTGTATCCTTTTACCAACCTCTCCCTGTTTCCCCCAGCCCCCAGCCTCTGACAATCACTTTTCTACTATCTGCTACTATGAGTTTGAGTTGGAATTTTTGAAAAATTAGATTACACATATAAGTGAAAACATGTAGTATTTGTCTTTCTTTGTCTGACTTAGTTCACTTAGCATAATGCCCTCAAGGTCCCTCCATATTGTGGCAAATGGCAAGATTTCCTTCTTTCTCCAGAATGAATAACATTCCAGTGTGTGTGTGTGTGTGTGTGTGTGTGTGTGTGTGTCTGTGTGTGTGTGTGTGTCTGTGTGTGTGTGTGTATCTTGTTTATCCATTCTGCTGTTGATGGAGATTTAGGTTATTTCCCTGTCTTGGCTATTATGAATAATACTGCAGTGATCATGGGGGTATGGATATCTCATCAATATCCTGTTTTCATTTCATTCAGATACATACCCAGAAGTGGGATTGCTGGATCATATGGTAATTCTATTTTTAATTTTTTGAGGAACCTCCACATTGTTTTCCATAGTGGCTGTACCAAGTTATATGCCAACCATCAGTGCACAAGGGTTCCCTTTTCACTACATCCTCACAAACACTTGTTATCATTTGTCATTTTTTTTTTTTTTTTTTTTGCGGTACGTGGGCCTCTCACTGTTGTGGCCTCTCCCGTTGTGGAGTGTAGGCTCCGGACACGCAGGCTCAGTGGCCATGGCTCACGGGTCTAGCCGCTCCGCGGCATGCGGGATCTTCCCAAACCAGCGCATGGACCTGTGTCCCCTGCATTGGCAGGCGGACTCTCAACCACTGCGTCACCAGGGAAGCCCTCATTTGTCATTTTGATGACAGCCATTCTAATATGTGTGAGGTGATACCTCATTATCGTTTTGATTTGCATTTCTTTGTTGATTAGTGATATTGAGCACCTTTTCATGTGTCTATTGGCCGTCCATACTTCTTTGAAAAAGTGTCTGTTCAGTTACTTTGCTCATTTTTTAATTGGATTGTTTGTTTTCCTGATATTTAGTTTTATGGGTTTTTTTTTTTTTACACGTGTTGGATATTGACCTCTTATCAGGTATATGATCTGCAAATATTTTGTCCCCTTCAGTAGGCTGCCTTTTCATTTTGTTGATGGTGTCCTTTGCTGTGCAGAGGCTTTAGTTTAATGTATTCCTTTATTTATTTTTGTTTTTGTTGCCTTTGCTTTTGGTATCATGTCCAGAAAATCATTTTCAAGACTGATATCAAGGAACTTACTGCTTATGCTTTGTTCTAGGAGTTTTATGGTTGCAAGTCTGTGTTCCAATCTTTAATCCATCTTGAGTTGATTTTTGTGTTTGGTGTAGGATAGTGGTCCAGTTTCATTCTTTTGCATTTGGCTATCGAGTTTCTCCAGCACCATTTATTGAAGAGACTGTCCTTTCTCCCACTGTGTATTCTTAGCTCCTTTGTCATAAATTTACTGACCATATAGATTTATTTCTTGGCTCTATATTTTTTTCCACTGATCATGTGTATGTTTTTAATGTCAACACCATACTGTTTTGATTACTATAGCTTTGTAATATAGTTTGAAATCAGGAAGCATGATATCTCCAGATTTGTTCTTCTTCCTCAAGGTTGCTTTTGCTATTCAGAGTCTTTTGTGGTTCCATACAAATTTGGGGAGTGTTTGTTCTATTTCTGTGAAAAATGCTACTGGTTTTGATAGGAATTGCATTGAATCTGTAGATTGCTTTGGGTAGTATGGACATTTTAACAGTATTAATTCTTCCAATCCATGCGCACGGAATTTTTGTTTATTAGTGTCTTCTTCAGTTTCTTTCATCGATGTCTGATAGTTTTCAGTTACAGGTCTTTCAACTCCTTTTTAAATTAATTAATTAATTTCAACATTTCTTGTAAGGCTGTCTAGTGGTTATGAATTTCTTCAGCTTTTGGTTTTCTGGATAACTTTTGATCTCTCCTTCAATTCTGAAGGACAGTTTGCCTTGTAGAGTATTCTTGAGTGGCAGGTTTTTTCTTTCAGCGCTCTGAATATATTATTGCCAGCCCCTTATGGCCTGCAAATTTTGTGCTGAATATCTTCTGATAGTTATATGGGGGTTCTCTTGCACGTAACAAGTTGTTTTCTCTTGCTGGTTTTAAGAATCTCTCCTTTTATTTAACTTTTTACAATTTAATTATAGTTTGTTTTGATGTGGATCTCTTTGGATTCATCTTTTTTGGAGTTCTTTTTGGGCTTCCTGGATCTAGATGTCTATTTCTTTCCCCAATCAAGGGAAGTTTCAGCCATTCTTTCTTTGAATAATCTTTTTGCCCCTTTCTCTTTCTCTTCCCTTTCTGGTATCTCTATAATGTGTATATTTGTCTGCTTAAGTCCCTTAAGCTATCTTCACTCTTTTCCATTCTGTTTTCTTTTTTATTCTCTGATTGAATGGATTCCACTGCCATGTCTTTGAGTTCACTGATCCTTTCTTCCATTTCATCTAGCTTAATGTTGAACTCCTCTATTGAATTTTTCATTTCCATTACTGTGTTATTCTGTTCTGTGATTTCTGTTTGGTGCTTTATTATATTATCTTTCCTTTTGTTGAAATTCTCAGTTTGTTCATGCAGTGTTCTCCTGACCTTGGTGAGCATTTTTTTGAACATTATTTTGAACTCTTTATCAGGGAAATCTCCTATCTCTGTTTAATTAAGGTCTGTTTCTGGAGTTTTATCTTGTTCTTTTGTTTGGAACATATTCCTCTGTTTCTTCGTTTTCCTTGACTCTTTCTGTTTTAGTTTCTGCGCATTAGATAAACAGCCATCTCTCTCAATCTTGATGGACTGGTTTTGTGTAGGAGATGAACCTTATCATTCAGCCTGGTCCTAGCTCTTAGTTGTATCTGAAACCTTTGTGATTGTCCAAACTGCCTTCTTTGTTCTTAGTGGCTTCTAGTAGTTGAAGGTAGGTCACAACCTGTCATGTTCCAAAGGGGACTGTGCCGTCAGCATCTAGAGTCAGGCTGACTAGAGGCCATACCCCAAGGCAACAGCTGTTAAAATATGCAAGTATATCTCTTTCAGGGAAAGACTAGAAAATGGCCATTTCTGTCTACTCCCTCTTTGCTGAGAACTGGAGTGGTATCTGGTTAAGAAGTGTTTCTTTGTACCTGTGACTGCAAGTCCTGTTGGCTAGGTGATCAAGGAATGCATCTCCTGGGTGGCAGCTGCAAAACCAGGAGCTTCTGATGGACGTGTCTATGACTTGTTCCAGGAAGACACTGGCAAGCTTTAGCTGGCCAGTGTGTGACCATGGAGAAGGCATCACAGTCTTCCTTGGTCTGGAGAGTTGCAGTTGGCCCCCTACATGTGTGTTGAATTAGAAGCCTGACCTTCAGGCTGCAGCTTTTAAGATATGCAAATTGGCCTCTTTTACAAAGAGACTCAGAGATAGGCATTTCTGACTGTTGCCTCTGTGCTGAGACTGGGGGAATAGCCAGTTAAGAACTATTCCTTTGTTTGCTACAGTCCCATTGAACCTGTGAATGCAAGAGCTGCTGGTCACCAAAGCCAGGTGATTGGGGTGTGTCTTCTCTGCAGCAGTTGCAAAAGCTGGTGCTCCATACAGGTTCACAAACTCCTTTTAGGGAGATACCAGTGACCTGGAGTGGGGCAGGCAATTGTGGAGATAACTCCAGCATTTTTGCCTGCTTTCTGAGGAAGATCACGATTGGCCCTTAGTTGTGTGTGAATTAGGAGCCTAAATCTCAAGCTTTCAGTTTTTAAGATACGCTAATTCTCCTGGGAGATGGGCATTTCTGTCTGCTGACTCTGCACTGAGCCCTTTTTCAATTTTTTTTTTCCTTGTCTATCTGATGTACAGGAGTCATTCAGCTAGTTTCTGGATTTCATTTTTTTTAAATATTTTATTTAATTAATTAAGTAATTGAAGTATAACTGACCTACAAAACTATGGTAGGTGTACAGCATATTAATTCCATATTTCTATCCATTATAAAATATCACCATCATAGGTCTAGTTACCATCTGTCACCATACAAAGATATTACAATGTTACTGACTGTATTTCCCATGCTGTACATTTCATCTCTGTGACTTATTTAATTTGTAACTGGAAGTTTGTACCTCTTCATCTCCCTCACCTATTTCATTTACCCCTTCCCCACCCTCTCCTCTGGCAACCATGTTTGTTCTCTATATCTATGAGTCTGTTTCTGTTTTACGTTTTTTCATTTGTTTTGCTTTTTAGATAACACGTATAAGTGAAATAATATGATATTTGTCTTTCTCTGACTTGTTTCACTTAGCAAAATACCCTGTAGGTCCACCCATGTTGTTGCTTTCTTGTGGCTGAATAATATTCCATTAAATATATACCACATCTTCTTGATTGATTCATCTATCAATGGACACTTAGGCTGCTTCTATATCTTGGCTATTGTAAATAATGCTGCAATAAACTTAGGGGTACATATATCTTTTTGAATTATTATTTTTGCTTTCTTTAGAAAAATACCCAGAAGTGAAATTGCTGGGTCCAAAAGTAGTTCTATTTTTAAACTTCTTGAGGGCCTCCATACTGTTTTCCATAGTGGCTGCACCAATTTATGTTCTCACTGACAAGTGCTGGAGGGTTCCCCTTTCTCTTGTTTTCTTTTTGATAATAGCCATTCTGACATGTGTGAGGTGGTATCTCATTGTGGTTTTGATTTGCATTTCCCTAATGATTAGTGATTTTGAGCATCTCTTCAGGTACCTACTGGCCATCTGTATATCTTTTTTGTTGTTGTTGTTACGTGGGCCTCTCACCACTGTGGCCTCTCCCGCTGCGGAGCACAGGCTCCAGATGTGCAGGCCCAGCGACCATGGCTCACGGGCCCAGCCGCTCCGCGGCACGTGGGATCCTCCCAGACCTGGGAACAAACCCGCGTCCCCTGCATCGGCAGGTGGACTCCCAACCACTGCGCCACCAGGGAAGCCCTGTATATCTTTTTTTTTTTGGAAAAAATTTCTATTCAGGTCCTATGCCCATTTTTCAATCTGATTGTTTGTTATTTTGATGTTGAATGGTATGAGTTCTTTGTTTATTTTGGATATTAACCCCTTGTTGGATATATCGTTTACAAATATCTTCTCCCATTCAGTAGGCTGCTTTTTTGTTTTGTTGATAGTTTCCTTTGCTATGCAAATACTTTTTAGTTTGATGTAGTCCTATTTGTTTATTTTTTGCTTTAGTTTCTCTTGCCTGAGGAGATATATCCAACAAAATATTGATAAGACTTGTGTCAAGAGCCTACTGCTTATGTTTTCTTCTACAAATGTTATAGTTTGAGGTCTTACATTTAAAATTTTAATCCATTTTGAATTTATTTTTGTGTATGGTGTAAGAGAGTAGTCTGTTTGATTCTTTTGCCTGTAGCTATCCAGTTTTTCCAACATCATTTATTGAAGAGGCTGTCTTTCCTCATTGTGTATTCTTGCTCCCTTTTTCGTAGATTAATTGCCCTTAATAAGTGTGGGTCTATTTCTGGGCTCTCTATTCTGGTCCATTGATCTGTCTGTTTTGTGTCAGTACTATACTGTTTTGATAAGTGTAACTTTATAGTGTAGCTTGAAATCAGGGACCGTGATACCTCCTGCTGCTGGTGGGTGGGACTGAGTCCCTCTGCAATTGGCAGCACACCCTGTGGGTTCCTGGGGCTGGTGCCAGCCCACTGGTTGGTGGAGCCACTTCTTGGGGTGGTTGGCTGTGAGGCCTTGGTGTTCCAGGGCTTGGTGCTGGCTCACTGGTGGGCAGGAATGGGTCCCCATGCACCTGGCTGCTTGGCATGAGGGATCCCAGGGCTGATGCCAATGGGCTGTTGGGTGGGTAAGCCCCCTGGCACTGTTAGGCTAGAAGGAGGATTCCAAAATGATGCTTGTCAGCACAAGTGTCCTTGTGGTAGAATGAGATTCCCCAAATGTCTGCTTTCAGTGTGTTTGTCTCCAGGAAGCACCCCAGTTGTCTCCTACCTTTCTGGGAGGCTCTCCAAGATCAGCAAGTGGGTATGGCCCAGGCTTCTTTCAAATTACTACTCTGTGCTGATTCCAGAGCATGTGGAGATTTTGTGTGTGCTCTTTAAGAGCAGAGTCTATTTCTTACGGCCCTCCGGTTCTCCTGTACATAAGGCGCCCACTCCTGTCTTCAAAGCCAGACATTCTGGGGGCTTGTTTTCTCAGTGCAGGAACCCCAGTCTGGGGAGCCTGATGTGGGGCTCAAACCCCTTGCTCCTTCGGGAGAACCTCTGCAATTGTGATTGTCCTCTCATTTGTGTGTTGCCTATCTTGGAAGTGTGGTTCTTGATTATACTGTATCTCCACCCCTTCTGCTCTTCTTGTTGTGATTTCTACTTTATATCTTAAGTTGTAAGAATTGTTTTCTTCTAGTCTTCAGGTCATTCTCATAGATAGTTGCTCTGTAAATAGTTGTAATTTTGGTGTACCTGTGGGAGGAGTTTAGCTCACGGTCTTCCTACTTCACCATCTTGGTCACTCCCCTCTAGTTTCTGGATTTCTTTCACAGGGAATTGTTCTGTGTAGCTGTAGATTTGGTGTGTCCATGGGACAGTTGAGTTCAGGAGCCTCCTCTGTAGCCATGCTTGACCAGAGTGATCTTTATTATTTTTGTTTTTTATACTAGTGTTTATTTAGATTTATCTACAGAGTGCAGTCTTTCCTCCTCCTCATTCTTTCTTGTATCTTAGGTCTTCCTTTTGTGTGCAGTCCTTTTGTTTTTTTATTAAGAATTCTAATTATTTTTTTCATGAGGGGCTACCTGTCATAAACTGTCTCAAATTTTGCTCTCTGAAAGTTTGTTTTCCTCTCTCCTGAGTGGTAATTTAGCTTAGTGTATAAGTCTAGGTTGGCAGCTATTTCCTCTTAGCACTTTAAAGACATTATTTAATTTTGTTTTCTGATTTTTCTTGTTGCTGTTGAGAAGTTATTTTTTAGGTGATTTTTTTTCTCTTTGTTATTAGTATTTTCTTTTTGTCTTTGGTTTTCTGCAGTTTTAATGTAATGTATTAGTTCAGGATTTGTGTCTTTTATCAATTCTCGAAAATTACTACATTTGTCTCTTCAAATATTGCATCTTTACCGTTATTTCTTTTTGAACTCCAGTGAGACATGTTAGATTTTCTTCTTTTATTTCCATAACTCATAACTTTGCTTTCACATTTTAAATCCCTTTATATCTTGGATTTGAATTTTTGGTAGTACCATTATATTTATCATCTGTTTCACTAATTTCTTTTGGGATAGGTCTTATGTTCTGTTAAGTAAATAAAATGTTAATTATCTGGATTTAAATATAAGAAAAATATTAAGTATCTGGATGTGAATATAAGAAAAAATGTCGAACAGTTCTATAGGGAAATTACAAAACTAAATTAAAGGTCATTAAAGAAAACCTAAACAGTTGGAGATATGTATCATTTTATTGTATAAGAATCCAATATAAAAATATCAGTTCTCCCCAAATTTGTCTGTGAATTCAATGTGTTTCCAATGAAAAGGTCAAAAGGGTTTTTACTGTAATTTGCTGATTTGATTTAAAAATATATGTGGAATATTATAGGGCCAAGAATAGCCAAACACTGCTGAAGAACAGTAAGTAAAGATGACTTGCTCTATTATATATAACCAAGTTATTATTAAGCTAATGTAAATAAGTAAGATAGTATGTTACTGATGCAGAGATAAATACATCAACCAATGGGATAGAATAGCAAACCCAAAACAAGACTCATACATCTGTAGAACAAAAGTGGTATAGCAGATTAATTGGGAAAGAAAGGACTATTCAATAAATGCAACTAGAAAAAAACTGATTTACTTTATGGAAATAAAGTAATTGAATATACCAGATATAAAAGTAAACTACAGATTCATCAAGGACTTAAATGTCAAATTCAAACTTTAAGATGTTTAGTGAAAAAATACTGGGGATATTACTTGAAATTTATGATATGGAGGGCTATCTTAAGAAAATCACAAAGAATGTTCATTATTAAAGTTTTAGATTATGATCTTTCATCAAATGAAATCTTAAATAAAGTGAAAATGTAAGTTATACATTTGGAGAAGATACTTAATGATACATATTACCAACAATAAATGTCAAGAATGTATAAATAATTCTTACATATTGGTAAGAAAAAATAATTTGTTCAAGTCACACAGTGGAGTATTATTCATTACTCAAAATGGATTATCTGTAGCTACATAATTGTATCTGTCAATATGTATCATATGTTTATATGTGTTAATATGGATGAATCTTATAACAGCAATATAACTGACTGAAAAAATAAAAAAATGTATACAGGTTTTTACATGGCTTTTAAAGTTAAAAGATACTTTGTAAGAGTTCACACCCATATTCAAATATACACAGTCAAAACTGAGGAATGATAAAAAGAGATTTAGAATAGTGTTTACCTTGCATGGGAGCAGGCAGGGAATGGAATGAGGCAAGTCCATATAGGTAGATGCAAATTATTGTCAGCATCCTAGTTTTCATGTTGAATGGTGCTTTAATGGGTATTTATTATATTTAAACAAATAAACAAAAATCAAATGAGTAAAGAAGATTTTGCATGGACCAATAATGGGAATGTGACGTGGATCACAAATTATATTGAATCCAATTTTGGTCCATTAGAAGCAAAACAAAGTAAAATCAGGCAGCAGCCAGATGAAGAAGTGGGGTAACTATGCTTCAGGTTAGGCAACAGTCCATACATAGGTCCTTCAGTTGGAAAGCTTCAAGTGAATATTCTAGGAAGTGACAAAAGGCCAGACCAGTTAGAGGCTATTGAGTAGCACAAGTAATGGTGAGTTTTTCTAAAGGGGGTAACTCTGCAGAGAAGTGGACAGACTGAGAATTCCTTACTAAAATCGTTCAATCAATGGGATGTGTTTGATGTGAAGACATATGAAGAATTGAGGGAGATGGAAAAATGTGTATTTTAGAACTTTGAAAAAGGGTAGAGCTGGGTGGGTGGATGGATTCTTACCTAATATTAATTCCAGCTCAGCCTAGTATAGTTGTGTCAAGTTCAGCTCTCCATCTTAGGCCACTATTTCTCCTTACGGGATTTTTCCATCTGGGATGAACAAAGGAGGAAAGAAATGAAGATGAGATGGGGAAAGAAGAAAGAGATATGTAAGGGAGTCATTATTTCTTAGTGAATGTGAGTTTTCAGGTCATATTATACTGTAGTTAGTAATAAAACAGTAATTTCCATTTTACTCACAGCAATTTTTAGACTTTATAATTTTAACGTTATTTTCTGTAAACTTCAAGGACCATTGAACTATTTCAATGTTACTGTGTTTAGTAATGATCATATAAAATGTTAGATGCACTTAAGAGGAAGAAGAGGTTTGAATTTGAATATCTTCTTTCTATAGACATGTTAAATCTATAAACCAAGAGTTTCATTGTGGTTGTAGTGTGTGGGTGTCTTAGAATAAAAGTAATTCCAACATTATCCAGATGAATAGACAATAACAAAAATGAGCTTATTTCTAAGCAAGACCTATAATTGAGCTGGTGAGCATGTATTTCCTGACACATTTCTGTGACTTCTCTGCATGTGCAGAGCAAATGTCTCTGACCCAGATATACTATATTAATGACACTGATACTGCATTTGATACATTTTCTTAAGTGATTCAGTCTTTTATAAATACCATTCTGACAGCAAGAAGCTGGTCCTAGGCCTGATTCTTTGTAATTTTCCTCAGTGACTTGGGTGATGGACTAGAGACCATGAACAACAAACTTGTGGATGGTATCAGGTTGTCATTGTAAGCACTGGGTTAGAATGCAAAATGATTCTGGCCAAATGGAAAGGAGAATTCAAAATGGAACAAGTTTAAGTTTTGATGGGCTATTTATGATACCGCATGATATATGACAGAGAAGAATTTGACATTGAAGTGAGAAGAAGCCAAGGACTGAGGGGTTGGTGGATGGCAATATGCCAATTGGAGAACCCACTGGCAAGTGGATGTCACATAGACTTCCTCGTACACCAATTACCATGTATCTACTCTAAGAGTATGATATGAAGAAATTGTGCTAGTATAACATGTATCACATTCAACAGAAATAAGCCAAAGATAGTGCTTTATTAAGGGATGATATTGTCCACTTTTGATGGTGATAGCAAAGTGGGCACTGTTTAACTTAAGGTATGTAATCTATAGGTGTGGTTATGTTACCTATAGATAATAGGTCATATTATATTATTTATAGATACAGTATCCACTTGATGGTTCTTGATGAAGATAATAAAATAATGGTTTTTATCTAGAATAAGAACTCTATGCATTTTACTGTACAGTTAACTTTAGCATACATATTCACTCAACTAAAATACTTATCCAATGTGTTCTAATGTCTTCTATTTACTTTGCTGAGGGAGAGACAAGAATACCAGTATGGCCAATAAAATAATCTTTATTCTGCTCCAGGATGGAATTCTTTGTTATCTCATTTCTCTGATCCCTTCTGTCTTGTTCCAGCAGCTGTCTCTCACTTGAGCACTCTTTCCCCTATGCTTACACTCTGCTTGTGCCTTGAGGATGGACACTCCTTGATTACAGTCCAAACTCAAAATGGGTCTCCTATTTTGTAACGTTATGATCCTCCCCGAGAAACACCAGGAAACAGCAGTTGAATATTTTAATTCTGCACATTGGTATGAGCAATGGATACTTCATTTTGAAACTTCAAGTTTTAAAGTGTTTTGTAAAAGCCATTTTGGGTGTTTAAATAATTAACTCATTGAACCTAAGGTATAAAACCTTAGTGATTTCTTGCTAAGATGTGCACAATCTCTTATAGACCTTTTGGAAAGGTGATCATTCAGGTTCTACTTGATTAGTAGCTGTAATGGGATGCTTAGTCTCCGAGGCAGCCCATCTTACTGTGGGATGAATTCAGTGGTTAAATTCTTATAATTTTTCTTAGGTAGATGTCATTGAATTCTTGAAGTTAATAACTCCAACCTATTGGCTTCTTATTGTTCTTATGATAAAGACAGATTCCTTATCATGCCCTACCAGTTCTTCATGGTCCGGCCCCTGCCTGCATCTTCAGCTTCATATTGTATGATTTTTTCTTATCCAGTCTGTTCCAGCCACACTGGCCTTTTAGTTTTTCTTTCTTTGTTTTATTATTCCTTAAGGTCTTTGCATATGATGTTCCTTCAGCCTAGAAAGCTCTCTTGCCAATCTCCTTTGACCTTCCACTAAATTAACCTTTACTTTTTAAATTTCAGCACAATTATTTCTTCAGTTAATTCTTCCATGACCTTCTTGATTAGATCACACCCCCTCCCCCTGTTATATGCACTCATGGTGCTCTGTACCTCTTCTTTGTAGCTTGTACCATAATTGTGATTTTAATTAATTAGTGATTAATAGATGAATATCTTTTTAACCTATTACCCCTGTGTTTTTGTTCACTGTATGTTGTTAGCACTTAGCACTGAGCCTGCCACATGGCAGGTGTGAAATAAATATTTGTTGAATGAAATGAATGAAATGATCATAAGTCTGCCTATGCCTTACATAGGAAAATTTCATTTCTTCTGCATGATAATGCTTCAAAAATTTTGAGAACGTAGAATGTTTTTCTTTCAGAAGAAAATGTTGCACGTATCCTGTCCTTAAGTTGTCTTTCCTGTGACAAACCAGAGCCTTTCACCATCCTGGCTGCTTGCTCTCCTCTGCATGCATTCATATTGGTCAATGTGCTTTGTACAGTGAGGCAGTTGGTTCTGAAAATAATGTTCCCAAATTGTGAGATGCCTTTAGGTTCTAGAAATTCATGTTAGAAAAAGAAATAGCTTTTTTGAGCTGAATTAATCTCTAGAGTGTGATATTTTAAGCTTTTGGTTCATTTTACATGCATTAAGTTAATTTCCACATAGGTTGTCTTTTGAAGAAGAGAAATCCATTTCTGCAAATCTTGAAAATCACTATGAAGTGTTTTGTGTAAGTTAAACGATGTGCTTCTGAATCATTAATAAAGAATAAATATTTCCTGGACAATATTTCACCATAAAAATCCACTTTCACTCTTTCTTGTGATTTAGGAGGAAACAAAGCAAATAGTGGGAATGTGAAAGTTAAAGACCTTACATAAACTATGTTGCTTTTTATATCTTGCAACATAAAATAAAGATAATAAGTACACATATATGAGTGAGGCATTGTTAGTCTTTCTTATTTAGATTAACAAATTAAGAAGCATTTATTGATTGTCTGCTACTTGTCATATTAAGCTAGATACTATTTTTCTGTCTTAGAAAAATAACTTATTTTTCCGGTAATAAAGTTTATACAAATTCAAAGTAGACCATTTGGAAAATAAAGAGAACACAAAGATATTTGCTCTCTGCCCAGATACAACTACTGTTAAATCTCTGGTGCATTTATTTTCATTTTTATGTTAAGCCAATAAATATTGAGTGCATAGTATTTGCTACTTATTATTCTAAAAGCTAGAGATCCATAAATTCACAAAATAGATGAAATTCCTGTTCTCATGGAATTTATAACCTAGTGAGGGAGATATAAATTAAGCAGATAAAATATTAAATATGTCAGATGATGCATCATAAAAAATAAATCAGAGTAGGGAACTAAAGAATGTTATATAAGGTAAAAAGAGAAGACATTTCTGAAAAAGTGACATTGAGCAGAGAACTGAAGGAATCTCTCAGCAAATGTATGGTTCTAGAATGAGTCAGGCAGAGAGAATAGGAAGTGCAAAGGCTCTGAAGCAGGAGTATGCATGGCCTATTGGAGAAACAGCAAGCATGTCAATATGGCTGCAGCAGAGTGAGCAGAAAAGGGACAAGATCTGACTTATATTTTAAAACAGTGGTCCCCAACATTTTTGGTACCAGGGACCGGTTTTGTGGAAGACAGTTTTTCCACAGATGGGGGAGCGGTGATGGTTCAGGCAGTAATGCAAGCTATGGTTTGGGCGGTAATGCAAGCAATGGGGAGCGATGGGAGCAGCAGATGAAGCTTCTCTTGCTTGCCCGCTGCTCACCTCCTGCTGTGCAGCCCTGTTCCTAACAGGCTGCGGACCAGGGGCGGGGGGTGGGGGTTGGGGAATCCCTGTTTTAAAAGACCCACACTGGATACTTTATGAAGTGTAAGCTCTAGTGAAGGAAGTAGAAGTAGGGATACCAATCAGGAGGCTGCTGTAATGGTACAGGAAAGAGAATATAGTGACTTAGACCAAAAAAGTGAGAAGTGGCTAGATGCTGGATATATTGTGATGGTAGAGGCATTGGGATTTGCTGATGGATCGTAAGTGGGGGAGTGAGAGAAAGAAAAGTGTCAAATATAACTAACTTTTATTCTCAGTCTTTTAAAATTTAATTAAAAAGAAGTTTGAAAGCAGAAAAAAGTATAAAACATAACTGTATAGTATAATTAATATTTATAAAGAGCAAACATCTATGTAATTATCATACAGATTTATAAATAGAATATTAACAATACCCCAAAGCCTCACTTTTGTCTTTTCCCAGTTCCTAACTCTTTTCTTACTCTTAGAAGCATCCATTATTCTGAGTTTTATGTTTATCGCTTTCTTGCTGTTCTTTAAACATTTATTGTTTCCCTAAAATATATATCTAATTAGCTTGTTTATGAACATTATATAAATTGAATAATGCTTTATGTGTTCTTTTGGGTTTTTCTTCTTTCATATGGGATTATTGTACATTTTGTGGAGGCATGTTACCTGTCAGACTAGAAATGCCTAGTGAATTTAAAAGATCTTTAAATGTTCTCAAACATTTTGTCTTTAATGTGTCTCACTTTAAAGTAACTCTAAACACTATACCAACACTGTAATTTTCAAACAGATAAATTCAGAATATGATAGTTTGTAACGTAAATTTTTTTCTTTTACTTAAGGGGTAAGGAATTCTTTAAAAAACAAAGCCACAAGTTATATTGTAAGAAATGGGACATGTGTGGCTTTGGGCAAATTGCTTATTATCTCTGTGCTCATTTGTAGAATGGATATAGTGCACCCATTGCATAGAATCTTTTAAGATACTGAATTCCTCAACAACATGCTACTTAAGATATACCAGGCACAGGGTTTGCTGGGGAAGTTTGTACAGGTTGGTCTATCATTGTTTCGTACACATTTATACCCTGGACTTCTGTTGTTTTATCTGTTCTTTTCCTTTGTTTATTCTATTTTTGTTTTATTGTTTTAAATTCTGCCTCCTAATCTATTTTATTTTCTCAAGAATATATTATTCTTTATATTATATTGTTATATTTATATTATATTCTTAATTTATAGCCTTTGAATTTCCTTCTCAATCTGCATTTTGGTTAATTTTCACTGTACACTTTTTATTTGTTTTATTTTCTTTATTTTAATATTTTTATCTTTGGTAACTTTATGTTTAAATTTTTATCTCATTGATTTTTTTAACATTTTTATTCGAATATAATTGCTTTACAATGGTGTGCTAGTTTCTGCTTTATAACAAAGGAATCAGCTATACAGAAGGAGGGTCTATGGCTTCCTATTCTGCCATCTTGCTGATGTCATCCTCCCTTTTCAGCCCTAGTTTTTGAAAAATATTTCTGCTAGGTATAGAATTCTAGGTTGACTTTTTTTAAATGTTAGTATTTTAAGGATTTTGCTGTGCTGTTTTCTGGCTAGCATTATTACCAGTGAGAAGTCTGCTATCATTCTTATTATTTCTCTAGGTATTTCTCTGGCTCCTATTAAGATTTTCTCTTTATTACTGGTTTTAAACAATTTGATTGTGATGTGCTGTGGGAGTAGTTTTTCTCATATTTATTTTGATTGGAGTTCATTGAGCTTCTTGAATCTGGGGTTTTAAAAAATTTCAGCTATTTTGAGGTATAATTAATGTATACAATTGTAAGATATTTAAAGTGTACATCACAGTGATTTAATATACGTACATATACATCTATTTCATTAACACATCCGTCACTTCACATTTATCTTTTTGTGTTTGAGAACATTTAAGTTTTAGTCTCCTAGCAAGTTTCAATTATACAGTACAGTGTTATCAACTAGAGTCACTATGGTTTTCATTAGATCCTCACACCCATTCATCTTATAGCTGAAATTTTGTACCCTTTTACAAACCTCTCTCTATTTCTTCACTCCCGGTCCCAGTGGCAGATCAGAGTTTTTGTCTGTTCTCTCCGCACTGGGTTGGGGTGTAGAGCCAACGTGGGTGGAGTGTTTTTGAGGTCATTAAGAACTTGTTATTAGTTTAGTGCAATCCTGTGACACTCCTGAATGCAAGCCCCATTGGCTTTCAGAGCCAGGCAATCTGGGTGCAGGTAGCCTGGCTCTCTCTCAGGTGGCAGCTGCTAAAGCTGGTGTGTCAGATACTGTGTACAAGGTCCTTCCAGAGAGATAACTGTGACTCAGAGCAGACCAAAAGGAGAGGGTATGGGAGCTGTCCACAGTCTTCCCTAGTGTTTGGAGATGATTGCAGTTAGCTTCTAGATGCATGCTAAATTAGAAGCCTGACCTCAGGCAGCATCTTTTAAAGTATGCAAAGAGACCCCTTTTAGGGAAATACTGAGAGATGGGGGTTTGTGCATGCTTACTCTGTGCTGAGCTCTGGGGGTATAGCCAGTTTAAGAATTGCTTTTTTGTTTGCTACTGTCTGTGGGACTAGTGAATGGGAGCCTATTGGTTATCAGAGCCAGGAGATCTGGGGACCCACCCCTTGTGAAGCAGCTGCAAAAGCTGGGGTACAGATGAGTATATTAGCTCCTTCCAGGCAGATACTGGTGACTTGGAGCAGCCTGAAGAGAGAAGGTGGAAAGGTGTGTTCTGGCTTCCCTGGTCTCTGGGGAGGATTGCAGTTAGCCCCTAGATGCAAGTTAAATTAGAATTCTGACCTTCAGCAGCATTTCTTAAAGTGTGTAAAAATAGACCCCATTCAGGGAAGACTGGAAGACTGAGTGGCATTTTTTGCCTGCTCCCTCTGCACTGAGCCCTGAGGATAGCTACAGCCAGTGCTCCTACAAATGGGTCTCATGGAGTTGCTGCAAGCCTACTGGCTTTCAAAGCTAGGTGTTTTGAGGGGCCACTCCTCAGATGGAAGTCAAATGTTGGGGTACTGGTGTTGAGTCCAAACCCTTCCCTTGGCTCGTCAGGGAGAAACTGGGATTGTCTTTTTTTTCCCCCAACATCTTTATTGGAGTATTATTCCTCTACAATGGTGCATTAGCTTCTGCTGTATAACAAAGTGAATCAGCCATACGTATAAACATATCCCCATATCCCCTCTCTCTTGTGTCTCCCTCTCACCCTCCCTTTCCCACCCCTCTAGGTGGTAACAAGGCACCGAGCTGATCTCCCTGTGCTATGCAGCTGCTTCCCACCAGCCATCCATTCTACATTTGGCGGTGTATATATGTCCATGCCACTCTTTCACCTGGTCCCAGCCCACCCCTCCCCCTCCCTGAGTCCTCAAGTCCACTCTCCACGTCTGTGTCTTTACTCCTGTCCTGCCCCTAGGTTCTTCAGAACCATTTTATTTTATTTTTTTTTAAATTCCATATATATGTGTTAGCATACAGTATTTGTTGTTCTCTTTCTGACTTATTTCACTCTGTATGACAGACTCTAGGTCCATCCACCTCACTACAAATAACTCAATTTCATTTCATTTTTTTAAAAATTTTTGTTAACATCTTTATTGGGGTATAATTGCTTTACAATGGTGTGTTAGTTTCTGCTTTATAACAAAGTGAATCAGTTATACATATACATATGTTCCCATATCTCTTCCCTCCTGCATCTTCCTCCCTCCCACCCTCCCCATCCCACCCCTCCAGGCGGTCACAAAGCACCGAGACGATATCCCTGTGCCTTGCGGCTGCTTCCCACTATCTATCTACCCTACGTTTGTTAGTGTGTATATGTCCGTGACTCTGTCTCGCCCTGTCACAGCTCACCCTTCCCCCTCCCCATATCCTCAAGTCCGTTCTCCAGTAGGTCTGTGTCTTTATTGCTGTCTTACCCCTAGGTTCTTCATGACATTTTTTTTCTTCTTAAATTCCATATATATGTGTTAGCATACGGTATTTGTCTTTTTCTTTCTGACTTACTTCACTCTGTATGACAGACTCTAGGTCTATCCACCTCATTACAAATAGCTCAATTTCATTTCTTTTTATGGCTGAGTAATAGTCCATTGTATATGTGTGCCACATCTTCTTTATCCATTCATCTGTCGATGGACACTTAGGTTGCTTCCATGTCCTGGCTATTGTAAATAGTGCTACAATGAACATTGTGGTACATGACTCTTTTTGAATTATGGTTTTCTCGGGGTATATGCCCAGTAGTGGGATTGGTGGGTCATATGGTAGTTCTATTTTTAGTTTTTTAAGGAACCTCCATACTGTTCTCCATAGTGGCTGTATCAATTTACATTCCCACCAACAGTGCAAGAGGGTTCTCTTTTCTTCACACTCTCTCCAGCATTTATTGTTTGTACATTTTTTGATGATGGCCATTCTGACTGGTGTGGGGTGATACCTCATTGTGGTTTTGATTTGCTTTTCTCTAATGATTAGTGATGTTGAGCATCCTTTCATGTGTTTGTTGGCCATCTGTATATCTTCTTTGGAGAAATGTCTACTTAGGTCTTCTGCCCATTGTTGGATTGGGTTGTTTGTATTTTTAATATTGAGCTACATGAGCAGCTTGTATATTTGGGAGATTTATCCTTTGTCAGTTGCTTGCTTTGCAAATATTTTCTCCCATTCTGAGGGTTGTCTTTTCATATTGTTTATGGCTTCCTTTGCTGTGCAAAAGGTTTTAAGTTTCATTAGGTCCCATTTGTTTATTTTTGATTTTATTTCCATTTCTCTAGGAGGTGGGTTAAAAAGGATCTTGCTGTGATTTAATCATAGAGTGTTCTGCCCATGTTTTCCTCTAAGAGTTCTATAGTGTCTGGCCTTACATTTAGGTCTTTAATCCATTTTGAGGTTTTTTTTGTGTATGGTGTTAGGAAGTGTTCTAATTTCTTTTACATGTAGCTGTCCAGTTTTCTCAGCACCAGTTAATGAAGAGGCTGTCTTTTCTCCATTGAATATTCTTGCCTCCTATATCAAAGATAAGGTGACCATATGTGTGTGGGTTATATCTCTGGGCTTTCTATCCTGTTCCAATCATGTATATTTCTGTTTTTGTGCCAGTACCAAAGTGTCTTGATTACTGTAGCTTTATAGTATAGTCTGAAGTCAGGGAGCCTGATTCCTCCAGCTCCGTTTTGCTTTCTCAAGATTGCTTTGGCTATTCAGGGTCTTTTGTGTTTCCATATAAATTGTGAAAGTTTTTCTTCTAGTTCTGTGAAAAATGCCACTGGTAGTTTGCTAGGGATTGCATTGAATCTGTAAATTGCTTTGGGTAGTATAGTCATTTTCACAATGTTGGTTCTTCCAATCCAAGAAGATTGTATATTTCTCCATCTGTTTGTGTCATCTTTGATTTCTTTCATCAGTGTATTATGGTTTTCTGAGTACAGGTCTTTACCTCCTTAGGTGGGTTTATTCCTAGGTATTTTATTCTTTTTGTTGCAGTGGTAAGGGGGAGAGTTTCCTTTATTTCTCTTTCAGAGTTTTCATCATTAGTGTATAGGAATGCCATAGATTTCTGTTCATTAATTTTGTATCCTGCTACTTTACCAAATTTTTTGATTAGCTCTAGTAGTTTTCTGGTTCCATCTTTAGGATTCTCTATGTACAGTATCATGTCATCTGCAGACAGTGACAGTTTCACTTCTTTTCTGATTTGGATTCCTTTTATTTCTTTTTTCTTCTCTGATTGCTGTGGCTAAAACTTCCAAAACTATGTTGAATAATAGTGGGAAGAATGGGCAACCTTGTCTTGTTCCTGATCTTAGTGGAAATGGTTTCAGTTTTTCACCACTGAGAATGATGTTGGCCGTGGGTTTGTCATATATGGCCTTTATTATGTTGAGGTAAGTTCCCTCTATGCCTATTTTATGGAGGATTTTTATCATAAATGGGTGTTGAATTTTGTCGAAAGCTTTCTCTGCATCTATTGAGATGATCATATGATTTTTATCCTTCAGTTTGTTAATATGGTTTATCACATTGATTGATTTGCATATATTGAAAAATCCTTGCATTCCTGGGATAAACATCACTTGACCAGCGTTTACGATCTTTTAAGTGTGCTGTTGGATTCTGTTTGCTAGTGTTTTGTTGAGGATTTTTGCATCTATGTTCATCAGTGATATTGGTCTGTAGTGTTCTTTCTTTGTGACATCTTTGTCTGGTTTTGGTATCAGGGTGATGGTGGCCTCGTAGAGTGGGTTTGGGTGTAGTCCTCCCTCTGCGATATTTTGGAGAGTTTGAGAGGATAGGTGTTAGCTCTTCTCTAAGTGTTTGATAGAATTCACCTGTGAAGCCATCTGGTCCTGGGCTTTTGTTTGTTGGAAGATTTTTAATCACAGTTTCAATTTCAGTGCTTGTCATTTGTCTGTTTATATTTTCTGTTTCTTCTTGGTTCTTTCTCAGAAGATTGTCGTTTTCTAAGAATTTGTCCATTTCTTCCAGATTGTCCATTTTATTGGTGTATAGTTGCTTGTGGTACTCTCTCATGATCCTTTCTTTGTATTTCTGCAGTGTCAGTTTTTACTTCTCCTTTTTCATTTCTGATTCTATTGATTTGAGTCTTTTCCCTTTTTTTCTTGATGAGTCTGGCTAATGGTTTATCAGTTTTGTTTATCTTCTCAAAGAACAAGCTATTAGTTTTATTGATATTTGCTATTGTTTCCTTCATTTTTCATTTATTTCTGATCTGATGTTTATGATTTCTTTTCTTCTGCTAACTTTGTTTTTTTTTGTTGTTGTTCTTCTTCTTTCTCTAGTTGCTTTAGGTATAAGGTTAGGTTGTTTATTTGAGATGTTTCGTGTTTCTTGAAGTATGGTTGTATTGCTATAAACTTCCCTCTTAGAACTGCTTTTGCTGCATCCCATAGTTTTTGCGTCATTGTGTTTTCATTGTCATTTGTTTCTAGGTATTTTTTGATTTCCTGTTTGATATCTTCAGTGGTCTTTTGGTAATCTAGTAGTGATTGTTTAGCCTCCTTTTTATTTTTTACAGTTTTTTATCTGTAACTGATATCTAGTCTCATAGCATTAAGGTTCGAAAAGATACTTGATACGATTTCCATTTCCTTAAATTTACCTAGGCTTGATTTGTGACCCAAGCTATGACCTATCCTGGAGAATGTTCCATGAGCACTTGAGAAGAAAGTGTATTCTGTTGTCTTTGGATGGAATGTCCTATAGATATCAATTAAGTCCATTTTGTCTAATGTGTCATTTAAAGCTTGTGTTTCCTTATTTATTTTCATTTTGGATGATCTGTCCATTGGTGAAAGTGGGATGTTAAAGTCACCTATATGATTATGTTACTGTCAATTTCCCCTTGTATGGCTGTTAGCATTTGCCTTATGTATTGAGGTGCTCCTATGTCAGGTGCATAAATATTTACAATTGTCTCTCTTCTTGGATTGATCCGTGATCATTATGTAGTGTCTTTTGTCTCCTGTAATAGTCTTTATTTTAAAGTGTATTTTGTCTGATATGAATGTTGCTACTGCAGCTTTCTTTGGATTTCCATTTGCATGGAATATCTTTTTCCAACCCCTCACTTTCAGTCTTTATGTGTCCCTAGGTCTGAAGTGTGTCTCTTGTAGACAGCATATATATGGGTCTTGTTTTTGTATCCATTCATCCAGTCTATGTCTTTTGGTGGGAGCATCTAATCCATTTACATTTAGGGTAATTAGCAAAATGTATACTCCTATTACCATTTTCTTAATTGTTTTGGGTTTGTTATTGTAGGTCTTTTCCTTCTCTTGTGTTTCCTGCCTAGAGAAGTTCCTTTAGCATTTGTTGTAAAAGCTGGTTTGGTGGTTCTGAATTCTCTTAGCTTTTGCTTGTCTGTAAAGGTTTTAATTTCTCTGTCAAATGTGAATGAGATCCTTGCTGGGTACAGTAATCTTGGCTGTAGGTTTTTTCCCCTTCATCACTTTAAATATGGCCTGCCCCTCCCTTCTGGCTTGCAGATTTTCTGCTGAAAGGTTAGCTGTTAAGCTTATGGGAATTCCCTTGTATGTTATTTGTTGCTTTTCCCTTGCTGCTTTTAATATTTTTTCTTTGTATTTAATTTTTGATAGTTTGATTAATTTGTGTCTTGACATGTTTCTGCCTGGATGTATCCTGTATGTGACTCTCTGCACTTCCTGGTGTTAATTGACTCTTTCCTTTCCCATATTAGGTAAGTTTTCAACTATAATCTCTTCAAATATTTTCGCAGTCCCTTTATTTTTCTCTTGTTCTTCTGGGACCCCTATAATTCGAATGTTAGTGTGTTTAATGTTGTCCCAGGTGTCTCTGTGACTGTCCTCAATTCTTTTCATTCTGTTTTCTTTATTCCGGCTCTGTGGTAGTTATTTCCACTATTTTATCTTCCAGGTCATTTATCCGTTTTTCTGCCTCAGTTATTCTGCTATTGCGTCCTTCTAGAGAATTTTAAATTTCATTTATTGTGTTGTTCATCATTGTTTGTTTGTTCTTTAGTTCTTCTAGGTACTTGTTAAACGTTTCTTGTATTTTCTCCATTCTATTTCCAAGATTTTGGATCACCTTTACTATCATCACTCTGAACTCTTTGTCAGGTAGACTGCCTATTTCCTCTTCATTTGGTGGGTTTTTACCTTGCTCCTTCATCTGCTGTGTCTTTCTCTGTCTTCTTATTTTGCTTAACTTCTGTGTTTGGGGTCTCCTTTTTGCAGGCTGCAGGTTTGTTGTTCCTGTTGTTTTTGGTGTCTATCCCCAGTGGCTAAGGTTGGTTCAGTGGGTTGTGTAGGCTTCCTGGTGGAGGGGACTCGTGCCTGTGTTCTGGTGGATGAGGCTGGATGTTGTGTTTCTGGTGGGGAGGACTGCGTCTGGTGGTGTGTTTTGGTGTGTCTGTGACCTTAGTATGATTTTAGGCAGCCTCTCTGCTAATGGGTGGGGTCTTGTTCCTATCTTGCTAGTTGTTGGACATAAGGTGTCCAGCACTGTAGCTTGCTGGTCTTTGAGTGGAGCTAGCTCTTAGCGTTGAGGTGGAGGTCTCTGGGACAGCTTTTGCTGCTTGATATTACGTGTAGCTGGGAGGGCTCTGGTGGACCAATGTACTGAACTCGGCTCTCACACCTCAGAGGCACAGGCCTGACACCCGGCTGTATCACTAAGACCCTGTTAGCCACATGGCTCAGAAGAAAAGGGAGAAAAATAAATAAATAAAATGAAAAGAAATAAAATTCTTGAAATAAAAAGAAATTATTAAAAATAAAAAATTAAGAAGTAATAAAATAAAGAAAAAAGAAAGAAAGAAAGAAGAGAGCCACCAAACCAAAAAACAAATACACTGATGATAAGAAGTGCTAAAAACTATACTAAAAATGAACAACAACGACAAAAAATGGACAGACAGAACCCTAGGACAAATGGTAAAAGCAGAGCTGTACAGACAGAATCACACAGAGAAGCATACACATACACACTCACAAAAGGGAAAAAGGAAAAAAAAATATATATCTATATATAAAAAAAAGAGAGCAACCAAATCAATAAACAAATCTACCAATGATAATAACTCGAAATATTAAACTAAGATAAACATAAAACCAGAAACCAGTCAATTGCATACAGGAAACCTCATGTCTACAGTTGCTCCCAAAGTCCACTGCCTCCATTTTGGGGTGATTTGTTGTATCTTCAGGTATTCCAGAGATGAGGTTCTATCTGTAGACTGACGACTCTTCAGATTTTATTTGTACTAAAGCTCTTCAGTGAATTTGCTCATTTAACAAAAGTTTTTGAGCACCTCTATCATGAGGATCAGGTACTATTTTAGGCAAGTAAACAACATACACAGAAAATTTCTCGTAGAACTGCATTGTAGTGGGTAAAATGGGCAGTAAAATAAGTAACTAAAGTATATAAAATGTCAGATAGTGATAAGGGCTTTAGAGAATAAAGCAGGGAGAGGGGAGAGAGTGTGCCAGGATGAGAGGAGCACTGCAATTTAAAATAAGATGGCTCAGGAAAGTCTCACTTTTGAAAAGGTAACTTTTGAGCAAAGACCTAAAAGAGAGGAGGCAGTGAACAAGTGAGTATCTGAGAGAAGAATATTGCAGTCAAAGAAAATAGCAAATGCAAAAGCCTTACCATGGTATGTTACTCTGCGTTATCTCTTCAGCTAATGGGTTTGCATCTGAAAATTGGCTCAGGTCTGGGAACTGAGACTTTGACTTTTTATTGGGGAAACCACATTCAGCCTCCTCCTCCTTTTTACTTGCTTTTTGTGATTATGTATGTTAAGCAGCATCCTTATTGGCTGCCTTTTTTTTTTTTGCCCTTGTGTACACCATGCTCTATTAACCACCTCCAAAACTCCTAGTGTGTCAAGCCCCTTGGCTCTTCCTCTGACATTGCCACTCATTACAGTAATTGCTGCCTCCTGCCTTCTGGCAGTTAAATGCTGCCACTTTGCAACTCTGTGACCATCTATCCTTCCATTCTCCCAGCCCTGTAAATAACCCACTATTGAATTTCTTAGTGATGCTGATGCCCCTCTTTCTAGTACATCCCTAATGGCCTCAGTGAATGATGTGTTCTCAGGACCTTTGTGTGGAACATAATCCTGAATCCTCTGGCCTTTTGAAATACGTATGTTCCAGCATGCCTACTTTCCTTAACCTCTTTGTTCCTGCTTCTACCATCTTTCAGGGAAGCATAAGCATTTCTGCTTTACTGAAGGTTACTATTGTTTTTCCCAGGCTTCTCAGTGCCAATTCAGCAGAAAGTTTGCCCCATCCCTGGAGTTCCTGGTGAAGTTATTAAAGCCCATGTCTAAGTGTCTCCAAGTTGAAAAATTCATGCTTATCTACTCTGACATTCCAGCCCACTTAGCAAGTACCCTCAAAATCTAATTCCAGGTGTACTTCCTTGGTTCCTGCCAGTATATGCCAGCTAGTTCTTATAATTCTTTAGATATATTCTTTCCTCCCTTACCAGACTCAGGAAGTCATCAACTGGACTTAACCCTTGTTACTGGTCTGACAGTGAGAAGAGGTTGGGGCAGCTCTTGGGGTGGGGGGCATCTGTTTCCTTGTGGAAGAGAAGCGTCATCCATATTCTGCTGGTCACAATTTAGTCAGCTGACTGCGTCTAACTCCAAAGGAAGCTTGGTAATGGAATCTGTGTTCTGAGGAAGCAGAGGTAATAGGTTTGGTGAGCATGTAGCCAGTTTCTGCCAAAATGTCTCTAGGACTTAAAAGGGCATATTACCTTGCAAAGAAATGGCTCTTTTCCAGCTCTTGACATGCTGCATTTTAGGCAAAGAGTAATTCCACTGGGATTAATTTTCTTCTTGTGTAGCAATAGCTGCAAATGTTTGGTCAAGCATACTTCCCACCAGTGCTTCCTACCATACGTGGTCACTAGATTTCAGTATTTATTTTCCAGTTTATATTTTTAGATTATGTTTCATATGTTTTAATTATACTTAATTATGTCTCATTACATATTTTTGTGTTTCTAAAAGATTTTCTATATTGGTAAGTTTTAAATTGGGATTAAAAATTTTCCATTGTAAAACATGTTGAATTAGCAGGTGAATGAAATAGAACCACTGAACATAATGTAAATATTGTATAATGGAGGATATGTACTTGCAAGGTTGATTCTCAATCAAATCACACTTAGCCATTGGTAGATATTTAAAAATTGGAGACTTGATACAATGATTAGAAAATAGAGTAGGTTGGTAAAAGAAATATAAAGAGCTAGAAGAGGTTATAGACTTGAGTTGTCCTTGTAATGATTCACGTACAAAAGAACAGCTTGATGAAAGATGAAACAAAGAAAAATCATTAGTATGAACATATCCTCTCAAAATGCAGTAGACGTAATTTAGCAGGTAACGAGCCTCATCTCCTATTACAAATCATTTTAGAAAAAAAATTCCCTCATTTACAGAATTTTGCTTATTATTTAATCATTTGACATTTAAATATGGTTTGCATCATCAGTGATATTTTTTATGAAGGGGAGCAATATTTTAATTTTTATTTCACACATGAAGAAACAGAGGTATTGACTGTGTAGCACATTTAAGGCTCATATACATCTGGATTGGAATTTTAATGGATTGTATCTGACTTTCAGGCTTAATGTTTCCACATATCATAGAGAAAATTTAATCATAGACTATTAAAGTTGGAAGTGGTCTTAAAGAGAGGCTCCCCATTATAATTGAGGAAAATGAGACTCAGAGAGACTAAATAATTTCACTGTTACACAGTTAGTTCACCCATTTACCCCATAGGTATGTTTTATGTTCTATGTAACAAGTACTATGTTCTAGTTATTGTGCTAAATTCTGAATGAACAACAATGAATCCTGCCCTCAAGGGGCTCATAGTTTGATGGAGGAGATTGACATCTTAAAGGGTATTAAGAGAAACGGCTATAGTTGATCAAAACTCAGTGATGGATCTTAAGCAGGGGAATTTTCTAACCCAATTTATATTTTATAAAGATTATACTAGTAGTAATATGGAGATTTTTTTTTTCTATTCTGCTTTTCTCTATTCAGAACATTCCAGGTTTCCCCCTCCCCCACCATGGGAAGTCTTTCCTGGTACCATCAGTTTATATTATTTGCTACTGTTGTATGCTGTCATATCTCTGTACTTTGCCTAACAACTTACTCTGTCTGAAGAAAACTCTTGATTTCCCTTTTGTTATCTCTCACATTTTCTTATTTCTAACTTCCTTATCCCAGTTAATGGCACCACCATACATCCAGGTTTATCATGCTAACCTCTGACAAATCATCTTTGATTCTTCATTCTCCTCACCCACACATCCAATCGATTATCAAGTCTCACTGACTGTACCTTTAAATATACCTTGAATATATTTACACTTCTTACATATTCTGTTGCTGTTACTCCAGTCCAAGCCACCATTATCTCTTGCTTGGATTGCTTTTGTGGTTGCGTTACTGGTCTATCTAATTCTGCATTTGCTCCTGGAATCCATTTTTCCCACAGCAGCGAGAAGTCTCCTTTAAAAATGTAAATTTGATCATTTTATTTCCCTGCTTTAAACTTTCCATGGCCTTCCATTGCACTTAGGATAAAATCCAAGTCTTTACCATGTTCTGCAAAGCTCTACATGATGTATTCTCTACTGAGCTTTCTGACCGTATCTCCTATTCTTTCTTCCTTGTTCAGTGTGCTTCAGCTTGGCCCTGTCTGAGGTCTTTTACACTGTTTCTTTCTCCTGCATAGGATATTCTACTTCTGGATCTTTTCATGGATGATTCCTTATCATTTTGGTCTTAGCTCGCATCAGAAGAGCCTTCTCCAACTACCCAGATTAATTAGGCTTCCTGAGATTTCCCACTTATTCTTTATCATATCACTATTTATTATATTTTAATAGCACCTACCACTATTTGAACTTATCCTATTTTTAAAATTTAAATATTTTTTTTCTGAGAGGAGGATCCTTGTCTGTCATTCACTATTATATCCTCAAAGCTAGAAGGGTGCCTTCCCCTACTGTTGGATGCTCAATAATATTTTTTAAGTGAATGAATCGTAACATATACCACACTTTGTACTATTAATAATTTATCTCTCTCTGAAAACTTATTGACTTATTGGTCATTTATTGACTAAGTGAATAAATGACCAATTCAGTGATTGAGTCTGGAGTCAAAGAGGTTACTTTGGAGACTACTGCAGTGATAAATTGAAAGATAAAGAGGACCTTAACAAAACCAGTGGCAGAAGGGAATGAGAGATTTAAGAAACACATAGGAGATATACTGGAGTAGACTTAGTGCCTATTATAAAACATTGGTTATGAAAATGGAAGGGTCAGAGTTTGCATGAGAGTGTAGATGATGGTACCATTTACAAAGAGGGAAGACAGGCTTGGAGTAAACTGGATAAGGGGAAGAAGTGAGGTGAGATAAGGGAAGAAAGTAGTGAGTTTAGGTTTGGACTTGAGCTTGTGATACCTGTACATAATCCAGCAGAAATTTTAATAGGATATATATTTTTTGGTGCTCAGGAGAGATGTATAACTGGCTTTATAGATTGGTGTGGTAGGAGAACAAAGGGAGGGGAATATATCACGAAAGCTGAGGGAGAAATGGCAAGAATGAAAGAGTGATTGTTAACAGTATCAAATGATGCAGAAAGTTTTAATAAATAGAAACTGGAAAGTGTTCATTGGCATTAAAAAAAAATTCAAATCCATTGATGATCTTATGAGAACCATTCCAGGTGAGTGGTTAGGGAGCTACTTAGTGACAGAGACAAGGGTAGAATTCATTATTCAAACTTTGTCACAGTTACCGCTTGCTCCATGATGCCTGTTCTGATCCTCCTCCAATGAGGTGTGAACTTTCCTCTTTTTTAAACCCTGTTGCACTCATTATATTCTGTCCTCGGTGTTTCTTTCTGACTTCTAATTAGGGAGACTTTCATTTTATCATTTAGATTTACAAATGGAAGATGGAAAAAGTCCCAGTACTAAGCAGTCATATATTATATATTTTTTTATTTAAAGTGACTATAAATGGCTATTGCAGATTTAAAGGAGAAATAGTACATTTTGAGATGCAAATATGTACTGTTCAAAACACAAGTAAAATTCACAGGATGCATAGACTCTGCTTAAAATGAGAGGTGGCCCTTTCTGAGATGCCCAGAGTAAACATTTCCTTTCATTTGTGACTTGTTTACTAGATGGTGCCCTACCCTCACCTCATCCTTCTGTTTGTCCTTCATTTCATCTCTGAATCTCTTCTCATTTCTGAGATTTATTTCGTCTTTAAATTACCCGGTCGCTCATTCCATCTCCATCTTTAAACCAATCTGAATTTTAATCAATTTCTGACCCTACCCTTTTTCCCACCCTATCCTTGACCTCATCTCAAAGGGTTGAGACTTAGGAATGATGTGCCTATCTTAACACATGGTACACAATAATCGTAAAAGCTGAAAGCTGAATCATTTGCTTTTAGGAGGTGTCAAAATGCTCCAATGCCAAAATGTCCCTGAATCAAAGCTCTTGAGTTAAATGGACATGTCAAGATGCCACTGTGCTTCTCACAGGTGTTTACTTGAGATCTTATTAGTTTTGAGTTTACTCAACCAAATGATCCACTTCATAGGGTTAACTAGACTCAACGTTTCATAAACTTTCTAACACTGGTGTCTGTGAGTTCTTCCAGGAATCCCCATTCTACCTGCTGTGCATTTATACCCACTCACAGGGAGTCCAAGTCTATCTTCTAATACGTTGTTAGAGATGAGAATATGGGATGAGAATATGTGTGTGTTTACTTGATTTATTTCACTCTTAAAAAGAATCATAATATTTTTTAGGTGAATGAAAAGTCATTATAATAACTTTCTCCTAATTTAGAGACCAACGTTTTTAGAACTCAATTTTCAAAAACAATCTATAACCTGAAACTGAGCATAAGACACTTCTGGGCTAATAAAATATAGTTTGCTATAAAGCTTCTGCACTCAAAACTTTATGTAGCAAATTAAACATCTGCACAAAGGCATATTCCTAGGAAAATGACAGATGACAGCCTGACTCATGGGAGAAATAAGAAAACTGTCTTACAATATAGTAAAATAATTGGTGATTAGAAGAGAACGGGAACTAACATTTATCTCACATTTGCTATGTGCCAATCATCTTAAATATATTATCTCACTGAATCCTTATCACAGTCCTATAAAGGTCTGTTCTTTTTGTACGGGTGAGGAAACTGAGATCCAGCAACTGTTACATGATTTGCCCAAGGTCACACAGCTAATAATAGAGGGGAGAAAAAGCAGACATTTAAAAATAATAATGGCTAACAATTATTTTGTGCTGGACATGATTCTAAATCCATTATGTGTATCAACACTTTTTTTTTCCACACACACACACACACACACACACACACACACTGTATTTTATTTTTACAAGAGATAAATAAACTGACACCAAGCATTGTAAATGGATGACCACAACAAAAGCAACAATGATTGCAATTACCAAACATGAAACACACTCATACTATGTCATAATATTGACATTCAGTCCAGTAATCCTCCACTGTAACAGCTCCTTTACTTTGCAGTGAAAATTAATTTGTATATTTTTTGCCTCTAAGTCCTTGTGGGATTATTTTTTATTCAAACAGAAAGTCACAAAAATTATAATCATCCTCATCAGTTCACTCAGTCCCATGTAATTAATTTTTTTTTCATCTTGATCTGCTGTTAGCACTTTTATGAATTCATCAGTTTTCCATTAGAGTTCTGAAAATGCTTATTCATTCAGTTCAGCAGTATAGTCAGTTACCAGAAACCTGTACTTGTCAGAGTCTTTTCCATGAATTCCTTGAAGATGAAACCCTTTTATAGGAACATTTTTGTAAAAACATCAGAGTACACCCAGAACTGTCTGTAAATGACAAAAGAGTTAAAAATGACCACGGCTAAAGATTTGATGAAAGTTCATAATAATGCAGTTGACAAGGAAATTTAGTTATTTCTGAGGTATACATTTTAAAGTAATAACTAGAATTATTATACCAGAACATATAAGATTTTTAGAAATTTCATGTAATGTCTGAAACATTTATATTAACATATTTCCATACAAATAACCCAAAGAAAATTTAGTATTAGTTGTTTTGTTTGCTTGTTTGTTGGTACTGCACGTTCTTATCAGTCATCAGTTTTATACACATCAGTGTATACATGTCAATCCCAATTGGCCAATTCAGCACACCACCATTCCCACCCCACCGCGGTTTTCCCCCCTTTGTGTCCATACGTTTGTTCTCTACATCTGTGTCTCAATTTCTGTCCTGCAAACCAGTTCATCTGTACCATTTATCTAGGTTCCACAAACATGCGTTAATATACGATATTAGTTTTTCTCTTTCTGACTTACTTCACTCTGTATGACAGCCTCTAGATCCATCCACGTCTCAACAAATGACTCAATTTCATTCCTTTTTATGGCTGAGTAATATTCCATTTTATATATGTACCACAACTTCTTTATCCATTCATCTGTCGATGGGCACTTAGGTTGCTTCCATGACCTGGCTATTGTAAATAGTGCTGCAATGAACATTGGGGTGCATGTGTCTTTTTGAATTATGGTTTTCTCAGGGTATATGCCCAGTAGTGGGATTGCTGGATCATATGGTAATTCTATTTTCAGTTTTTTAAGGAACCTCCATACTGTTCTCCATAGTGACTGTATCAATTTACATTCCCACCAACAGTGCAAGAGGGTTCCCTTTTCTCCGCACCTTCTCCAGCATTTGTTGTTTGTAGTTTTTCTGATCATGCTCATTCTAACTGGTGTGACATAATACCTCATTGTAGTTTTGTATCAACACTTCTAATCTTCACAACAGCTTGATGAAGTAAATAGTAGTATCACAGTTTTACAGATGAGGATATTAAAGCCCAAAGAGGTTAAGTAACTTCCCCGAGTTGAACAATAAGAAAAAGAGGTGGAATTCAAATCCCAAAAGTCTAATTTCAGAGCCTATGCCTTTTACCTAGTAAGATAAAATGCCTTTGCCAAGCATTTATGATATTATTAAGAAAAGAGGGCACTAACTTGTAGTTTCTATTCTCCTTCCTTCTGATATCCAGCTCTCATTTCTTGTCTCCAGGAAGTTTCTTTTTTTCCTTCAAGCATTTATAAAACAAGGCTTTCTAATATGCAGTCTGTCTTCTTAACCATTACTTTATACTCTGTTAATACTTGCTGACTTTTTGTTTTACACATGTTGTTTCCTTTAATCCCAGCAACAGCTCCATAAAACTATCATCTCTGTGTTAAAAACTGAGGAAACAAAGACTTAAAGTGATAAAGTAACTTGGCTAAGTTCATATGGTAAACATGGAGCAGATCCAGAAGTCAAAACTATATTTGGATGACTCACACATTGTTGGTGGGCATGTAAAATGTCACAGCCACTCTGGGAGAGTGTCTGATACTTCCTTATAAAAATTAAACATGAAATTACCATATGTTCATTACAAAATCCTATACATGAATGTTTACAGCAGCTTTGGTTGTAATAGCCAAAATCTGAAATCAATGAAGATATGCAGTAGGTGAATAGTTATACAATCTGTGGTACAGTCATACCATGGAATACTACACAGGCCAGTGAACCAACCTCACCCACTGGGGCAGATACCAAAAACAAAGGGAACTGCAAACCTGCAGCCTGCAAAAAGGAGACCCCAAACACAGTAAGATAAGCAAAATGAGAAGACAGAAAAATACACAGCAGATGAAGGAGCAAGATAAAAACTCACCAGACCTAACAAATGAAGAGGAAATAGGCAGTCTACCTGAAAAAGAATTCAGAGTAATGAGAGTAAAGATGATCCAAAATCTTGGAAATAGAATGGAGAAAATACAAGAAACGTTTAACAAGGACCTAGAAGAACTAAAGATGAAACAAACAACTATGAACAACACAATAAATTAAATTAAAAATTCTCTGGAAGGAATCAATAGCAGAATAACTGAGGCAGAAGAACGGATAAGTGACCTGGAAGATAAAATAGTGGAAATAACTACTGCAGAGCAGAATAAAGAAAAGAATGAAGAGAACTGAGGACAGTCTCAGAGACCTCTGGGACAAAATTACACACACCAACATTTGAATTATAGGGGTCCCAGAAGAAGAAGAGAAAAAGAAAGGGACTGAGAAAATATTTGAAGAGATTATAGTTGAAAACTTCGCTAATATGAGAAAAGAAATAGTCAATCAAGTCCAGGAAGTGCAGAGAGTCCCATATGGGGTAAATCCAAGGAGAAACATGCCAAGACACATATTAATCAAACTATCAAAAATTACATACAAAGAAAAATATTAAAAGCAGCAAGGGAAAAGCAGCAAATAACATACAAGGGAATCCCCATAAGGTTAACAGCTGATCTTTCAGCAGAAACTCTGCAAGCCAGAAGGGAGTGGCAGGACATATTTCAAGTGATGAAAGGGAAAAACCTATAACCAAGATTACTGTACCCAGCAAGGATCTCATTCACATTCGACAGAGAAATTAAAACCTTTACGGACAAGTAAAAGCTAAGAGAATTCAGCACCACCAAACCAGCTTTACAACAAATGCTAAAGGACCTTCTCTAGGCAGGAAACAGGAGAGAAGGAAAAGACCTACAAAAACAAATCAAAACAATTAAGAAAATGGTAATAGGAACATATATATCGATAATTACCTTAAATGTAGATGGATTAAATGCTCCAACCAAAAGACATAGACTGGCTGAATGGATACAAAAACAAGACCTGTATATATGCTGTCTACAAGAGACCCACTTTAGACCTAGGCACAATATAGCCTGAAAGTTAGGGGATGGAAAAAGATACTCCATACAAATGGCAATCAAAAGAAAGCTGGAGTAGCAATTCTCATATCAGACAAAATCGACTTTAAAATAAAGACTATTACAAGAGACAAAGAAGGACACTAACTAATGATCAAAGGATCAATCCAAGAAGAAGATATAACAATTGTAAATATTTATGCACCCAACAAAGGAGTACCTCAATACATAAGGCAAATGCTAACAACCATAAAAGGGGAAATCGACAGTAACACAATCATAGTATGGGGCTTTAACACCCTACTTTCACCAATGGACAGATCATCCAAAATGAAAATAAATAAAGAAACACAAGCTTTAAATGACACATTAGACATGATGGACTTAATTGATATTTATAGGATATTCCATCTAAAAACAACAGAATACACTTCTCAAGTGCTCATGGAATATTCTCCAGGATAGATCATCTCTTTGGTCACACATCAAGCCTCGGTAAATTTAAGAAAATTGAAATCATATCAAGTATCTTTTCTGACCACAACACTATGAGACTAGATACAAATTACAGGAAAAAACTGTAAAAAATACAAACACGTGGAGGCTGAACAATACGCTACTAAATAACCAAGAGATCACTGAAGAAATCAAAGAGGTAATCAAAAAATGGGCGGAAGACCTAAATAGACGTTTCTCCAAAGAAGATATGCAGATTGCCAGCAAACACATGAAAGTATTCTCAACATCACTAATCATTAGAAAAATGCAAATCAAAACTACAATGAGGTGTCACCTCACACCGGTCAGAATGGCCATCTTCAAAAAATCTACTAACAATAAATGCTGGAAAGGGTGTGGAGAAAAGGGAACCCTCTTGCACTGTTGGTGGGAATGTAAATTGATACAGCCACTATGGAGAACAGTTCCTTAAAAATCTAAAAATAGAACTATCATATGACCCAGCGGTCCCACTACTGGGCATATACTCCAAGAAAACCGTAATTCAAAAAGAGTCATGTACCACAGTGTTCATTGTAGCACTGTTTACAATAGCCAGGACATGGAAGCAACCTAAGTGTCCACCGACAGATGAATGGATAAAGAAGATGTGGCACATATATACAATGGAATATTGCTCAGCCATAAAAAGAAATGAAACTGAGTTATTTGTAGTGAGTTGGATGGACCTATAGTCTGTCATACAGAGTGAATTAAGTCAGAAAGAGAAAAATGCCGTATGCTAACTCATACATATGGAATCTAAAAAAAAATATGGTTCTGATGAACCCAGAGGCAGGACAGGAATAACAATGTAGAGAATGGACTGGAGGACACTGGAAAGGGGAAGGGTAAGCTGGGTCGAAGTGGTGGAGTAGCATTGACATATATACACTGCCAAATGTAAAATAGCTAGCTAGTGGGAAGCAGCTGTATAGCACGGGGAGATCAGCTTGGTGCTTTGTGACCACCTAGAGGGATGGGATAGGGAGGTTGTGAGGGAGAGGCAAGATGGAGGGGATATGGGGATATATGTATACATGTAGCTGATTCACTTTGTTGTACAGCAGAAACTAGCACAACAGTGTAAAGCAATTATACTCCAATAAAGATGTTAAAAAAAAAACATATTGGTCTTTCAAAAAAAAAAGTAAAGAGAAAAAATATCATGCACAAGATTCAGTTTGACTAGAATATAGTGATCAAGAAAGAGAGCTTGGGTAAATATGGTTGGAAGCCTAGAATGGGATCAGATTGAGGACTTGAATGTCAGGGTAGATTAAGACCATTCTACAGAGAAGGTGGTTGACATTGACAGGTGTTTTTTTTGCTGTACGCGGGCCTCTCACTGTTGTGGCCTCTCCTGTTGTGGAGCACAGGCTCCGGACGCGCAGGATCAACGGCCATGGCTCACGGGCCCAGCTGCTCCGCGGCATGTGGGATCTTCCCGGACCGGGACACAAACCCATATCCCCTGCATTGGCAGGCGGACTGTCAACCACTGTGCCACCAGGGAAGCCCAACATTGACAGTTTTTGATGAGGGCATCACATGCTATGTATGTCTTATCTAGTAAACCATAACGTGTTTTAGGGAAGAAGCTATGATATTTTTAGTTTTTTTCTAATTTATTATTTTATTTTTAACTTTTTATTTTGAAATAATTTTAGACTTACAGAAAAGTTGCAAAAGCAGTACATGGATTTCCTGTATATCTTTCCTTATATTTCCCACATCTTAATAGTTTATCATGTTTACTTGATCATTCTATATTTGTATATTGTCATTTTTTTCTGGTTGTAGTTACAGACATAATGCTTCTTTATCTCTAAATTCTTCAGTGTGTGTTTCCTAAAAACAAGGCCATTTTCTTACATATTTACAGTACAAGTATCAAAATTAGGAAGTTAACATTAATATAGTAATATTATCTAAATCATAGATCTTATTCAAATTTTGGCAGTCATTTCACTAATGTTCTTTAGGTCAAAAGAAAAGAAAATATTGTTTAGAATCCAACCCAGGATCACATATTGCATTTAGTTGTCAAGTCTCTCCATTTTCCTTTAATCTGTAATGGTTCTTTGTTTTTTATGACCTTGACATTTTGTGAAGAGTACAGGCCATTTATTTTGTAGAATCTTTTTCAGTTTTGTTTTTTCTGATCTTTCCTAATGGTTAGATTTAGGTTGTGCATTTGGGGCAGGAATACGACAAAAATAATGTATCCTTCTCAGTGGATCATATCAGGAGGCACATGGTATCAATTTTTGCCATCACTGGCGATGTTAACATTGATCACTTGGTTAAAATGGTGTCAGGTTTTTGTAGGTTACTATTTTTCCTTTTTTCACTAATAAGTATTTTGTGAGGAGATACTTTGAGACTATGTTAGTATCCTATTTCTGGTCAAACTTTCACCTACTAGTTTTAGCATCCTTTGGTAATTTCTGCCTGGAACAATTATTACTACATGATTGAAATGGTGATTTTCTGATTCCATAAATCCTTCTACATTTGCTAGTGTGCTTTCTACTGTATGAAACAGCTTTTACTTTTCCCCCAGTTATTTATGTATTCATTTATAGTTCTTATTTTATTCCGTGGTTTGTAATCAGTTACTAACATTATTTATTTTCATGTTCAGTTGGTCCCAGATTGGCCACTGGGAGCCCTCCAAATGGTCTCTTATGTCATTTAGATATGTCATTATCATTATTTGAGCTCTTCTGGAGCAAGATGTTCCAGGATGGACTGTTTTAAATATCTTTGTACTCTTCATTGTTTTGTACCTAGTAGATGACGAATAAATAATTTATGAGTGAATGAATACATGATTTACATAAACTGCAGGTGTACACATAGACATACTGTTTGTTTTTCTTTCTTCGTGTTTATACACAGAAGTATTATCACTCCATCCATAAATACCTGGACAAAAGAAAGTTTCCGTCTTCTGTGTTGCAAGAGCCTCATAGACTACTCTTACGAGTGTCCTGAAGTCCATCTAAATGCCACTTTTCCCCTCTTCATTTCCAACCTTTCTCTTTCCTTTCTCATTTTATGCTTTATGTTTTTATTTCTCCCTTTTGTTTCCTTTACTTCAAAATTTCTCTAGTTACATATTCCATGTACTGTATTATATTGCTTATGTTACTTCTTTCTCTTCTTTCCCACTGTTCATCCCCCTTTGTACTAATTCTCTCTACTTCTACTTTTCTGTTTTCTGCTCTGAAGAGTGTTCTATCAACTCTCTTCCTTTCACTCTCTTCCTGTCATTTCTCTTCCACTTTCTTTTTTCCGTTCTCTCTTTCCAGTGGGGTAAATGATATCTGCCTTCCTAGGAGGTCCACTAACTAAAAGAAGAGTTTGCCTCAGGAAGCAAACCTGGTTTGGTTTGTTTTCTTCAGTTTAAAGCATGCCTCAGCTGAAGCAAAGAGTGACAGTGATAAGTGTCAACCTGCTCCAAACGACTGGGGCTTGCTGTTTTAGTTTTTATAATCATTGCCATTAAAGTGTGGGCAAATCTGTTGACACAGACTCCTTCAGGCAGGGTTAGGAATCCCTCCTTTGTGTCTACATTAACACTCTGTATCAATCCGTAACACAGCACTTACTATGCCATAGTATAACTGTTTGTTTATTTGATTGTGAGGTTCTTGAGGGCTGAGACTATATTTTCTTAAACATCTACATTTTTAGTGTTTATCACAGTGCATTTTTATGACATACTTCACTCATTAAATACACATTAAGCAGAGCCTTTGATGTACAGTTGTACATGTTTGCACTACACAATCCTAGGGGACACCATTCATATTACACAGATTTTAAACAGATATACTCATTGTAGTTTTCTAGCAGATGGTGCTAAAGTATCTAGTTAGAAGAAAATCATTGTAATATGACAATTTCCCAACAGATGAAAGTAAATTTTTTGAGGAAAGGGTACCTTTCTCTAGTTTACTCAGAAGTGCCTTATGAGTCCCTGATTTGCATTCAGTCTATATTTACTAATATCCCATTTCCTGAGGATTGCATCTGGTTTATTTTGCTGAAGGTAGGTCTGTTACTTTGAAGAAGGTGAAATGCAGTGTATCACTAATATAAAAAATGAGGGGCTGATCCTCCTGTTGGGAGAAAATGCCTCTTCTACCTCATTCCTTTTCACATATAGTTTCCTCTTCATTATTTTCATTGACTTGCCAACTTCTGTGGTTCTTTTTGGCCGTACCACGCGGCTTGCATGATCTTAGTTCCCTGACCAGGGATTGAACCTGCGCCCCAGCAGTGAAAGCACAGAGTACTAACCACTGGACTGCCAGGGAAGTCCCTTGCCAACTTTTTATTCATGTCTAATATATCAGTCAGTATAGCAGTAGTCATTTATTTGAGTATATATGTATCAATGCCATTGTGACTACAAAGTGCTAACCCCATACCATATACCCAAACCCACATCCATCCACATAAACATTGCTACCTAGGATCAGATTGTACCTTTTGGTCCCAAGATGAAATCCTGTCCATCACAGTCTCTTCTGCAATTTAATATGCATTTAACTGAGGAGTGCCATACATCCAGTAATAACAGTGAGCAACATTTATTGATTACTTCCTATGTTGTATGCACTGTTCTAAGAGTTTTTAGGTACCTTTGTTATTCCCATTTTGTATGGGAAACCTTGGCACAGAGAGTTCAAAGAATTTGCTGAAGATCAAATAACTGTGGCAGAACCAGAGTTCAAACCCAGCAACCTATATTTTTCTCCCCAAATATATACTGCCTCCTGCTGGCATTATTCTTGATAAGCTTAATCAGAACTGTAGAAAGCACTTTCAAGATTCTTTAGCATATAAACAGGCCTATGCTAAAATTGTTATAACACTTTCCTTCTAAGATCCATCTCTCCTTCTATGCAGTTTCTTTTCTCTATTCCATTTATTTTTTCTCTCTTCAATGTAAAATTCATACTGATAATAATAACAAACATATATATGACACTTTTTCCTAACCAGGTTTTTCAGATATTATTTTAGTGCTCACAATTATCCTGATTTTGATGTTTTCATAGTCCCCATTTTTGGGAGGGGAAACTGCCCAAAGTCACACAGCTAAAGTGGACCTTGGAAGCCTTTGAGTCCAAGTAGTGTAGGTGTAGATTTCATGTGCTTAAACTTTGTACTATATGTGAACTAAATTCTGTGTAAACAAGGACTCCAAAGGCCTGGAGTCTCTTTTATGTGACTGTGTAGTTTGGGGCTAATTATGTCCTAGTTTTCTCATACGTAAGATAAAGAGTTTGATTTAAGTGATAACTACATTCAAGATGGTCAGTTTGTAATAGGAAAAAGTCATGGAAATAGGACGTCTACAGTCCAAAGCCTCTTAACCAATAACTAGTGGTGCAACTTTGAGCGAGCCATTCAATTTCTCAGAGGCTCAATTTTTTTTTTTTGTCAAATGGAAATAATAATCCCTACTCTTCACCAAATTGTTATAAGAACTCATTAAGAAAACAGCATGCTGTTAAAGATTTCTATAAATATTAGACATTATATATCAGACATCATTATAAGTAATAACATATTTGTTGAAGCATCTTATTGATGAGGGCTGCACAAAAAAGAAGATAACAAGCACAAATAATTTTTACCATTCAGAAATAATCACTGTTAACATTCTGTGGTATATACTGTCAGGTTTTTTTTTCCTCTTATGGATATGAAGCAGTTGCTGTCAGTACCCCACCTGTATTGCTCAGTTCAGACTGTTTTCACTGAGCTCCAGAAGACTTTCAGCTGCCAGCGTGTGCCTCTATTTTTGCGTGCCATTGTACCTGAGGGCTTTTTCAGGAGCCACAGATGGCTATTCTGCTCATGAAAGACAGGGACAGGCTGGAAGTGCCTGGAAATTAACACCTCCTAGGAGCAGCCTTTAAACCATGAACTGACCCAACTTGAAGTATAAATATTTATTCCATCCCCCTTGCTCCTTGGGTGGAACAATTCTGTGTTCTAGTCTGTTTCCCTGTATGATTAAGCTCCAGTTGTTCATTGTGCTAGCTGGTTTGGTAACGTACTTTTTACAGGGTGCCTTTCCTTGCCTGTGTCACTTTCCCACTCCCTTAATAAATAAATTGCCCTCCTACTCTTTTCTCCTGGTCTGCTTCTGAGGGTAACTCAAAGTTATACGTGAAAGGGTAGGGTCTGACACAGTAGTTGTTTAGTATATCCATTTGGATTCTTATTTTATATAGGAAGAAATCTAGGCTTGGGTATGTAGTTGAGCCAGGATTTGAAACCACAGGTTTGACTCCATAGCCTGAGCTTTAACTAATTCTGATGCATTTGGGAATATACTCATAAGAACAGCCTCCTCCTAAGTAGTCCTCTTCTACTCTTGGTTCTACCACCTTTGAGCATCGTAGGTTAGATTATGTTACTTATCTGCTAAGAAATTTGTGAAGGTTTTCCATTTCACTTATAGTAAAATCCAGAGTTCACTTAATGGCTATAAGATCATATGTGATTTGGCCTCTCTACCTCATTTCCCATGATTTTTCTCTCTCTCACTTTGCTGCAAGCATACTAGCTTCTTGGCTTTTCTGATAAATTGCTAAGAATACTCTTGCCTTAGGGCCTTTGCACTGGCCAATCTGTGTTCTTACCTTATATCTGCATGGCTCATCCTCCTATCGCCTTTAGGTTTCCACTTAAATGTTACCTGCTCAGTGAGGCCTTCCCTCTTAATCCTATTTAAACTGTCTCCCATGTTCCTCATTTTCCCTTCTTTGCTTATTTTTCTTCATAGCACTTAGCATCATCTGATATACTATATATTTCATTCTAAAAACTTGTTTACTGGACCAGAATATAAGCTCTTAGAAGAACATTATTATTTCCTTTACTGTGTTTCTGGTGCCCAAAACAGTGGCCTCAATAAATATTTGTTGAATAATGAGTGAATAAGATTAATGCTGATTAGTGTTATTATTGAATGCCAGAGGAGTAGAAATTCCCTACCAATAGCTTTTTGGAATCTCAGCATTTTTTGCTGGCCCTCACCAGTTGTAGTGTCTTTATGGTTTAGTCATTAAAGCTGTAATTGGGTTTTCTGTCTCAGTGACATGATGACACATCACAGCAGCTGCTTGGACTTACGAGAATTCAGTTTTGATAGGTTGTCCAATGCTGTTGAGTGTGCTTTCAGTATTCTAATTTGTTTTGGGTTTTTAGAATTTCCTTTGAGACTTTCTTCCACTTCCCTTGAATGCTGACTCTTAGATTCTCTCATGCAGCTTGACTCTTTTCTTAGTGATGTTTGTCTCAACTTATACAGATACCTCAGTTTGTCTCCATCAGAGAGGATGTATTACACTTCAGTCTGGTTTCTCATACCTCATCACAGCTATTTGGATGTAATTGTCTAATGGTCTCATGAATAAGTTTTCCATTCAGAACCTGAGGTTTGGCACTCATCAGTCTATCCTCTCTATATGCATTGTGTAACTCTATAATTGAAGAATAAATTGTGTGGAAACTCAGTACTGCCTATGACCCATGAAGTACAATTTACTGTGGTGAGTAGATGATAACTGTTGACTTAAAATGAATATATTCAATTTAGTTTTTTTTTTCATGAAAATGAAACACATTTGGATCATTTAGATTCATACTGTGGTAGTACATTTTGATAATCTAACTTTAAATCACACCTTCAGATCTAGCTCCTTTTTGAGACTTTCTTTCTCTGATTCACTTACATAATTTTTAATCTGTTGGTACGATTCTGGACTCAGTATTTTCTTTTCATTCCTCTTTACAGTTACCCTAATTTATAGGTTTAGTATTGTGGATTGGTGAAGGGTATGGGCTATGGATTCATATTAATTGTATTTGAACACATTACTGTCAGTGATTAGCTCTGTAACCTTGAACAAGTTACTTAATCTCTCTGAGTCTCAGTTTCTTTATCTGTAAAATGAGAGTAATAATAATAATTCCTACTTTATTGAGTTGTCATGGAGATTAGTAACATAGTACTTATGGAATACTTAGCATAGTGTCTGGCAGATGGTAAGAATTCAGTGCATATTGTTTTTAAATATACACACAGAATACATGTATGTGCTGACTAGAAGTGATCTGCATTCTATCTCCATTCTCCATGTAAATTTTAATCTTCCTTCATGTTCTTTAGTTGCTTTTAGGTCTCTAAGTATTATTAGGTAGAATTGTTATTAAACAGATAATTCACAGAGGACAAAGTCTTAGGCATAGGGACTTCTTGGCCATGCTGTACTTTTTTGTTTATTAGCCGCTTATTCCTTAGAGACTGTCTCTTCTTTATATGAGTTAAACTCATTTAGCCCTAGAATATTAGGACATTCTATTCATATAACCCATTTTAGAAAAGGAAAAACTAAAATCCAGCATGCAAGTGGCAGAGCTGGTACAAAGCACATGATGCTTAAGAGTGCCAAAATATGCTACCTGTCTTTCTCGATACTCAGGGAATCTCAGTGGCGGCATAAATGGAATGTCATTCAGCAATTTTAAAAAAGAGCATTATATTACTCATTGTTTTCCCTCTCCCAGTACTCTTTTCCATCTAGGAGAAAAACATATAATTCCTATGGAATTTCAAAGGATTTTCTACAATCCTCTGACTGTTAGACGATCTCTTTACAGTCTCAAGATGGTTAATTTGGGTATAAAACCTATATACAATAATAAGAATTGTTTTCCTTTTTACAGCCTCTTAGACATGCCTACTCTCAGATAGAATGTTTAAAGTGACCACTGAAAATATTTTGAGGGTTAAGAGTATGTTTTATTGGAAAGAGCAACTTGATACAGAATCTAAATACCAACATTCAAATTTTAATAATGTCTATGTAAGATCACATTTGCCAGGACTAATGCTCTCCTGTTTTTTGAGAATCTCTTTTCTCTTGGTTTCATTGATATAACTTTTCTTAGTTCTCCTTTAAATAGGAACCATCCTGTGCTCTCCTCACACCCTGTGGATTCCTCTATTGTAGAACCTGTGCAGCAGTTTTGCAAGTGTCTCTCTATTTGTCTATGAACCCCATTAGACAGCAATTCTTGTGCAGAAACTCTATCATATTAATCTTTATATCCCTACTCTCTGGCACAATGATCAGTCCATAATAGATGATCAATGATAATGGAATAATTGGAATAGTTGGAAAATATGGAATAAATGAATTCTTATTCCTTTTCAGTCTCCTTTGATGGCTACAGTTCTTTTAATCCATTCAGTGGTAGTGTTCTAAGGCCTACACCTTTGGTCTTCTGAATTCACCTCTGTGTACTCTCCTTGAGTCATCTTACTTTCTCTTATTTTATGCCTATGTACGCCAACAACTCCCATATATTTATCTCTAATACTGACCTTTTACCTGAGGTCAAACTTGTATTTCTATCTTCTAGGTATCTTTACCTGGATCCTACCCTTACCTCTAATCCATAGTAAGTTAGGGTCTCCAGAGCTTCCTTTTTTGTAAAACAGTTCAAGCTGCACTTCAGTTTCTTTTCTACAGGTCTGTAGGCATCTATTAGTACTTCAAGCTTAAAATGTGCAAGTTAGAGGCTTGGCGCCTTATACGGTTCTTCTCCCCCCTCACCCACCATATCCCATAACTCATCAGATCCTGTTATTATTTCTACCCTAGAAATAGCTCTTGCATTGACCCCTGACTATCTTCATGCCAATGTCTAGTTTCAGGCCTCCCTCTTCTTTTGCCCAGTGTATTGAAATGGCTTATCACGTTTGGTCCTTTTGCCACCTGCTTCTTCCCACTGCAGCCTGTCTTCCACCTGTCTGCCTGAGGCATCCTCCCCACAAACCAATAGGCTCAAGCCATATCCTGCTGAAAGAGCTTTGTAGGTTTTCACTCTCTCCTTTCACTATCTGATATTAACCTACTTCTCCAATTGTATTTCCCATATACCACCAACACAAACTCTAGACTCTAGTCACATTCAACTTCACTTTTTCCCCGAACCTGGTTCTTTTACACCCTGTGTCTATATCTTTGCCCTCCCATTTGCCTGCTATGCCCTTCTCAGCTTTTTCTTCCCAACTTAAATGTTACCTCTTTTGTGAAGCCTTTCCTGAATATTCTAGCACTTTGTTCTTTATTAACATTTTCTCCATTTATGTTTTTGTATCTGCCTCACACTAGATTATTGAGAATACAGAACTTGTCTTAATCTATTCTTGAATTCCTGGACCTTACTCAGTGATTTACTGCTCAATAAATGTCTGTTGAATTACTGAAACAGTGACTGAATGATTAGTTGCATTTTCTTAGCTTTTTGAGAAGTTAACAATTATTTTAACCTTCTTTAGTGCTAAGCCAGATATGCTCACACATTTCAGTGTATTTTGGCAGGGTCAGGGACTGATATCTGCTGCAGGTTGCACAGACATCAGTTTTGTCTTTTGCTGTCACTCACCTGCTGTGTGTTGCTTTAGCTCCCAAAGCTTTACACTTTTCATCTGAAATTGGCTATTGCTATGCTCAGTAGTTTGTAAAAAATTTTAGATGGACTACTGCTTTTTAATCTACTTTCATTTGTTTTTAAACTATCTTCAAGTACACAAATCTTACAGTTCTCTGAACTTTTAAGCAAAAGATAAAAAGAGAAGGCAGAGCAAACAATCTGTCTTGTGCTCATTTTATACATTTTTTTCTAGAATTTCCATTTTCTAAAGATTATTAGATTTTATGCACATTGTTCTACATTTATTGAACTCAGCATAATATGGCCCCCTTCCAACATTACTGGCTTGACGGAAAGTAAGAGGATGCCCTTTTGCACATGGTGGTCAGAAATTAGCCAATATTCATGATTCACTATCGAGGTCATAAACAAAATACTTGGCTTCCTGACAGTTGCATAAGTTGCATTGTTCACATCCACAGCTGCCAGACTTAGAATGGTTACTGGCAGCTGACAAAGCTTGAATTCATAGTGGTCCTTCCTAAGATTTATTTTTGAGAATGTTATACATTGATTGCAATTAAATTGGGAGCTCACTAGTAGTACTTGTATTTAAATGGGAAAACTAAACCTAACATTTACTAATTTTTCAGAGAAATTGAGAACTTCTTCTAGTCCAAAGTGTTGCTTGATTTTCAGGCTGGTTAATTCTGAGGTAAAATGGGCTAAATACCATCTTATATTTTCTTACTGGAACAACTGCTTGGAACTAAGGCAATTAATAAAATGTTATGAAAGAAATTGTGGGGCTTCCCGGGTGGCGCAGTGGTTGAGAATCTGCCTGCCAATGCAGGGGACGCGGGTTCGAGCCCTGGTCTGGGAAGATCCCACATGCCGCAGAGCAATTAGGCCCGTGAGCCACAACTACTGAGCCTGCGCGTCTGGAGCTTGTGCTCTGCAACAAGAGAGTCCGTGACAGTGAGAGGCCCGCACACCGTGATGAAGAGTGGCCCCCACTCGCCGTAACTAGAGAAAGCCCACCCACAGAAACGAAGACCCAACACAGCCAAAAATAAATAAATAAATAAAATAAAATAAAATAAAAAGAAAGCAAGGATGTTTAAAAAAAATTATGAAGTAAACTTTGCAATAGTTGATGTGCACTGGAAGGTTGTTCACAAAGATAAAATATACTTCATTAAAACAGAAGAGTCTTCATCCTTACTGTTGGTTTTTTGGTTAGTTTGTTTGCCTTTCTGTTTTCTTTCTTGCCGTTTCTGTCTCTTTCCTTTCTTCCCATTACAGTTCCTCTCTCCTTTCCCTCCTTCTCGTTCATAAATATATATATATATATATATATATATATATATATATATATATATATATATATATATATATATATTTTTTTTTTTTGCGGTACGCGGACCTCTCACTGTTTTGGCCTCTCCCGTTGCGGAGCACAGGCTCCGGACGCGCAGGCTCAGCTGCCACAGGCTCCGGACGCGCAGGCTCAGCGGCCATGGCTCACGGGCCCAGCTGCTCCGCGGCATGTGGGATCTTCCCGGACCGGGGCATGAACCCGTGTCCCCTGCATCGGCAGGCGGACTCTCAACCACTGCGCCACCAGGGAAGCCCTCGTTCATAAATATTAAACATCTTTTTTGTACTAGTCACCATATTAGACACTGTGACACTTACAAGGGCAAATAAAAAGACAAGCTCACTCCTTTTAAATGATTTAATAATTTAATGATGAAAAAAAGACATGTATACACATCGTGCAGGAGAGTGAACTAAGTGGGAACCAAGGCGTTAGGGAGAGTTTTAAATGGGGGCTGAGTCTAAAACTTCCCCAACATCTATATTTCAAACTAGAACTGTGGTCTGGAGGGACCACTTTAATTTATTTTAATTATTAAAATTTTTTAAGATAAAAGTAAGTTTCCTTTATTTCAATAGAGAATATTACTTTCTGAAAACTAAGAGTATGTAACAATGGGATGAATATCATGATGAAGAAGATGGAAGCACAAAAATAGAATTTTGAAAATTATAGGCCAGGGATGCTGTAGAATATATTTCTACTATGGCTTGTAATTTGAAGTAAATGATCCTTAAGTATTCTTATGTCTCTCTGATTTTATGACTTGTAACTCAGAAAAGTTAAAACATAAGGTGGTTGTAATATTTGTTAATGTTCAGTCATATACACAAACTGCAGAGTAATTGATACTAGAATTCTTCTTAATTCTTTGTATTGTTCTCTAAGTATCATGAAATTATATATTTTCCAGATATTGACAGGAGATTGATCTCTCTCTCTCCCTCTCCATGTGTATCTATCTATCTATCTATCTATCTATCATCTATCTATCATCTATCTATCTATCTATCTATCTACCTATAGACAGGAATATATATGGGAGAAATAATGGGGCTGCTTTAATTTTAGATCCTACAGCATGATCTGTGTTGAGTCATCATAATCTATATTTATTATTTATCATGTATCTACTATGTGCCAGGAACTGTGCTTCATGTATATTATCTTATTTAATCTTCACAATGTCCCTATGAATTTATTCTATTTTACACTTGAAGAAAGATCAATGAAGAAAAAAATATCAGAAAAAGCACATTAGAAGTCAGTGAGATAAGAGTACCTGCATTCAAATCTTAGTTCTGTCAGTGATTAGTTGTGGGGTTTGATCAAGCTACTTCATCTCTCTAAACTTCAGTTTTCTCATTTTTAAAGTGGAATCAATAATAATACCTACACATAGAGTTATTAGGAGGGTTAAACAAGTTAACATATTAAAGTAGTTAGAATAACAGGTGATACTAAGCATTATTATTACAAGCCTGAAATCAAATAACTAGAAAGTGGTAGAGCAGAGTTTTCAGATTCCAAAGCTTGTGGTTCTTTCACAATTTCTTATTGCTTCTAAGACATATCGAGGTCTATGTATCACAGGATTTGAAAAGTGAAATTGTCAATAATTGACAAAATTTCTGTTTATTTCTCAAAGAAAATATATATGAAAGGATTCTATTTAAAGGACTATTATTCCTTGGGGGGTGAACTCTGGCATCTCAGAGCCTATTAGCACTAAATAGTGGTGCACATGTCACTTTTCAGGGACTGCGGAATAAAGAGGAACTGTTATCTTGGAGGTGAGTTACTTGTGTCTCTTCCTCAACAGGGATTTGAAATTTTGCTAGTTCTTAGGATCATCCTGAGGAGGAGTTCAGTTCTCTCTCCCCAGCTGTTCAGAGCACCTGTTGTTTCCATGGCTCTCCTTTCCTTCTGATCTCTTTCAAAAATCCTTTCCGGCCTCAGTGATGGTGGTAGCATGAATAGCTTTTTAAAACCACCACTTGCACAGTCTCAGCACAGCTTGTGTAAGTGGGATTTTAGGAATGAAGCCAAGAAGAATGTACTGATGTGAACAGGCTAAAGTATTATTATTTGTTTTTATCTTGGTTGGATCTTGTGTGAGAGATCCAGATTAATTTTGGATTTCTGATGTTCATCATTAGACTGGAAGTTCCCTACCTACAGGTTTGCTCTGTAAAAAAAAAAACAAAAACACCTGTTGTTTTTCATTATAATTCTTTTTTATTTATTCATCCTTACACAGAGCTTTATAAAATTTAAGAGGAAATAACTCCCCCACCCCCTTTGTATGAAACCCTTTCAGCTGTACCTTCCACTGGCGAGTGAAGAAATGATTGTGGTGCACGATGGTGTGCTTCAGCCTGGGCTACAGATCTCATCCCTTATCCCCAATTCAAGCACATCTTGGGCTTCCAAAAAATAACCGTATTAGGTTTTGCTGCTAAAATATTGTTTGAGAGTCAGATTAACTCATTTATTTCTCACAATTCCTGTGTGAGACAGTTTTGTTGTCCTTATTTTTACAGATGCAAAACTTGAAATTCAAACTTGGTCAGTAAGTTATTTATGATTGTCAGAAAGCTAAAGAGTTGTAGAACTACAACCAATGTGTTGCTCGTAAAGAACAGGTTTATCTCATTAAGCCACTGTAAATAGGGGGCGGGCATGGGGAAAAGAGTGTGAAAAGGAAGAAAACCTACATTTATTGAGCTCCTGCTATGTGCTAAGAATTTAACATTTCTGGCCTCATTTAATTCTCACTATAATCCAGTTACCTAAACATTATAATCTTCACGTTACAAATGAGGAAATTGGGATTAAGATTCAATAATTTACCTCAGTTTGATTTATAAATGAGGAGCTGAAATTTGAACCAAGGCAAGTCTGAATCTAAAGCCTATGCTCAAGATGAATGACTAATATTTTTGATGTTAGTTGCAACTAATTGTTTAATGAGTCATCTTTGAAGAGCTATTATATGCAATGCCCTGTATTAACCACTTTGTGGGAAACAGATGCCACCAAAGATGGACTAGTGTCAAATCTCAGACCTTCCCCTTACTGGTGGTCCTTGAACCAGTGATTTACCCTCTCCAAACCTCAGTTTCTTCATCTTTAAAAGAGGGATAATATTACCTATCTTTTAGGGTTGTTGTGAACATTAGAACTGATGTACTTGATACCATGTTGGAATTTCATACATATTATAATTATGGGACTCACTGTTTAGAAAGGGAAGAAAAGACAAGTGCACATATCACTGTGAGAGCCATTAATAAGAAGTATCTTCAGAGAGATAAAAGTTCTAAGAGAAGGTTTACTTCAGCCTGACCCTGATTGATGGGGGAGAACCAGTAAAAGCTTCATAAAGGAGGTGGCATTTTAAACACCAAAGGTTTGGTAGAATTCAGATATGGGAGAAGGGTATTCCAAATAGAAGCATATTTAAGAAAGCATGAGGGGTTTCAAGGCAAAGAGTGAGTCTAACTTGGCTGAAGTGTGGAGCTCTCATAAGGAATTTATAAGCTGTAAGATTGGCAAGATCAGTTAGCTTTAGGTTGTGGATAAAAGGAAACAGGGCTTTATTCAGTAGGCAGAAGGGAGCTGTTTATAGTCTTGAATTATTCTTTTTCTAAAACATTGTTATTACTAAAATTTTAAGTACTAAATTTTATTTTAATTACTGAAATAGGATATGTATGCTGGTTGATTTTAGAAAGTTGGACACTATTTACTGCATTCTAACTTTTGCAAAAATCCTTTTTAAAAAAATTTTCAAATAATCCTTTTACTTTTTTTTTTTTTTTTTTTTTTTTGCGGTACGTGGGCCTCTCACTGTTGTGGCCTCTCCCGTTGCGGAGCACAGGCTCCGGACGCGCAGGCTCAGTGGCCATGGCTCACGGGCCCAGCCGCTCCGCGGCATGTGGGATCTTCCCAGACCGGGGCACGAACCCGCGTCCCCTGCATCGGCAGGCGGACTCTCAACAACTGCGCCATCAGGGAAGCCCTCAAATAATCCTTTTAAATATTAGTAAGAGCCATTTTGATTTAGAATTTCTTTTAGGCAAAGGATGCAAAGTGGGTGAGCTGGATCTACTTTTTAAATAACTGATTTATTGAGATATAATTCATATGCATACAAATCACCTTTTAAAGTGTATAATTTAGTGGTTTTTCTTTATATTCACAGAGTTGTACAACCATCATCACTATCTAATTCCAGAACATTTTCATCACCCCCCAAAGAAATCCTCATACCCCTCTCTCCAGCACCTTGGCAACTACTAATCATTTTCTGTAGATTTGCCTATTTTAGATAAATGGAATCATATAATAAGTGGTCTTTTGTGACTGGTTTCTTTCAATTAACATAATGTTTTCAAGGTTCATCCACACTGTAGCATGCATTAGTATTTTATTCCTTTTTATTGCAAAATAATATTTCATGGATGGATATACTACATATTTTTTATCCATTGAACATTTGGGTTGTTTGCAAATTATGACTATTATGAATAATAACTTGTGAACAGATTTTTTGTGTGGAGGTACGTTTTCATTTCTCTTTAAATGTGTACCTAGTAGTATAATTCCTGGTGACTCTGTTTAACTCTTTGAGGAACTGCCAAATTTTTCCGAAGTGGCTGCACCATTTTTGTTCATACCAACAATGTTTTTCCAATTTCTCCACATCCTAACCAATACTTGTTATTGTTCATCTTTTATAGTAGCCACAATTTTTTGGTGTGAAACATATCTTACTGTCATTTGATTAGCATTTCCATAGTTATTCAATACTAATGATGTTGAGCATCTTTTCATGTACTTGCTGGCCATTTGTATGCCTTCTTTGGAGAAATGTCTGTTCAAATATTTGTCCATTTTAAAATTGGGTTGTTTGTCCTTCTGTTGTTGAGCTGTAATAGTTCTTTATTCTTGATAATGCCCCCTTATCAGATACATTATTTGTAAATATTTTCTTCCATTTATGGGTTGCATTTTGATTTTATTGATCCTTTCATTTGAAGCACAAATTTTGATGAAGTCTATTTTTTTCCTTTGGTTGCTTGTGCTTTTGATGTCATATCTAAGAAATCATTGCCTAACCCAAGATTGTGAAGGTTTACACTTATGTCTTCTTCTAAGAGTTTTATAGTTTTGGTTCTTACATGTAGGTCTTTGATCCATTTTGAGTTAATTTTTACATGTGGTATGAGGTAGGGGTCCAAATTCATTTGTGTGTGGATATTTAGTTTTCTCAAAGCCATTTGCTGAAAAGGCTATTCTTCTCCCCATTGAATTGTCTTGGCACCAGTGTTGAAAATCAATTGACAATGTAAGAGTTTATTTCTGGACTCTGGACTCTCAGTTCTACTCAATTCAGCTATATCCTATCTTTATGCCAGTACCACACTGTCTTGATTATTATAGTAAATTTTGAAATCAAGAAGCTTAAATCATCCAATGTTTTTAGTCTTTTTCAAGATTCTTTTACTTACTCTGGGTCACTTGCATTTCTATTTGAATTTTAGGATTGGCTTGTCAATTTCCACACACACACACACACACAAAGCTGGGATTTGTATAAGGGTCATGTTGAATCTGAAAATCAGTTTGGGGAGTATTGCCATTTTAACAATATTAAGTCTTCCAATCCATGAATATGGGTTGTCTTTACATTTAATTTCTTTCAACAGTGTTTTTTGTAGTTTTTAGTGTACATGCCTTGCACTGCTTTTGTTAAATTTACTCCTAAGTATTTAAAAAATTCTTTACAAATGGAATGAAAAAAAAATTATTTTCATGTGATAGAAATGCAATTGGGGCTTCCCTGGTGGCGCAGTGGTTGAGAGTCCGCCTGCCAATGCAGGGGACACGGGTTTGTGCCCCGGTCCGGGAAGATCTCACATGCCGCGGAGCGGCTGGGCCCGTGAGCCATGGCCACTGAGCCTGCGCGTCCGGAGCCTGTGCTCCGCAACGAGAGAGGCCACAACAGTGAGAGGCCTGCGTACTGCAAAAAAAAAAAAAGAAATGCAATTGATTTTTTATATATTGAACTTGCATCCTGCAACCTTGTTCACTAGTTCTTATAGTTTTATTGTGTTTGAATTCCTTAGGATTTTCTGCGTACAGGATCAAGTCACCTGTGATTAGAGATAATTTTACTTCCCACCTTTCAATCTGGATTGTTTTTATTTCTTTTTTCTGGCCTAATTGCCTTGGTTAGAACCTCTAACATAATTTTGAATAGAAGTAGCGAGAGTGGACATTCTTGTATTAGTCCTCATCTTAGAGGGAAATCTTTCATTAAGTATGAGGTTAGCTGTGAGTTTTCCAGTGATACTTTTTATTTATGTTGAAGGGGTTGGGTCTATTTTACAGATTGATTTTTTTTTTGAGTCCACCTTTTTAAAAAACATTGAGATGACATGTAAAAATTAGGAGATTTCACACAAAAATCTAAATTTCTGCCTTCTCTTGAAAAAAAACAACAACAAAAGATCTAACAATGACAGCACTTGGCTCACATCTGTACATAGCAACAGTTACTGCCTCCTCTAGGTGGATGGCTATGCTCTCTTCAATTCTGAGTTTGTGAATCTTCTCTGATTCTGCTAAGAGATCTGAGGATTTACAAGTTTAGATCGATTTAGTAACAATTCTGGACTCCTATAATTTGAGTCATTACTAGGGTTATCCTCAGTAGCTTTTGTAGAAATTAGCTGGCTTTCAATGTGCAAATCCAATTTGATGTATAGTTAACTAGTCATAATGTTTCTCTGTACCTCTCTTTTCCATAGTCACTTTTAAATATCCCTGTATTCAGGACAGTTGACCAGAATTTACTTTCATGGAAAAAACCAGTATGGAATTCACTTGGATGCAGGGATTTATGGAAATCAAAAACTGAGGGAGAATTTCAATGCAGTTTAACACTATAGTATATCACTGGAAGAACCACTATATATATGGTAACCTTTTCACAAAAAGGTGTGTCTTTTTTATATCTCTCGAATCTAGCACAGTGCCTGGCACTTGGTTGCCTCACTAAATTTGTGTTGAGTGAATATTAGCTGTTAGTAATATTTAGATGAGGATTTCTTATGTGTGTAAAAACTCCAGGGACAATATTTTATGAAAAATCAAATGTAGTACTTTTATGTTTTGATGACACAAATAGTCACAGGAAATAATGTTTACCTTCTTTTATGTAATTATGCCACAAATATAATTTGTAAGTGATAAGGCATTTAATAAGCAGAAAACTTGATATTTTGTGACATATTAAAAGAGTTAGTGATTTTTTTGTAATTAAAAATATTTTCTGTGAGTAAAAACTATGGCCATGAATTTTTAGCATATTAGGGAGTTTGGTGAAGATAAACTCTTTTTTATGTCCTTTATGGTATTGCAGAGGAAAACAGCAGCCAGGAGATACCTTTGGAATGTCTATAATATCATTGCCATCCACTGGCTGTAGGCTTTTGTGTTGTAGAAGAGACTTAGACAGTCTTCATTTATTTCCTGGAAGTAATATATCCTGATGGCATCAGTTGCCTTTTTAACATTAAATGTTTCATCCTCAGTGGCACCCAAATGGCTTTGACATTTGTATTACGTCCCAGAGTGCACATATTCCAGCTCAAAGAATAGAACTGTGTTGGGTAGCCTTAATATACTCCACGGAGCAACGGATGTGAAACAAATTATATAGTTCAGTTCCCAAGTTAAGCCAGTCTTCTTTATGGAGGAACATGTAGGGAGATAGAGCTAGGGGATGATTTTTAAAAACAATTTTCTTCTTGGCGATTTCAGTATTACATGTTATATATTTTTGAAGAGATCTTGTTTAAACCTATAGACAGGATTAAAAGTCAGCTGTTAGGAAGAAGCGTCTGTGGTCATATGTTTGGTGAGCTGGTGGGAGCAAGAGACAGAGCTGGGGATTCTGCCAACTAGTAGCAGATATCTGTGTTTAGAAGTACAAGGTCACCCCACTTTTCTAAGCATTTTCATGGAGTCCAAGGAAGTTCTTGTTCACTGTAAGTTAATTTATTTTCCTATTGACCTACTTATGGTGAATGGGGCATGACTGGTTACTTGAGACATTTCCTTAATGATTTGCTTAAATATTGAATCCTGGAGCTCTCGTATATTGTTTGCTTTGTTTGTTCTCTGTACTACTAAAATCATTCCTAAACTTATGATTAGAAAATCAGGGATTTAAGTGCTGACAAAGGGCTGAAAAATTGTCTGGTAACTTGGAGCTTTACTTAGAAATTATATGTGTATTTCTCCTGTGAAAATGCCTATATTGTAATCTGACTAATAAGTGCATGGAAAGATATATTAAACCTCTTATGTGTGTAACAAACTTGTAATTTGGTTTGCCATTTTGTTGTGGTTTGAGTACAAGATTGCAAAATATCTTAATGGTATGTATTGAATATTGATCTTCCTAATTAAGAATTTGGAAGAAAATGTTCTTTTTTTTTTCCTGAAAATGGTGTTTCCTATGTGATTTTGAGTAAAATAGCTGCAAAACTAGTTTTCCTTGTACTAAAATAAGTTCATTTTTTTCTTCTAACATACATGTAGGTTATTTTTAACAGCTACGGATGATGATAAAGTTAATGGGTAATTAATCATTAATTAAGTGCTAGTAATTAAATAAAGTGCTATACTAAACATTTTATATATCTTATCTCATTTGGTAACTTTAGGAGGTAAGTGAAAATTTTCACTTTCTGTATGAGGAAATTGAAATCAGAACAGTTAGTTTCCCAACTTGTACATGCTAGAGGTAGGATTTATATCCCTCTCTATTTATATTTATATGCTTGTCATCCTGATCCCAAAGTTGATGCTGTTAACCATTGCTAGACTGCACTCCATGAATAATCACATAGCACACAGTAGTATTGCCAGTTCATGGCAATACTAAGCAGTGGAAACACCTTCAAGATGTAGAAATTGTTTCTTCAATTTCTACTTGAATTGTTGGGAATTGACACTGAGCTCATCTCAGAGGAAGAGAAGACAACATTTTCCATCAAGTTTCTGAAATCATGTTGATTCTGCTGTCTTTACAGTGGCACAACAGTGTCATCATGTATTAATCCACATTCCAGAAAAGTGTGCCCCACGGAGAGAATGTGTGGCAACAGCTGGTTATGGCAGCTGTAGGTAATAAACCCAATGAGACAAGCCTCAAAGTTCAGTCTCTTCTTTCTGCATATATCCCCTTTGTATACCAAAAGGAGTTAAGTATGTGTGTGCTAATTGTATTAGCAAAGAAACAGAATCACCATGGTATTGTTATTCAAGTTCTTAGAATGTTAATGCCAGAAAGTACCTCCTTTTGGGACTTAGTACAGTCATTAAGGAAAATGAGCAAACTTGAATGAAATTGCTTTCAGAGAGTAAGGAACAGTGTCTTTTTTACTGCTATATCCCCAAAGTACTTATAATAGATACTTACGTAAGACTCAATAAATATTTGCTGATTGATGGATTGATTGCTCTATTTCACATGGCTGATAGTAGTTCAGGCTATAATCTGAGTCTTTTGACATTCAGGTTCAGTGCTTTTCTTACCACACTGAGCTGCTTACATTCCCATCTCAAAATAATAATTGCTTTCTCTTTTCAAAAGAAGGAAATTAAAGCTCTAAGAGATTAAGTAAGTGGCCCAAGTTCACACAAGTAGGCCGTGGCTGAAGAAGGTCATAAAGCCTAGTCTGCTTGATGCTAAAGTTTGTGTTCTTAGATGCCACACTGTACTGCTGCTTTCCAGACCATTAACTCACACCATATTTTATAGATGTAATTTGTACTAGTATCTTGAGACTTTTTTAAAAAAATTAATTTACTTATTTATTTATTTTTGGCTGCATTGGGTCTTTGTTGCTGCATGTGGGCTTTCTCTAGTTGCGGCAAGTGAGGGGCTACTCTTCGTTGTGGTGCATGGGTTTCTCATTGCGGTGGCTTCTCTTGTTGCGGAGCATGGGCTCTAGACGCACGAGCTTCAGTAGTTGTGGCTTGCGGGCTCTAGAGCGCAGGCTCAGTAATTGTGGTGCATGGGCTTAGTTGCTCCGCGACATGTGGGATCTTCCTGGACCAGGGCTCGAACCCGTCTGCTGCATTGGCAGGCGGATTCTTAACCACTGTGCCACCAGGGAACCCCTGTACTAGTATCTTAAAGCACTCTACAAAAAGAGAGTATGCAATCTTATTTTTGACATACGTTAGAGATGAGTGGTTAAGAACAAGGTTTCTATAGCCAGAGTTTAAATCCCAGCTCTACTACTTCGCATGACTTTGGCTAAGTTTCTCTGTGGCTCAGATTCATCATCCACCAGTGGTGGTAATAATAATACCTATCTCATGGAGTTGTTTGAGAATTAAGTAAGCATGAGGTGCTTAGAAGTGTTTGGCTTACAGTAGGCCTCATATGTGTTATTATTATTTCCTTGAGTATTAATTTCCATTGGGAAGAATTTATCTTATAGCCAGTGAAGCTTAATCCTGTTGTCCTGTCTTGTTCTATCCTCTGGGGAAACAAAGACAAGTAGTGATCACCGTCACTGCATACTACTCTCTCTATTTAGTTATCATGATGAAGTTACTTTTTACTCTTTTCTAATAGGTTTCTTAATCTTTAAGCAAAGATCTGATTTCCCCAGTCCTTATACTACAAGGAATTTTCTGTATTTAAAGCAGGAAATAACATTAATACTTAGAGGATAAGAGCACTTGTTTTCATATGGTATACAAAGAACAAACAAATTTATTACTATAGCAGGAATTAATAGTCTTTTTTAACATTACCCTGTTGTCTTGCCTAAAATTAAGCTGTGTCTTTTAGGGTGATATAGTGAATAAACACTGGACTTGGGAATCAGAAAACCTGAATTCATGTCTCAGTTTACATGAAAATGTATAAAAAACATAACAGTGACTGCTATGATTACCTCACAAAATTTGGTGTTAACCAAATAATATTTTATATTTTCAAGGCCCACATTCAAATACTACCAGCTCAATGAAGCCTTCCCTGACTCCTCTGGTTAGATTACATCTCTACTCTCTATATATATGGAAAGCAATTCCTACAGCACTTTTCATCTCTATAATATTCTATTTCTTTGAGTCAAACAGACCATATCTTCCACTGGATTGTAAGCTCTTTGTGGGTATATATTCATTTTTGTTTTCCACAGACTGTCTGGTATAGTGCCTTCAGTATGTGCTCCGTTGAATTTGTGCAGTGGTACTTTGTAAACTGAAGTATATACAACCATAAGATATTATTAATATCCACTTATATGTGACACTCCTCTTTCTCGTGGGTTTATTTTCTAACTTACAGTAATGCATGCAGTTCCATGTCCAGTCAGAGTTTTCTCTGCATCTCCAAGTACCTTATCTTGGGGAGTGTCAACCAGGAGCATAATTAAATTTTTTATTAAGTTCCTGAATGCAAGTTGTATTGTCCTAACTACTGTCCAAATCAAATTGTCATGGTTTGTGCTGTACAAGAGCACAGTCAAAAATCATTATCAAATGTCTGCATGCAAGTTATGTTGTCCTTGGTAGATTGAATTAAATAATCAGATCAGTGATTTCTAGACTTAACAGTATAAGGAAGAAACACTTGTGTGAATACACTTATAATGGACTACTAAAAACTATTGAAAAAAACCCCACACTGATTGAATATATAATAAATTTTGTTCAGAATTATGACTGAAATGGGCAATTTTAGATTTGGGTGTTTGGTCTAATTCCACTATGCAAGGAACCTTCACATCACTTCTTATTGGGAAAAATCTATGAGTATTGAACTTTGCACAAGTTTTTGATGTAGTCCCTGGCAGCTGCATAATGGATTTTTTTGCCTGTCCTATAATATTCTATGAGATCATAAAGTTACTCTTCTGTGAAATTTGATCAGTTTGGTCAGACATGAGGATGTTTTTGTTCAGTCTCATTATGATTAGAGAAGTAAGACCCTACGTGTGAATGTAGAAAAATGTTTCAGCATATAAAAATAAAAGTAAAAAAGAAGAAAGGAAACAAAAAATAAGAGGAAACAAAGGGAAAAGGAAAGAAAGGAAAAGAAATGAAAAGAAGGCCTGGATATTTATTAACTTGTTTTAAACTATAAGTATATATGATATGTGAAGTTTAAATGTTTATAGATGATTGAATGACATCTCATCAGCTCAACAGGCTTAAAATATCATTTAGGTCCTCAAAACAGTTAGAAAAGTGTTTTGGGTTTGATAATTACTTTTTCAGAGGGGTATGTGTGTGTGTAAAAGATGTAGCACAACCATGTTTAATAATTAACATTTATTAGGGGTTTATTCTATGCAATGCAGCGCTCTAAGCATTTTACATTTAATCCTTTCAACAACCTTGAAATGTAGGTGCTATTATTATTTCCATTTTGTAGGTGAAGAAATAGAGAAGTTGAATAACTTGCTGAAGGTCTCACAACTAGTGAGTGGGAAGCTGTTTATCTGGTCTTCCTGCTGATGCCAATAACATTTGATTGCAGTTTTCAGTTAGGGTCTACGCCATCCTGAAATCTTGCTCTAAAAATCCTTAGTTATATTTAGTAATTTAGAATTTATAAAGTCAATCAAAAAATAACTCCCTCAATGGAGTGTGAAGGATAAATTATTTATTATAGAGTTTAGTATAATTATATATACTAAATCCTAAATAATATGTGTTGGGGTTCTGCTGCATCATGTCATTTCTTTTTTACCAAGAAATTGGTGAAAATTTTTATGTCTGGCTGAAAAAAAATGGCTCTATACTAGTCTGATCTAGGTTTTGCCTTGCATGTCCTTATTGTTTGCCTTCTGTACCTATATTGCACTGGTCCCTCATTGCTCTATAGTGGCCTGAATGCTTCCTTGCATCAGAAATTTCTGTAAAAACCACATAGAATTTTTAACCTCTACACCTCAAGTTCAGATTCCCCCCCAACTCTGTATTTAAAAAAATTAAAACTTACTGTGAAAAGAGTGGTACAAAAAACACCCATATACATTCTTAGATTATCCAATTGTTAATACTTTGCCACAATTGCACACCCTCTCTCTGTATGTATATGTATTTGCTGAGTAATCTGAAATTAAATTGCAGATATCATGACACCCTAATGTTCCAGCATGTATCCCCTAAGTACATGAAAGTCTCTGACAGGATACCACGATCACATTTTCTGTTTTCTTCTCTTATAGATGTGTATGACTATTGCTTGTGGTTTTCTTTTCATTTTTGAAATGTTTTATATTTTCTTGGACCAGCAATGACAGAGAATTCTTTGTAGGCAGGGTAGGTGCTTGTGTGGCTTGCTAGATTTCTTATTTTAAGTGCCCTTTTTATTGGTGTAGTAAAGTGCTTTTAAAAAGTATTTGCTAATACAAATGAATGTATATGCAAAACAGAAAACAGACTCACAAATATGGAAAACAAACTAGTGGTTACCAAAGAGGAGAGGGAATGGGGAGGGGCAAATTAGCATTATGGGATTAAGAGATACAAACTATTATGAATAAAATAGATAAGCAACAAGGATATGTTATATAGCACAGCGAATTATAGCCATTTTCTTGTAATAACTTTTAATGGAATATAACCTGTGAAAATACTGAATCACTATGCTGTATACCTGACACTAATATAATATTGTAAATCAACTCCACTTCAACAAAAAATTTGGCATTTTGTTTGGGGTAGGGGTGGGGTTAGTATACTTCTGATTTTGTGCTCTCATTTGCTTCTGTAGGGCCCTTAATTTCTACCGCTTGCTTCCTTCTTTCCTTTCAATGCCAAGCCTCCAGGAGACTTCCCCTTCCAGGCTGCCTTTCTCTCTCCCTCTCTCTCTGCTCCAGAAGTGGATTCCACCTTCACTGAAGTTCTGCGATTCTTATGTAATTAAGTCCTGGACTTGATCATCAACAATTTCTGCCTTCTGGCTGCAGGAGATGAGAGTGTCTTTCTATATTGCTAGGGAGTTCTTCTGACTTTTACAATTTGTCTTAATTTGTGATTAATGGCTCTGAGCTTTGCATTGTCTTTCTTCAAAGCTTTTATTGTACTTAGCAACATCCATTCAAATCTTTTGTTCTTATAATTATTATTTCCTCTGAACCTCTTGTATGACTGAGATATTATACCTGCCATTATTTTCCCTACTACCAGTTTTTCATGCCAGTTGACAACAGGTGAAAGTTTTAACAACTGCACTGTTACAACACTCCAGGACTTATTATCAGTGCTCTGCCTACCTCCAGTATTGGTGTTCTTGTTGCCAGCTGGCTGGTGGGTGCTAGAGCTCAAAAATTCCATTTTATAGTTTGCTTTTTTCAGAATACTCCTTGTACCAAATCTCTTAGGTCAGTGACCCTAGGAAACAGATTCTGGGATGGCGAATTTTCATATAGGAAGCTTTACTGAGGAGTGCTCTCAGGAACACACCTATGAGGGAATAAGGACACAAGAAGGCAAGTGATGAGTTGAACTACAAAGTGGTTACCAAAAAGTTCTCACTTGATGTACATGAGCCCTGGAGCTTAGATGACCTTTCAGAGTTATTCTAAGTTGAGGCAAGGTGACCAGATCTCACATTGAGCAGTCATTGGATACTGGTTACCTTTGCAGAAGGGATGTAACTTTGAGTGAGGGAGCTCCCTTTGAGCTGAGAGCAGTTTCTAGGGAGAGACTTAGATGTGAGCTGTTAGTAGCCAACAAAACTGGCAGCTAAAGATTTGAGGGCCTTGGTTTGATGGAGAAATCTAGGTCATACACCACAGTCTGCACTAGAAGATGTAAGAGGAAAAGTAGGAAGACCTATCAAAAGGTCAGTGAAGTACTTCAGATAATGATAGCTTGGAGTTTGGGAGAACAGTGGAGGTAGTGAGAAGTGGTTGGATTTGGGATATATTTCAAAGGATTTGCTGTTGGATAAGATGTCAGCGGAGAGAGGGGTAAAGGGTGTTTTCAAAGATTTGGGCCTGAACAACTGTAAGAATAAAGTTGCCTCATCAATTTAATGAGAAGTCATGGCTAGCACACTTTTTCTTAAAGCAGTTATATTAGCTGAAGAATATAACCTCTTTTTATAATTTCTAGCTGAAAAGAATGTGGGCCTATAGCTTTCTGTTTCTACAACATAAATTACCAAAATTGATCCATTTAGAAATTTAAAAATTGAATAGACTCATAACCTTGGAATAAACTAAAACTTGGTCAAAGAATTATCTTTAATGAAATAAACTCAGGTAGGATTAAAGTCAAATACTTTAAAACTTTCAAAAATAGGAAATTCTTATGAAAAGTACCTACTTCCTAAGGAGTGAAATAGTGAGAAACCTTTGTAACTAATTTTAAGAAAATAGCATAACTCTGATATCAAAACAACACAGGTAACACTAAGAGAAGAAAATACAGATTAATCTCATTTGTGAATATGGATTAAAAATCCTAATCAAAGTACTAATAAATTCTGATTCAAGAGTACATTAAGGATGCCAGCAAAATGGAGGCACAGGAATTCTACTGGTCCTTTCCCCCCAGAAACATCATTTTGAATAACCGTCTACACATGAAATAACTTCACAGCAGCCAAGGATTCCAGGTGAAGGATTAGATTACAGCACCTGGATGAAGCAGAGAAATAAGAAAGGATGCATTGAGGAGGGTAGGAAAGATAGATTCATACTACTCCTCCATTAATCCTCCCCCAAACCAGAGCAGCCCAGCCCAGAGACAGACCCCATGGCACTGGGCTCTCTGTGGGCTCCCAGGAACCCAGGCACTTCTCTCCTTCTGGCACCTGCTGGCTCCACTGGCCCCAGGCAGTTCCTGTGGCCTCAAATGGCATTCATAGCACCAGGTTCCTGGTCAGGCTCCCAGGAACCCAGGTACCCCTCTCAACCTAGTGCCTGCTGGCTCCAGCAGCCCCAGGAGGCTCCTGTAGCCCCAGGCAATGATACCAGGCTGCAGATGAGCTCCTGGGAATCAAGGCCCCTGGCTCACCCTGGTGCCTGTTGGCTCCAGCAGTCCTAGGTGGTTTCTGAAGCCCCTGGCAGTTACCATGGTACTAACCTTCTGGCAGACTCCCGTGAATCATGGTCCATTGCTGACACTGGTGCCTGGCAGCTGTAGTGGCCCAGACAGCTCACATGGCTTCAAGCTCCCAGAGGGCCCCTTTGAACTCAGGCTCCTGGCTCACCCAGGTGCTGGCTGGCTCCAGCAGCCCCAAACAGCTCAGTGGCCTGAGGTGGCTCTCGGAGTTCCAGGCAGCTTCTTAAGCTGCAGGATCCCAATGGGCTTCCAGACTCCTGGCCCATCCTACCACTGGCCTGTTACCTTGGCTGTAGCCAGCTCCTATAGCCTGAGGGTCCCAATCAATGCCTGCAAACCTAGGCTCCAGGACACTTGTGAACCCATGGTGTCTATGGGGTCTGGCACCAGGCTGACTACCACTATCTCAAGCTTTCAAACCACCCCAGAACTAGACTTCCCAAGGACTCCAGCAGCCAGCCTGCTTTCAGACATCACCAGACTGCCTACCCAGAATCTCTGGATAGGTTGAGTGACAAAGGGCTTCACCTGCTGAAGCTAGTCTGTAACGACTAGAAGAGATGCCTATGACCTCAGATGCACAGACATCAATGTGAGGTCACAAGAATCATGAATAATCAAGGACACATGACATCACCAAAGGAAACTAATAAAATTTCAATGGCTGACCCTAAAGAAATAGAGACCTATAAACTGACAAAGAATTCAGAATAATCCTCTTAAAGAAATTCAGAGATCTAAAAAAAAAAACACAGACAAATGAATGAAATTAGAAAAACAATACATGAACAAAATGAGAAGTTTGGCAAAGAAATAAAAAGAAATCTAAGAGTTGAAGTGTATAATGACAGAACTGAAGGATTTAGCAGAGGATTTCAACAAGAGATTTGACCAAACAGAAGAAAGAATTAGTGAACTAAAAGACAGTTTATTTGAAATCATATAATCAGAGAAGCTATGGAATAAAGTTTAAAGAAACAATCTTGGAATTATTTGAGTCCCAGAAGGACAAGAGGAAGAGAAAGCAGAAAACTCATTTAAAGAAATAATGGCAGAGAATCCCCCAATCTGGGGAGAGATTTAGATATCCAAGTTTATGAAATTAATAGGTCAAAATTTCAATCCCAAGTAGTTTTCACTAATATACATTGTAATAAAACTGTATAATATCAAAGGCAAAGAGAGAATTTTAAAAGCAGCAAGAGAAAAAATATTCTCACATAAAAGGAAATACTCATAAGGCTGCCAGAGGGTTTCTCAGTAGAACTCTATCAGGTCAGGAGAGAGTGGGATGATGTATTCAAATTGCTGAAATAAAAAAAAAAAAACTGCTAACCAAGAATACTTTGCCCAACAAAGCTGTCTTTCAGAAATGAGCAAGAGAGAGACTTTCCTAAACAAAACCTGGGAGAGTTCATCACAACTAGACTTTCTTTACAAGAAATGGTGAAAGGAATTCTTCAAGCTGAAATTAAAGGATGCTAATTAGTCACAAGAAAAAATGAAAATGTATCATGCTGGTAAAGGTAGGGATATTGTCAAATTCAGAATATTCTAATATTGTGAAAAGATGGGGGCACTAATCACTTGACTCTGTTATAAAGGTTTAAACGACAGTCTGACCTACAGAATTGTAAGATAATGTGTTATGTCAGCAACAGAAAACTAATATAAGCACCCAGAGACAACATGTATGTGTCCACATGGCATCATCTTCAGGATTTAGGAGCTGGAAAATTAGGTAACTCTTCCACCTTAATTAAACAATATTAAAAGAGCTATCACTTCAAAAAAATAAAGGTTTAAATGCCAAAAAATTAAAAGTAACTATAGCTACAAAAATTTGTAAATGAGCGGCTTCCCTGGTGGCGCAGTGGTTGAGAGGCTGCCTGCTGATGCAGGGGATGCGGATTCGTGCCCCGGTCCGGGAAGATCCCACATGCCGCGGAGCAGCTAGGCCCCTGAGCCATGGCCGCTGAGCCTGCGTGTCCGGAGCCTATGCTCCGGAACGTGAGAGGCCACAGCAGTGAGAGGCCCGCGTACCGCAAAAAAAAAAAAAAAAAAAAAAAATTGTAAATGGTTACATAATATAGAAAGAGGTAGATTATAATATTAAAACATAAATTATCTTGGAGAGAAAGGGTAAAACTTTGTGATTGAAGTTGTCATTAACATAAAGTTGACTGTTATAACTAAAAAGATGTTTTATGTAAGCCTCATGACTTACAAAGCAAAAACGTTCAGTAGATACATACAAGATAAAGAAAAGGGAATCAAATTCCTTGATTACAAAAAAATCATCAACCCAGAAAGGAAAACAACACAACAGGAAGACAGGAACAAGGAAACTACAAAAAGCCAGAGAAGAATAAGATGGCATTGGTCAACCTTACCTATCAATGATTACTTTCAATGTTATTGGATTAAATTCTCCAATAAAGAGGTATAAAGTGGCTGAATGGATTAAAAACAAGACCCAACTTATGCTGCCTGCAAGAGACTCACTTCAGCTTTAAGGACACACACAAATTGAAAGTGAAGAGATGGAAAAAGATATTCTATGCAAATGGAAAGCAAAAGAGAGCATGAATAGCTGTATTTATATCAGACAAAATAGACTTTAAGTCAAAAACTGTAACAGGAGACAGAGAGGTATTTATTTAATGATAATTCATTGAGACTATATAACAATTATAAATATATATGCCCCAAACATTACAGAACTTAAATAAGTTAAGCACAAGTGGTAACTGATCTAAAGGGAGAAATAGACAAGGATACAATAATAGTAAGGGACTTCAGTACCCCATTTTCAACAATGGATAGATCATTCAGACAGAAAATCAACAAGGAAACATTAGATTTGAACCATACTTTAACCAAGTGGAAGTAATAGACATATGTAGAACATTCCATCCAACAGCAGCAGAATACACATTCTTCTCAAGCACACAGGGAACATTCTCCAGGATAAATATGTATTAAGCCACAAAACAAGCCTTAGCAAACGGACGATGATTGAAACTACACCAAGTATCTTTTCCAACCACAGTGACATGAAATTAGAAATTAATAACAGGAGGAAAACTGGAAAATTCACAAATATGTGAAATCAAACAGCATACTCCTGAATAACCAATGGGACAAAAAGAAATTTGAAAAGAAATTTTTAAAAAATCTTGAAACAAAATAAAATAGAAATATGACATACCAAAACTTATGGAAATCACCAAAAGCAGTTCTTAGAGTGAAGATTTTAGTGATAAATGCCTACATTAGGAAAAAGGAAAGGTCTCAAATAAATAACTACCTTTGCACCTCAAGGCACTAGAAAGAACAAAGTAAGCCCAAAGTTAGCAAAAAGAAGGAAATTACAAATATCAGAGCTGAAATAAATTAAATAGAGAAAGGAAAAAGATCAATAGATCTAAGCTGTTTTTTGGACAAGATAAACAATATCGACAAACCCTTAGCTAAACTAACTAAGAAAAACAGAGAGAAGACTCAGATAAAATCCAAAAGGAAAGAGGAGACATTAAAATTGATAAAACAGAAATACAATGGCTCATGAGGCTGCTATGAACAATTATGTGCCAACAAATTGGAATGACCTAGGAGAAATGCATAAATGCCTAAAAACATGTAACTTATCAAGATGGAATCATGAAGAAATAGAAAATCTGAACAGACCAGTTTCTAGTAAGAGAGTGAATCAGTAATAAAAAAATCTCCCAACAAAGCCCAGACCAAATGGTTTCACTGGTGAATTCTACTAAACATTTAAAGAAGAATTAACACCAATCCTTCTCAAACTCTTCCAAAAAATTGAAGAGAAGTGAACACTCCCAAACTAATTTTACAAGGCCAGCTTTAACCTGACACCAAAACGAGATGAGGACACTATAAGAAAATAAAACCACAAGCTAATATTCTTGATGAATATAGATGCAAAAGTTCTAAAAAAAAAAATAGTAGCAAACTGAATTCAACTGTACATTAAAAGGATCATACACCACAATCAAGTGGGATTCATCCCTGTGTTGCAAGGATGATTCAACATACGGAAATCAGTAAATATGATACACAACATTAACAAAATGAAGGATAAAAATCATATGATCATTTCAATAGATGCAGAAAAATCATTTGACAAAGTTCAATATCCTTTCATGATAAAGGCTCTCAACAAATTGGATATAGAAGGAATATACCTCAACAGAATAAAGGCTATTTATGACAAACCCATGGCACACATCAAACTCAACAGTTAAAGGTTAAAAGCTTATCCACTAATATCAGAAAAAGTCAAGGGTGCCTACACTCACCATTCATATTCAACATAGGACTGTAAGTTTTAGAGTAATCAGGCAAGAAAAAGAAATAAAAGGCAACCAAATTGGAAATAAAAAAATAAAGCTCTCTGTTTCCATATGATAAGAATTTTTATATAGAAAACCCTAATGACTCCTCCAAAAAAAACTGTTAGAGATTATCAATGAATTCAGTAAAGTTGTAAGATACAAAATCAACATACAAAAATCAGTTGTGTGTCTGTACATAATAATGAACTATTGAAAAAAATAAAACATCACCATGTATAATAGCATCAAAAGGAATAAAATACTTAGAAATAAATTTGACCAAGTAGGTGAAATATCTGAACACTGAAAATTACAAGACATTGATGAAAGAAATTGAAGAACACACAAATGAATGGAAAAATATTCCATATTCAGAGATCAAAAGAATTAATTTTGTTAAATGTCCATATCACACAAGACCATCTGTAGATGCAATGCAATCCCTATCAAAATTCCAGTGACATATTTCACAGAAATAGAAAAAGCAATCCTAAAATTTGTGTAGAACCATAAAAGACAACAAATAGACAAAGTAATCCTGAGGAAGAAGAACAAACCTGGAGGCATCACGCTTCCAGCTTTCCAACTATATTACAAATCTATAGTAATCAAAATGGTATAGTACTGGCATAAAAATAGACCCATAGACCAATGGAACAGAATAGAGAGCCTGGAAATAAGCCCACATATATACAATCAACTAATATTTGTCAATGGAGCCAAGAAGACTCAATGGGGAAAGGATAGTCACTTTAATAAATGATGTTGGGAAAACTGGATAACCACTTGCCAAAGAATGAAATTGGACCCCTTACACCCCTCACAAAAATTAACTCAAAGTGAATTGAAGACTTAACTGTAAAAACCATAACTGTAAAGCAACTAGAAGGAAACATAGGGGAAAAGTTTCTTGATTGGTCGCAGCAAAGATTTTTTGGATGTGACACCAAAAGTGCAAGCAACACAAGCAAAAATAAACTAGTAGGACTATATCAAGCTAAAAAGCTTCCACACAGCAAAAGAAACAATGAACAAAATGAAAAGGCATCTTATGGAATAGGAGAAATATTTGCAAACCATATTTCAGATAAGAGGTTAATATCCAAAATATATGAGGAACTCATACACCTCCATAGGAACAAACCCAAGAATCCAATTAAAATATGGGCAAAGGACTTGAACAGTTTTCCAAAGAAGACATACAGTTGGCCAATAGGTACATGAAAACGTGCTTGAATCACTAATTGTAGAAATGCAAGTCAAAACCACAGTGAGATATTACCTCACACCTATTATCAAATCAAAAAGACAAGAAACAACAAGTGTTGATGAGGCTATGGAGAAAAAGGGAATGGCGTTTTGTTGGTGAGGATGCAAATTGGTACAGCCACTGTGGAAAACAGTATGGAGGTTCCTCAAACAATTAAAAATGGAACTACGATTGGATTCAGTACTCCCACTTTTGAGTATATATCCCAAGGAATTAAAAACACTATCTTTTTTGGTTTTTGAAGTACAGTTCATTTACAATGTTGTGTTAGATTCAGGTGTACAGCAAAGTAATTCAGTTTATATATATATATATATATATATATATATGTATATATATATATACATACATATTTTTTACAGATTCTTTTTCATTATAGGTTATTACAAGATATTGAATATGGTTCCCTGTGCTATACAGTAGGTCCTTGTTGTTTATCTGTTTTATATATAGTAGTGTGTATCTCTTAATCCCAAACAACTAATTCCCCCACCACCTTCCCTTTTGGTAATCGTAAACTTGTTTTCTATGTCTGTGAGTCTATTTCTGTATTGTAAATAAGTTCATTTGTATCTTTTTTTTTTTTTTTAAGATTCCATGTATAAGCGATATCATATGATATTTGTCTTTCTCTGTCTGACTTACTTCACTTAGTATGATGATATCTAGGTCCATCCATGTTGCTGCAAATCGCATTATTTCATTCTTTTTTATGGCTGAATAATATTCCATTTTACACACACACACACACACACACACACACACACACACACAAATGTTGAGCATCTTTTCATGTGCCTGCTGGCTATCTGTATGTTTTCTTTGGAGAAATGTCTATTTAGGTCTTCTGCCCATTTTTTTTTTTATTGAGCTATATGAGCTGTTTGTATATCTTGGATATTAATCCCTTGTTGGTTGCATCATTTGGGATATATTTTCCTCCCTTTCTGTAGGTATTTTCATTTTGTTTATGGTTTCCTTTGCTGTGTAAAAGCTTTTAAGTTTAACTAAGTGCCATCATTTATTTTTCTTTTGTTTCCATTACTCTAGGAAATGGATCCAAAAAAATATTGCTGCAATTTATGTAAAAGAGTGTTTTCCCATGTTTTCCTCTAGGAGTTTTATAGTATCTGGTCTTACATTTAGGTCTTTAATCCATTTTGAGTGTGTTTTTGTATATGGTGTTAGAGAATGTTCTAATTTCATTCTATTACATGTAGCTGTCCAGTTTTCCTAGCACCACTTATTGAAGAGACTGTCTTTTCTCTATTGTATATTCTTGCCTCCTTTGTTTCAGATTAATTGACCATAAGTGAATCAGTTTATTTCTGGGCTTTCTATCTTGTTCCACTGATCTATGTGTCTGTTTCTGTGTCAGTACCATACTGTTTTGATTACTGTAGCTTTGTAGTATAGTCTAAAGTCAGAGAGCATGATTCCTCTAGCTCCATTCTTCTTTCCCAAGATTGCTTTGGCTATTCGGGGTCTTTTGTGTTTCTGTACAAATTGTAAAGTTTTTGTTCTAATTCTGTGAAAAAAGCCATTGGTAATTTGAGAGAGATTGCATTGAATCTGTAAAGTGCCTTTGTAGTAAGGTCATTTTAAGAGTATTGATTCTTGGTGCACGTGCTCAGGCTGCAGCCAACCCGGCAAGAGAATCCACCTTGAGCTGAGGGGAGAAGGCCTTCAAACTCTCCCAAAATTTCAGGGACCTCCTTCTCCTCTCCAGTTCACCTCCTCAGTGCTGGCTGCCACTGCCCACTCAGCCCCAGTGAAGTAGACTTCCAAGGTCACTGCTTTGACCTAGGACATGTGGCCATGCAGTAGGCCACCACTGAGCCTTTGGTGAAGAACCACATGGTCACCAGGGTATTGGTGCTCTGAAAGGGTGTCAGACCTGAGCTTCTGAGGTGGGAGAGCCGAATTCAGGACACTGGACCACCAGAGACCTCCCAACCCCATGTAATATCAATCAGTGAGAGCTCTCCCAAAGATCTCCATCTCAATGATAAGACCCAGCTCCACTCAACGACCGACAAGCTCCAGTGCTTGACACACCATGCCAAACAACTAGGAAGACAGGAACACAACCCCACCCATTAGCAGAGAGGCTACCTAAAATCATAATAAGTTCATAGACACACCAAAACAAACCACTGGACACAGTCCTACCCACCAGAAACACAAGATCCAACCTCATCCACCAGAACACAGGCACCAGTCCCCTCCACCAGGAAGCCTACACATCCCACTGAACCAAGCTTACCCACTGGGGGCAGACCAAAAACAACAGGAACTACGAACTTGCAGCCTGCGGAAAGGAGACCCCAAACACAGTAAGTGAAGCAAAATGAGAAGGCAGAGAAGCAAGCAGCAGATGAAGGAGCAAGGTAAAAACCCACCAGACCAAAGAAATGAAGAGGAAATAGGCAGTCTACCTGAAAAAGAATTCAGAGTAATGATAGTAAAGGGGATCCAAAATCTTGGAAATAGAATGGAAAAAATACAAGAAACATTTAACAAGGACCCAGAAGAACTAAACAGCAAACAAACAATGATGAACAGCACGATAAATGAAATGAAAAATTCTCTAGAAGGAATCAATAGCAGAATAACTGAAGTGGAAGAACGGATAAGTGACCTGGAAGATAAAATAGTGGAAGTAACTACTGCAGAGCAGAATAAAGAATGAAAAGAATTGAGGATGGTCTCAGAGACTTCAGGGACAACATTAAACACACCAACATTCAAATTATAGGGGTCCCAGAAGAAGAAGAGAAAAAGAAACGGACTGAAAATATATTTGAAGAGATTATACTTGAAAACTTCCCTAATGTGGGAAAGGAAATAGTCAAGTCCAGGAAACGCAGAGAGTCCCATATAGGATAAATCCAAGGAGAAACACGTCAAGATATATTAATCAAACTATCAAAAATTAAAAACAAAGGAAAAAAAATAAAAGCAACAAGGGTAAATCAACAAATAACTTACAAGGGAATCCCCATAAGGTAAACAGCTGATCTTTCAGCAGAAACTCTGCAAGCCAGAAGGGAGGGGCAGGATATATTTAAAGTGATGAAAGAGGAAAACCTACAATCAGGATGACTCTACCCAGCAAGGATCTCATTCAGATTCAACGGAGAAATTAAAAGCTTTAGAGACAAGCAAAAGTTAAGAGAATTCAGAACCACCAAACCAGATTTACAACAAATGCTAAAGGAACTTCTTTAGGCAGGAAACATGAGAGAAGGAAAAGACCTACAATAACAAACCCAAAACAATTAAGAAAATGGTAATAGGAAAATACATATAGATAATTGCCTTAAATGTAAGTGGATTATATGCTCCAAACAAAAGATGTAGACTGGCTGATGGATACAAAAACAAGACCCGTATATATGCTGTCTACAAGAGACCCACTTCAGACCTAGGGACACATACAGATGGAAAGAGAGGGGATGGAAAATGATACTCCATACAAATGGAAATCAAAAGAAAGCTGGAGTAGCAGTTCTCATGTCAGACAAAGTAGACTTTAAAATAAAGACTGTTACAAGAGATAAAGAAGGACACTACATAATGATCAAGGGATCAATCCAAGAAGAAGATACAACAATTGTAAACATTTTTGCACCCAACATAGGAGCACCTCAATACATAAGGCAAATGCTAACAGCCATAAAAGGGAAAATCGACAGTAACACAATCATAGTAGGGGACTTTAACACACCACTTTCACCGATGGACAGAGCATCCAAAATGAAAATAAATAAGGAAACAGAAGCTTTAAATGACACATTAAACAAGATGGACTTAATTGATATTTATAGGATATTCCCGCCAAAAACAATAGAATACACTTTCTTCTCAAATGTTCATGGAACATTCTCCAGGATAGATCATGTCTTGGGTCACAAATCAAGCCTCAGTAAATTTAAGAAAATAGAAATCGTATCAAGTATCTTTTCCGACCACAATGCTATGAGACTAGGTATCAATTACAGGTAAAAAACTGTAAAAAATTACAAAGGAGGCTAAACAATCACTACTAGATAACCAAGAGACCACTGAAGATATCGAAGAGGAAATCAAAAAATACCTAGAAATAAATGACAATTAAAACACGATGACCCCAAACCCTTGGGATGCAGCAAAAGCAGTTCTAAGAGGGAAGTTTACAGCAATACAATCCTACCTCAAGAAACGAGAAACATCTCAAATAAACAACCTAACCTTACACGTAAAGCAATTAGAGAAAGAAGAACAAAAAACCCCCCAAAGTTAGCAGAAGGAAAGAAATCATATAGATTAGATCAGAAATAAATGAAAAAGAAATGAAGGAAACAATGGCAAAGATCAATAAAACTAAATGCTGGTTCTTTGAGAAGATAAACAAAATTGATAAACCATTAGCCAGACTCATCAAGAAAAAAAGGGAAAAGACTCAAATCTACAGAATTAGAAATGAAAAAGGAGAAGTAACAACTGACACTGCAGAAATACAAAGGATAATGAGAGATTACTACAAGCAACTATATGCCAGTAAAGTGGACAACCTGGAAGAAATGGACAAATTCTTAGAAAAGCACAACCTTCTGAGACTGAACCAGGAAGAAATAGAATATATAAACAGACCAGTCATAAGCACTGAAATTGAAACTGTGATTAAAAATCTTCCAACAAACAAAAGCCCAGGTCCAGATGGCTTCAGAGGCGAATTCTATCAAACATTTCGAGAAGAGCTACCACCTATCCTTCTCAAACTCTTCCAAAATGTAGCAGAGGGAGGAACACACCCAAACGCATTCTACAAGGCCACCATCACCCCGATTCCAAAACCAGACGAAGGTGTCACAAAGAACACTGCAGGCCAATATCACTGATGAACAAAGATGCAAAAATCCTCAACAGAATACTAACAAACAGAATCCAACAGCACATTAAGAGGCTCATACACCGTAATCAAGTGGGGGTGATCTCAGGGATGCAAGGATTTCTCAATATACGCAAGTCAATCTGTGTGATACTCCATCTTAACTAATTGAAGGATAAAAACCATATGATCACCTCAATAGATGCAGGAAAAGCTTTTGACAAAATTCAACACCCATTTATGTTAAAATACCCTCCAGAAAGTAGGCCTAGATGGAACTTACCTCAGCATAAGAAAGGCCATATATGACAAATCCACAGCCAACATTGTTTTCAATGGTGAAAAACTGAAACCATTTCCTCTAAGATCAGGAACAAGACAAGGTTGCCCACTCCCACCACTGTTATTCAGCATAGTTTTGGAAGTTGTAGCCACAGCAATCAGAGAAGAAAAAGAAATAAAATGAATCCAAATTGGAGAAGAAGAAGTAAAACAGTCACTGTTTGCAGATGACTTGATACTATACATAGAGAATCCTAAAGATGCTACCAGAAAACTACTAGAGCCAATTAATCAATTTGGTGTAGTAGCAGGATACAAAATTAATGCACAGAAATCTCTTGCATTCCAATACAGTAATGATGAAGAATCTGAAAGAGAAATTAAGGAAACCCTCCCATTTACCATTGCAACAAAAAAGAATAAAATACTTAGGAATAAGCCTACCTAAGGAGACAAAAACCTGTATGAAGAAAACTGTAAGATACTGATGAAAAAAATTAAAGATGATACCAACAGATGGAGAGATATACCATGTTCTTGGATTGGAAGAATCAACATTGTGAAAAGGACTATACCACCCAAAGCAATCTACAGATTCAGTGCAATCCCTGTTAAACTACCAATGGCATTTTTCACCACACTAGGACAAAAAATTTCACAATTTGTATGGAAACACAAAGCACCCCAAATAGACAAAGTAATCTTGAGAAAGAAAAACGGAGCTGGAGGAATCAGGCTCCCTGATTTCAGAGTATACTACAAAGATTCAGCAATCAAGGCAGTATGGTACTGGCACAAAAAGAGAAATACAGATCAATGGAACAGGATAGAAAGCACAGAGATAAACCCATGCCCATATGGTCATCTTATCTTTGATAAAGGAGGCAAGAATATGCAATGGAGAAAAGACAACCTCTTCAATAAGTGGTGCTTGGAAAACTGGACAGGTACATGTGAAAGAACGAAATTAGAACACTCCCTTACATCATACACCAAAATAAACTCAAAGTGGATTAAAGACCTAAATGTAAGGCCAGACACTATAAAACTCTTAGAGGAAAACATAGGCAGAACAATCTATGATATAAATCACAGCAAGATCCTTTTGACCCACCTCCTAGAGAAATGGAAAGAAAAACAAAAATGAGCAAATGAGACCTAATGAAACTTAAAAGCTTTTGCACAGCAAAGGAAACTGTAAAGAAGATGAAAAGACAACCCACAGAATGGGAGAAAATATTTGCAAATGAATCAACAGACAAAGGATTAATCTCCAAAATATACAAACAGCTCACGCACCTCAAGCTAGTGGGAAGCAGCCACATGGCACAGGGATATTGGCTCGGTGCTTTGTGACAGCCTGGAGGGGTGGGATGGGGAGGGTGGGAGGGAGGGAGACGCAACAGGGAAGACATATGGGAACATATGTTTATGTATGACTGATTCACTTTGTTATAAAGCAGAAACTAACACACCATTGTAAAGCAATTATACCCCAATAAAGATGTTAAAAAAAAAAAAAAAAAAAAAAAAAAACGCAATCCAAAAATGGGCAGTTGACCTAAATAGACATATCTCCAAAGAAGACATACAGATTGCTAACATACAAATGAAAGGATGCTCAACATCACTCATTATTAGAGAAATGCACATCGAAACTACAATGAGGTATCACCTCACACCAGTCAGAATGGCCATCATCAAAATTCTACAAACAGTAAATGCTGGAGAGGGTGTGGATAAAAGGGAACCCTCTTGCACTGCTGGTGGGAATGTAAATTGGTACAGGCACTATGGAGAACAGTATGGAGGCTTCTTAAAAAACTAAAAATAGAACTACCATATGACCCAGCAATCCCACTACTGGGCACATACCCCGAGAAAAGCATAATTCAAAAGGAGTCATGTACCACAGTGTTCATTGCAGCTCTATTTACAATAGCCAGGACATGGAAGCAACCTAAGTGTCCATTGACAGATGAATGGATAAAGAAGATGTGGCAAATATATACAATGGAATATTACTCAGCCATGAAAAGAAACGAAATTGAGTTTTTTATAGTGAGGTGGATGGTACCTAAAGTCTGTCATACAGAGTGAAGTAAGTCAGAAAGAGAAAAACAAATACTGTATGGTAACACATATATATGGACTCTAAAATAAAAATGGTTCTGAAGAACCTAGGGGCAGGACAGGAATAAAGTCACAGATGTAGAGAATGGACTTGAGGACACGGGTAGGGAGAAGTGTTAGCTGGGATGAAGTGGGAGAGTGACATTGACATATATACACTACCAAATGTAAAATGGATAGCCAGTGGGAAGCAGCTACATAGCACAGGGAGATCAGCTCGGTGCTTTGTGACCACCTAGAGGGTTGGGATAGAGAGGGTAGGAGGGAGATGCAAGAAGCAGGGGGTATGCGGATATGTGTATACGTATAGCTGATTCACTTTGTTATACAGCAGAAACTAAAACAACATTGGAAAGCGATTATACTCCAGTAAATATGTTAAAAAAAAAAAAGAATATTGATTCTTCCAATCCAAGAACATGGTATATCTTTCTATATGTTTGTGTCATCTTCAGTTTCTTTCATCAGGGTCTTATTGTTTTCAGAGTACAGGTCTTTTTCCTCCTTAGGTAGGTTTATTCCTAGGTATTTTATTCTTTTTGATGCAATGGTAAATGGGATTGTTCCCTTTCTGATATTTTGTTGTTAATGTATAGAAATGCAGCAGATTTCTGTATATTAATTTTGTATCTTGAAACTTTACCAAATCACTGATGATCTCTAAAAGTTTTCTGGTGGTGTCGTCACAATTTTCTATGTATAGTATCATGTCACCTGCGTACATTGACAGTTTTACTTCTTCCTTTCCAATTTTGATTTCTTTTATTTCTTTCTCTTCTCTGATTGCTGTGGTTAGGACTTTCAAATCTTTGTTGAATAAAGGTGATGAGAGTGGGCATCCTTGTCTTGTTCCTGATCTTAGAGGGGATGTTTTCAGCTTTTCACAGTTAAGTATGGTGTTAGGTGTGGAGAAAACAGTATCTTGAAAAGATATTTGCATTTCTATGTTCATTGCAACCTTATTCACAATAGCCAAGACATAGAAACCACCGAAGTGTATTTATCAGTGGAATGGAAATATGACGAAATATTATTCAGCTATAAGAAAGTAGGAGATCATGCTGTTTGTGACAACATGGATGGAGCTTGAGGGCATTATGCTATGAACTAAGTTGGACAGAAGAAGACAAATACAGTTGCTCTCACTTATATGTGAGATCTAAAAGTGCTGAACTCAGAAGTTGAGAGCAGAATGGTGGTTGTCGGGGACTGAAGGGTTGGGGAAATGAGGAGATGTTGCTCAAAGTGTACAAACTTCCAGTTTTTAGATGATAAGTCCTGGAGATCTAATGTGCAGCATGATGACTATAATTAATAATACTATACTATCTTGAATTTTTCACTACACACACCAAAAATGGTAATTATGTGAGGGGATGGAGGTTTTAACTAACCTTATTATCATAGTTATTTTGCACTACATATGTGTATCAAATCATTACAGTGTACACCTTAAACTTACATATGTTATTTTTCAATAATATCTCAATAAAGCTGAGGAAGAAAAGAGTAAATTGGAAAAAAACACCATGGAAGATTTATTCTGCAATTGCAATGGAGGTTACTATTAGGAAATATATTAATGTAACATATCAGTAATGGCACAAAGAAAATAAGAGACAATTTTAATAGGTAATAATACTAGCTCATGTTTTTGGAATCCTATAGTAAACTATGTTTTAGGTAGTGTTTTAAGTGATGTATATAATTTATGTACAAACCCCATGAGGTAGTCTTTTTATGTTCAAATTTTACATGAGGACAACTGAAACACAAAAAGTTTAATAACTTGCTCAAATTCACACAATTAGTATGTGCAAGAGCTAAGATATAAACCCAGGAAAAACTAGTAATATTAAAGTACTCTGCTAGATTGCCTCCCAATAAATAACAATAATAATACTATAATGTTTATAATTGGCTAACATTTATCAAGTGATTACTATGTTCTTGATACTACCATAAGCGCTTTAAATTAACTCATTCTGTCTATAATGATATGATGTAGATATTATTGCTATTATTCCCATTTTACAGATAAGAAAAGTGAGGTAGAGAAAGGTTAAGTAAATTTCTCAAGATCACCCCACTGCTAAGTGGTGAGTTAGGATTTGATCCATGTAATCTGCCTTCATAGCAGATACTATACCACCTCTGAAACACTTTAACATTCATTATTGATAATAAAAGAAAACTATGCAAAACCAACCAATCATCCAAAAACTATGTTATTAAGCTGAATTAAAGGATTCTCCCTTAAAATTATTTTTTAAAAGATTTGTCTAAAATCACATTCTGTATTTTACTTCCTGGAGTTTTTAACACTAACCATGTTAACATTAAATTTAGTAACAGGGTCTGGTTACATTAAATCAATACAATGTTTCAAACAACTTTTCTGGAGATATACTATAAAAGATGTGAAAGCTACTCAATGAGAAGAGGAAAGCCATACTGATACATACCTAAGATGAAGTCGTGAATTCACAAAAATATAATTATTCATTGGTGATTGCAAAAAAGCTTAAGAAATACGTATTTAACAATTATTGTATTTTACAAAGATTATGAAAATAAAAGGGCTCAAGATTGATGAAAATATGTTAAAACATAAACATTATTTCCATGCTGATGGTAATAAAAATAAGTTCAATATTCGGTTATATATAAGTCAAAAACTTAAAAATACTTTAACTCTCTTATCCAATAAATTCCAGAGGAATTTATTCCCAAAACAGTCGAGATAAGAGCAATTATTTATGCATAAGAATGTCAATTTCAGCATTGTTTATGATAGTAAAATATTAAATACACTTTGAATGTTGAATAGCAGATTATTGGTTTTTAAATTATGCTACATTCATTTAATGGGCTGTATCCATGTAATAAAGACATACTGACTGAGGTTGCACTCCTGTCCCAAATTTCTCCTGTTTCTAATGCCCCACTCAAATTTATGGCTTTTCATTTTATTTGGGTTTGGCCTAATAACACTCTAGAGTAAATAATTTTGTTGATAATTTTCTTTTAAACATTCATTTATTTATTATCTTTTTTGGAAAGAAGAAACAAGTCATTGCTTTTAGTTATGGAGTGAGATGAAATAGAAACAAGTTAAGCAGGGATGGAAATGGTATTTGTAAAGATAGGGTGAAATAATGAATGTTGAAAGGCCTAATAATTTTGTCTGGTTTATGTTCCCCTAGAGGAGGCACTAAAACAAGAGTTAATATTTAATTTAAGTGGTTTATTTGGGAGATGATCCCACGAAGCCCCAGAAAAGCAGTGAGGAAGAAAGACAGGGACGGTAGGTACCCAGTAAAGGGTGCATTGTCAAGCTGGTAACTTAATCACAGTGGGGAACTCCAGGAGTCAGTGTAGCGTCAGCCAGCCTCAGTTATTCTCTGTCACCTCCAGTGACAAAGGTGCTAGGATATTTATATACCAACTTCTGTTGCTAAGGGCTAGTTAAGGGCTGCTCTTTAGAGGAAAGGGATGTTCGTTTACTCTTTGACACTTCCAATCTGCCCTACACAGTGACAGAGGTGGTGCTAGCTCCAGAAAAAGCCCTAAAGTTCTTTGGAAGTATGGCTTGTACCGTAATGGTGAGGCCTGGGGGGATATGGTTGGGATTTTGAGTGTCTGATGCACCATCCTAAAAACATCTTTTTAAATAGATGACATCCACAATTTGACAAGTTAGTAATTTTAACTATAACTCTATAAGTAGAGTAACAGCAACAGAATCTCATCACAATATTTATCTGTTAAGGAGAATTTCGAAAAAGTGGCTTAGCTGGACCTCAACCAAGATGCTTATTTACTGAAGAAATGAAAGAATCTTGCTGTAACTAGTTCATCTATAAATTATTGGTCCTCAGAAACAATTGGTAATACAATTATATCTGCTTGTTGGCAAATCTTCTATTAATAATGGGGAACATGATTTGTTTTAAGATCAGAAGGGACTAGACATTTTAATCCTATGAGCCAATCATCCTGCAAACTATATGAGAAATGATGCTGTCAACTTGTAATATACAAACCATAATTTCTCTGCATTATATGAGAAGAGGGACTCTGAATTTATCTTCAATTACTATTGTTATATTCTGACAACCATATGAGAAGATGAATGAACATTTCCATGTTTTATAAGCATTAAAATTCCAAAGCATTTAAAAATTGTTCCAAATGGCTAGATCGTAGCATGGTGTCTGGTACACAGTAGGTACTTAAAAGTAATATTTTGAAACTCAATTACCATTAGCACCAAACTCTCTGGATTAGATTGATCTATTTTACTTATTCTGCAAATATTGAATATCTACAACACGTCAGTGCCAATTTAGAATTTTAGCTAGTTGGATGTCTGTGTATTATCTGGCAGAGAAAAATAGCTTAAATCACTTAGTAATGTTATACAACATATTTAACCATAGGAATGTTCCACAAGCAGAGGAAATCTTCACCCTTATTGTAAATTTTAGAGACTTGTTTGTCTTTCTAAAACTATTCCTGTGTCTATTCAAGCCTCCCTTCCTTTCCATTCCGCTTTATTAGTCTAGCTGTTTAACAGCTTGCTTATTAAGAGAATAGCTCACTAAAACTCCTGGGAAATTTACAGAAGATTACAGAGAGAAGCAGTCTCCACATTTCCTGCCTTTCTGCTCAGTAGAACATTGCATTTAATTGATAGATCAGTTTGGGTCCAGTGAGTACCATCATGGTTTCACTCATTCTTCAGATGTTCTGAAAACTGTAAATTGGTTGGATAATTTCATGCCTGCCAAGGACTCCTAACCCCACTGCCCTGGAAATCATTAAATTCTTTTGCTCACTAGTTGTTTTAAGTTTCAGTTTAGTCATCTCTGAAATTTTGTATCTTCTGTGACAGTATCTGCAAGCTTTGTGACTGTTTAGCTTGGGAGAAGGGGATACATTTCAGGTAAAGTTAGCAATGTGAGCAAAGCTTGAAACAGCTTGGCAATTTAGAACTGGAAGCAATTTGGCAGGAGCCTCTTTGTAGTGGGATAGGAAGGAGTCTTCACAATAAGGTTCCACAGGGAGGATCAGGTCAAACCAAGCAGTTAAGACTGCATTCCTCAGTGATGTGGCAGCCTTGAATGAATCTAAGCAAAATAAAGATTTACAGCTTTGAGGAGGATGGACCAGATCATCAGGGAGCAGTAGTGAAGGTAAGACCCAACTAATGACAGCACTTCCTATGTACTAAATGCTTATATGACATCGTGCTGAACCCTTTACATGTATGTACTATGTCATTTACCCCTATGAACAACTGTGAGTTAGGTCCTAATATTATCCCCATTTTACAGATGAGGAAATAGATCAGAGAGGTTAACTCACTCAAGGTTATGTACCTAGTAACTGGCAGAATGGAATTCTTTCAGACTTCTTAGTATACACTTTCAGTTGCCACACTGTAGTGCATACTTTTATTCTAAAACTCTTATTTTCTGAACTTGTTTGAAAACTGTGTTAAAAATTAGATCCCAAACTAAATCCTCTGTGCAGTGCAGGGATCCTCTGTGTATGATATCCTGTGGATAGTCTTTTGTTCTGCTTCAGCACAAATGAAGAGCTCAAATAGAGAGAATGGGTCTCTGATAATTTTCCTCATGTTGAACAGCTGAAGTATCTGTCCTGCTCCAAGCTCCACCCTCTGGAGAACATCTGGTTGTATAAATCTTTTTCACATTATAGCTCTTCAGATACTATAATTTCTTCCCTCTCAAGTCTTTATTTTCTTCAACTGAAGTATCCTTAGATCTCTCAACTGTTTCTCATATATTTTCTAGATAATTAGTCATTCTAGCTTCTTTCTTCTTGATGTATCCAAATTTGTGAAGTGTAGTACTCAATAACAGATTCACTTTGCTGTACACCTGAAACTAACACAACATTGTAAAACAATTATACCCCAATAAAAATTTAAAAAAGACTGAACTCTGTGCATCGTATATGTTGTATAGAGTAAGATGAAGTACTCTTTTCATCTGAATACTATTGTCTGAAAAAAGAAACTACTACTCTTGCTTAGGCAGTAATCATGGCCATTAAGACTGGGCTCTAGAATCAGAATACTTGCCTTTGGATTTTTGTAATGCTCTTTTATAGAAGTTGAGGTAATTTCTTAATCTTTCTTAAGCCTCTCCCCATCTGTAAAATGGGGTTAATTTTAATGCCTACCTGGTAACAAACTCATGCAGTTTTTAGGATTAAATGAAATAATATAGATAAGTCTCTTAGTGCATTACTATTAGATGGCTTTCCATCTCATGTAGGGTAAAATCCATAATTTTATAATGGTCAGTAAAGCCTATGTACAGTTTAGCCTCTATTATCTCTCTAAATTCATCTCTTATGTTCTCTTCGTTGCTCACTCTATTCCAGACACACTGGACTGTGCTGCTCCTTGATTCACAGGGCAAACTTCCACCTTACTCTTGTTCTTGTATTCAGTTATCTGCATGGCTCACGTCCTTACCTCCTTTAGATCTTTGCTCAAATATCCCTTTCTCAATGAGGCTTTCCCTGGTCATCATCCTATTTAAAATTGCTAACTACAGACTTCTAATCTCTCCCAACACCCCATACATCCCTTCCTGGCTTGATTTTTCTTCTCATCATGTACCACCAACTCTCACTGATGTATTTAACTTATTTATTATGTGTCTATTGTCTGTGTCCTTTGTCCCTGATCCTGACAAGGATGTTAGTTTCATAAAGGTAGGACTTTTTTGTCTGTATTCTTCACTCTTGTACCCCTGGAGCTCAAAACAGCAGCTAGCATGTTATTTATATTCAGTAAATCTGTACTAGTGAACTCGGGACTATGATGTTTTTCTTTAAGTTTTTTAAAAAATAAATTTACGTATTTATTTTTGGCTGTGCTTGATCTTCATTGCTACGCAAGGGCTTTCTCTAGTTGCGGTGAGCAGGGGCTACTCTTTGTTGTGGTGCGCGGGCTTCTCATTGCAGTGGCTTCTCTTGTTGTGGAGCATGGGTGCTAGGCGTGCGGGCTTCAGTAGTCATGGCTCGTGGGCTCAGTAGTTGTGGCTCATCGGCTCTAGAGTGCAGAGTCAGTAGTTGTGGTGCACAGGCTTAGTTGCTCCGTGGCATGTGGAATCTTTCCGGACTAGGGCTCAAACCTGTGTCCCCTGCATTGGCAGGTGAATTCTTAACCACTGCGCCACCAAAGAAGCCCCGGGACTATGATTTTAACAGATTTATTAACAACAAGGTTTTATTCAGTCACATGTATTGCTTCTCATAGGATTCATCTAGTGCTTAAATTTAAATGAGTCAAGATCCAGTCTCTGTTGAGTTGTCATTTGGGTGGAAGGCTCTTGGAAAACTCCATAGAATTATACAAAAATGTATAGATTTTGCTCAGGCCTCTTTGATGTCTTCTTCACGCCTGGCATACCTGGCAGGGGTGGGGATGTTTTTATTCTTAAATTGAAGATCATTTTTATCTGTTGTTGTCATGGTCTTAGTGTATTGAGCTGAAGATCTCCTTTAACTTGAGTCTTCAGTCAGATCTTTCATCTCTTCTCAAACAAAAGCAAATTCAGATTTCTCCATTAATCTTTACAGACTGTTCACTCTCCTTATACATGTATGTTTGGCTATGAATTTCCAACCATTTAATAATGGCCGTATACTTAACATCTAAAAGTGTAGGCTGTGGAGACATATAACATTGAGCCAGACTGTCCAGGCTCTACTACCTATTAACTGTGTGACAACTAGGTACAGTATTTTTTTTCTGTGCTTCCTTGTTCCTCAGTTTCCTTATCTGTAAAACAAATAATATATACAGAGGAACAGTTAGCAAGCAGTAAATATGCAAAATATGGTGGTGGTTTTATTTAAGTAACCAACATTTCCTTCTAATTAATGTGTTATTAGTCCTTCTTTTGTAACATTTACTAATACAAATCATTATGGTAGATCATTGTAATAATAGTATACTGATAATATAAAGTTTTTATAATATGCTGAAATATTGGAATGAGAAACTCTGGCCTTTAGGATGGCATCCAGAATTCTTTTTATGGTATTCTACACTCCAGCCAGTCTAAATTTGACCCTGTTTCCTCTTGACCCTAAATGTTTTTATGCTTCTTATGTCACTCACTGCTCTTATAGTTTCTTGTCTTGTGATGGCTCTTCCCATATCTGTTTATACAAATTCTATCATGGTAAATCTAAGTTCAGTGCCGTATCTTCTCTGAGGTGTTTTTCTGATCCACCTATGATGATAATCACTTTCCATTTGACATTAAGTAATAACATGGGACTTCTGTGAATTCCATGAAACAGAATAATGTACATCAATAACCCCTACCTTCAACCCCACTGCTTCCTATAACTCATCTCCTACCCTTTTCCCTCTAACTCACTCCCTTCTAACTGCTTTGGTTTTCTTTCTGCTCCTTGAACATGCCAGTATTTTTCTGGTTGCAAGATTTTTAACTTTATATTCCCCTTGCCTGGAAGACTTTTGCTTCAGAGGTACTTCTGACTTGCCCCTCATTTTACTCGGGGACTTCACTAAATGGTACTTGTCAGACAGGCCTTGTCTGACCACCCTATTAAAATAGCACCCCCAGCATCGCTCTCAAATTCTTTACCCTGTTTTTTTAAAAACTGAATTATTCCCTGATATTGTGCTGTATATTCATGCATTTTGTATGTGTATTATCTGTCTCACAAATAGTATGTAACGTTCAAGAGGATAGGGATATTGTCTGTTCTGTTCATGACTCAATTCTTTTTGAGAAGGGTATGTGACACTTAGTAGGTATTCAATAAAACTTTTCTGAATGAATGAATAATGAATGAATAAATAGAACTGCCTTTACTGACATAGTTTCCTACCTCCCCACTGTCCTGGGAACATTTTAAAATATGATCTGAGTTTGGATTCTCAACTCTTTTATAAGTGCCCTTATTAAAACAGAAGTTTAATAAGCAGAAAAATATATATGAAAACTGGTACCGGTGTGTTTAAGTGAAAAATTGAATATAGAAACTGTGATTCCTCATATTATACAAATCCCGTTGTGTTGGATGTCCTTCTCACCACTCACATAGTTAAAGAGTATAGCAGATACCGTTAATGCTTTTGTCATTGTTTTTTCATTTCCGATAGCCTTCATGTTGGAGAATTGCTCTCAAGCTGCTGGATACCTCTTTCTGCTCCTTTTTCCCACTGGGGGCAGCTCTTAACCAATGGCTTAAGGTTGTGACTATATAAATACTCCAGCCCTCTGTTCTCCTTAGAACTTTATACATTTTTTTTGCACTGTTTTCAGAGCCCCTCCATAGATTTCAACTAAAGATACCATCTGTCACATTGTGCTAAATACTGTACCCTTGTGTGTCTGCTTTCCTTTTAAGTCCTGCTTTCCTACTCCTCTACAATGTTTTTCTAGGAACACACTTTCTAGTAAATAACTTTCACATAAATTCTGTTTTCAGGGTCTACTTCTGTGGAATCCAATCTAAAGCTAAGAGAGGGTGTATCTTTTTGAGTTGGCTTCCCCATTGGCCTGTGCTGTGAATTAGCTAGCTTGGAGCCTTGGCTCTCTCATCTTCCCTGAGAGTTCAGATGTGGCTATCATCTATGGTCCTTCTAGGACCCAGAGGCAACTGGGTATATCCTTGTCTGTGTACTTGCCTCCTTAGATGTTTGAAATCTTCTGTTTTGCCTGTAAACTTAACAGGAGAGAAAAGAAAAAAAAGAGAAGTGTGTATCTGTGTGGGTGTGTCTGTGTGTGTAGGGGGGAGTAGCAGGCATCTTTCCTTTTTTCCTGTAATCTACTTCTCTATGGTACTCTTCCCACCTCCACCCCAGTTCAAAAGTCATTAGAGTTTCTCCTTCTTCTGTTCACCTGCTTCTCCCTCCCTCATAATATTTCCTCTGTCATACCATGTCCTTTATTAGTGAAGAGTATCGTCTAAGCTGTCAGCTCTCTAATTATAGTACAGTATAATTACAAATATGTTAAGCAATTTTTTGTTGTGCATGTCACCTCTAGTTGATCGTGAGGTGCGTTCGGGCAGGGTCCATGTCTTATTGATCTTGTTTTTCCCACAGTGCTCAGCATAACATTTGACGTGTGATTAGATGTTTCTTAAACCAATTATAGTGACTAGATTAATATTAAAAGAGCATATATTGAGTAAATTTTTTTCCTAATCTTGCCCTCATCTCCAAAAAGAATAATTATTTTCTTCTTTGAATTTGAGGACTTCTGGTTTGTTTTGTTAATTGCTTGTTGAAAAGTAGGTTTAAATTAATCTGCTTATACTCGGGTACTTGGTGGAATTTTATAGGGTGAAGACTCATTTGTTGAGTGAAGAGGATTCTTTCTGTTCATCTAATGCTAATTACCACCCATCACTGAACTATCTAGAGCCTGAAGATGTATTCATTAAAGAGATTCTGAAGTGAACTTCACTCATGGGGACATCAGGTTAAAAGCCAACTCAGTGAGACTGTGTAAATTATTAGTGTGATAACAACACGTTTGCACAGTCTGAAGAAAAACGAAGTTTCATCTGCTTTTTACTAATTGCTGAAATTGCATTCCTGGAGGTTGTTTAAATTTTTGATTTTTATATGAACAAATGGCAAATCTAACCATATTTGTCTAGTCAAATTTCAGATAAAGTGCAGAGTAGTGAGTTCTGAAACAGAAACTTATATAAGAAAAAGAAAAACAGTGATTGGCTATGACAAAATACATAGAGACCATTTTTTTAAAACTGAGGAAGCCAACAAGTAGTTGTTAATATTCAACTATTGCCTTATGAAGAGAAGTACACTCCCTCCTTTAGTTGCATCTGTGCACATTCAACTAACAATTGTTTATCAAATATCTCCTAAGTAAGGGCCACACTATGCTGACTGTTTAAAAGAATTGACAATCCAGTGTCTGGTTCCAGTTAGGAGTTTACAGTCTGGTGGGAAGAAATTACTTGAAGTAATAGTGAACATTATAAGACGGTGTATGGAACATGCTACATTATACTGGCTCTGATTATTATTCCTTTTACTGTCTTAGTTTACCACCTCATCATCTCTTGCCTTGATTATTGCAATAATATTTAGTGCTAGAAGCATAGTTATTGCTCATTTATTTGTTGTCTGAATGAGTGAATAAATGAATGGCCCAGAATCTAAAGACTATAGAAAATTAGAGGGGAATATGGGATCTGGAGTAGTCAGTAAATTCTGCCTGTAGAAGGTATTAATTAGGTTGAAAGCCACATGGGAAACCTAGTAGAAACAGGGCAAACATGGTAAGAGAGCTGTGGCTGTCCATCAAAATTCTCAGGACTAGATGACTACAAATAATAAAGCCATATTTATTTTGGTTTCAGAGCTTTGTCTGAAATTTGAGCTCTTACCCTTATTGTGGTGATCTACAAGGGATACCACAACTGTGGAGTTTTTCTCTGAGGGGTGAGGGGTCTGAGTCCTACAATGGGAAGATGAGCCCAGGAAATAAATGGCTTCGAAAACCAGTGGGGCTTACATTTAGGAGAGCTGAAGGGCTGTTGGAAACCAAGACTTCACTCTTTAAGGGTCTGCAAAAACTCACGTGCTCTGAGTCCCAACATAGAGGCAGGAGCTTGAAAGGTGCTGGGGTCAGACCCACTTGCTGATCTTAGAGAGCCTCCTGGAGAGGCAGAACGCAGCTGGGTCTCCTCCCAGGGAATGAGATGCTAGTGGCAGCCATTTTTGTGATCTTGTTCTACCGGGCTGACACCTGAGCTGGTGGGCATCTTTTTGGAATCCTCCCTTTAGTCTGTTAGTGCCAGAGACCTGCCCTGCCCACAAGTACACCCACAGCAGTCACTTACTGGGCCACACAGCCAGCTGTGCTGGGGGTCTGCCAGCCCAGCAGCTTGCCTGCAGCAACCACATGAAGCCAGGGGCCAGCCCCATCTACCATCATGCCCACAGCATTTGGCTCCACAACAAAAGGAAGAATGCAGCCCCATAGGTGACACCCCTGGAACATCTGACTCTGGTGGCCAGAGGGAAGCATGCTGCTGGGCTCTATAGGACATCTATATAAGGCCACTTCTCCAAAACCAGGAGACATAACAGACCTAACAAATACATAGAAATAAACACAAAGAATTCAACAAAATTAAGAGGCAGAGGAATATATACCAAACAAAAGAACAAGACAAAACCCTGTAAAAAGATAAATGAAGCAAAGATGAACAATCTACCCAATAGAGATCAAGGTAAGGATCATAAAGATGCTCACTGAACTTGGGAGAAGAATGCATGAACACAGTGAGAACTTCAATAAAGAGTTAGAAAATATAAAAGATAACCAATCAGAGCTGAAAAATATAATAACTGAAATGAAAAGATATACTAGAGGAAATCAGTGGTAGATTAGATGATATAGAAATATGGAACAGCAATCTGGAAGACAAAATACTAGAAATCACTGAGCCTGAACAGAAAAAATAATTTTAAAAAATGAGGACAGTTTTATGGACCTCTGGGACAACAGCAAGCGTACTAACATTTGCATTATAGGGGTCCCAGAAGGAGAAGAGGGAGAGAAAGCAGAACAGAACTTGTATGAAGAAGTAATAGCTGAAAACTTTCTTAACATGGAGAAAGAAACAGATACTCAGGTCCAGAAAACACAGAGTCCTAAACAAGAAAAGCCCAAAGAGGTCCATACTGAGACACATTATAATTAAAATGGTAAAAATTAAAGAGTGAATCTTAAAAGCAGCAAGGAAAAAGCAACTAGTTATGTACAAGGGAAGTCCCATCAACTGACTTTTCAGAATAAACTTTGCAGACCAGAAGGGAATGGCATGATATATTCAAAGTGCTGAAAGGAAAAAACCTACAACTAAGAATGCTTTACTCAGCCAGGTTATCATTCAGAATTGAAGGAGAGATAGAGTTTCCAAGATAAGCAAAAGCTAAAGCAGTTTATCACCCTAAACCAGCCTTATAAGAAATGTTAAAGTTACTTCTCTAAGCAGAGAAGAAAAGGCCACAACTACAAGTAAGATAATTATGAAAAAAGTCTCACTGGTAAAGGCAAACATATAGAAAGGTAGTGGATCAACCACTTATAAAGCTAGTAAGAAAGTTAAAAGACAAAAGTAGTATAGTACAATCATCTTTATCTACAATGAGTTGTTAAGCGATACACAATATAAAAAGATGTAAAATATATTGTCAAAAACAAAATGTAGGAGGGAGAGTAAAAATGTAGGGCTTTTAAAAGGTATTTGAACTTAAATTGATTATTAAGTCAAAATAGGCCTGTATACGTAGGTTGTTATATATGAACTTCATGGAAACCACAAACCAAAAACCTGTAATAGATACACAAAAAGTAAAGAAAAAGGAATCGAATAATGCTAAAGATAGTCATAAAATCACAAGGGAAGAGAGCGAAAGAAGAAAGGGACAGAGAAGAACTACAAACACAACCAGAGGACAGTTAACAAAATGGCAATAAGTACATACCTATCAATAATTACTTTAAATATAAATAGATTAAATGTTCCCATCAAAGACATAGGATGGCTGAATGGACAAAACAAAAAACAAAAAACAAGATCCATATATATGCTGCCTACAAGAGATTCACTTCAGATCCAAAGACATTCACAGACTGAAAGTGAAGGATGGAAGAAATATTCCATGCAAATGGAAGCAAAAACAAAGCTGGGGTAGCAATACTTATATCAGACGAAATAAACATTAAAATAAAAACTGTAACAAAGAAGGGTGTTACATAATGGTAAAGTGATCAATCCAATGACAGTATGTAAGATCTGTAAATATCTATGCTCCCAACATGAGAGCATATAAATACATAAAGCAAATATTAACAAACATAAAGGGAGAAATTGACAGTAATGCAATAATACATATTCTTTTCAAGTGCACATGGAACATTCTCCAAGATCACATGCTAGGCCACAAAACAAGTCTTAATAATTTTAATAAGATTAGATAAAATCATAGCAAGCATCTATTCTGACCATAACAATATGATAGTAGAAATCATTTACAAGAAGAAAAATGGAAAAAAACACAAAAACAAGGAGGCTGAACAGCTAAATAACAATGAATGGGTCAACAAAGAAATCAACGGGGAAATCAAAAATAACTTGAGACAGATGAAAACAAACACAATGCCAAATCTATGGGACTCAGCAAAAACAGTTCTAAGAGGGCACTTTATAGTGATACAGGCCTACCTCAAGAAACAGGAAAAATCTCAAACAATCTAAGCTTACACCTAATAGAGCTAGAAAAAGAAGAAAAAATAAAAGCCTAAAGTTAGTGGAAGGAAGGAACTAATAAAAATGAGTGGAAATAAATGAAATTGAGACTAAGAAAATAATAAAAAAGATCAATGAAATTAAAAGCTCGTTCTTTGGAAAGATAAACAAAATTGATGAAACATTACCCAGACTCATCAAGAAAAATAGGCCCAAATAAATAAAATCAGAAATGAAAGAAGAGCAATTACAACCAACACCACAGAGATACAAAGGATCATAAGAGATTACTACAAACAATTATACAGCAACAAATTGGACAAGCTAGAAGATATGGATAAATTCCTAGAAACATGTAATCTTCCAAGACTGAATCTGAATGAACTGATTACTAGTAGTAAAATTGAATCAGTAATCAAAAACTAACACCATCAACAATTAGATGAAGAAGAAATGATATACACACATGCACACAATGGAATGTTACTCAGCCATAAAAAGGAATGAAGTTCTGCCATTTGCAGCAACATAAATGGACCTAGAGAATATTATACATAGTGAAATAAGTCAGACAAAGACCAATACTGTATGATATCACTTATATGTGAAATCTAAAAAATAATACAAATGAATGTATATGCAAAACAGAAACAGACTGACAGACATAGAAAACAAACTTATGGTTACCAACAGGGAGAGGGAAGGGGGAAGGGACAAACTAGGGGCTTAGGATTAATATCAATAGATACAAACTACTCGGTATAAAATAGATAAGCAACAAGGATATACTATAAGGCACAGGAAATTATTACTATTATCTTGTAATAACCTGTAATGCAGTATAATCTGCAAAAATACTGAATCACTATACTAGATACCTGAAACTAGTATAATATTGTAAATCAACTATACTTCAATTAAAAAAAAGACTCCTAACAAAAGTCCAGGACTAGTCAGCTTTACAGGTGAATTCTACCAAATATTTAAAGAAAAATTAGTACCTATCCCCCCCAAACTATTACAAAAAATTGAAGAGGAAGGATCACTCCCAAATTTGTTCTATGAGACCAGAATGACTGTGATACCAAAACCAAACAAGGATACCATGAGGAAAGAAAATTACATGCCAATATCACTGATTAACATAGATTTACAAATCCTCAGCACACTACTAGCAAGTGAATTCAACAATGAGTTAAAAGGATTGTACAACAGGATCAAGTGGAAGTTATCCCTGGGATGCAAAGATGTTTCAGTATCTGCAAATCAATCAACATGACATACCACATTAACAAGATGAAAGATAAAAACATGGTTGTCTCAACAGATGCAGAAAAAGCTTTTGACAAAATCCAGCATCTATTTATGATAAAAACTCTCAAAAATGTGGATATAGAGGGGATGCATTTCAAAACAATAATGGCCATATATGACAAATACCCAGATAACATCATACTGAACAGAGAAAAGCTGAAAGCTTTTCCTCTAAGATCAGGAACAAGACAAGGATGCCCACTCTTGCCACTTTTTTCAGCATAGTATTAGAAGTCCTAGCCGTAGCAATCAGGCAAGAAAAAAAGAAATAAAAGGCATGCAAATTGGAAAGGAAGAACTAAAACTAACTATCTGCAGATGGCATGATATTATATATAGAAAATGCTAAAGACTCCACTGAAAAACTATTAGAATAAATGAATCCAGTAAAGTTGCAGGATACAAAACTAATATACAACAATCTGTTGCATTTCTAGACACTAATAATAAACTATCAAAAAGAGAAATTAAGAAAACAATCCTGTATATAATTGCATCAGAAAGAATAAAAATAGCTAGGAAGAAACCTACCTAAGGAGGTGAAAGTCCTATACTCTGAAAACTGTAAGATACTGTTGAAGGAAATTGAAGACAACACAAATAAATAGATATACTGTGCTCATGGATTGGAACAATTAATATTAAAATGTCCATACTACCCACAGTAATCTACAGATTCAATGCAATCCCTATCAAAATACCAATGGTATTTTTCAGAGATTTAGAACAAATAATCCTAAAATTTGTATGGAATCACAAAAGACCTTGAATAGCCAAAACAATCTTGAGAAAGAAGAACAAATATGGAAGTATCATGCTCACTGATTTCAAACTATGCTACAAAGCTGTATTAATCAAAACAGTATAGTACTGTCACAAAAACAGGCACATAGATCAATGGAACAGAATAGTGAGCCTAGAAATAAACCTACACTTATATGGTCAATTAATCTATGACAAAGAGGCAGGAGTATACAGTTGACTTTTGAACAGTGTAGGGATTAGGGTCACCAACCCTCTATGCAGTCACAAATATGAATATAACTTTACAGTTGACCTTCTGTATCTGTGGTTCTGCAGCTGCAGATTCAACTGTTTATAGTGCAGTACTGTAGTATGTATTTAGTGAAAAAAATCTGTGTTTAAGCGGAGCTACACTGTTCAAACCTGTGTGGTTCAAAGGTCAACTGTATAATAGGGAAAAAGCAGTCTCTTCAATAAATGCTGTTGGGACAACTTGTCAGATATATGCTAAAGAATGAAACTATATCACTTTTTAATACCATATACAAAAACAAGCTCAAAATGGATTAAAGGGGCTTCCCTGGTGGTGCAGTGGTTGAGAGTCTGCCTGCCAATGCAGGGGACATGGGTTCGTGCCCCAGTCCGGGAAGATCCCACATGCCACGGAGCAGCTAGGCCCGTGAGCCATGGCTGCTGAGCCTGCGCGTCCGGAGCCTGTGCTCCGCAACGGGAGAGGCCACAACAGTGAGAGGCCCACATACTGAAAAAAAAAAAAAAAAAAAAAGGATTAAAGACTTCAGTGTAAGACCTGAAAAGATAAAGGTCCCAGAAGAAAACATAGGCATTGGTGTTGACATCTTGACATTGGTGTTAGCAATGTCTTTTTGAATCTGTCTCCTCAAACAAGGGCAACAAAAGCAAAAATAAATGGGACTATAGCAAATAAAAAGCTTTTGCACAGCAAATGAAACCATTAACAAAACAAAAAGACACCCTACTAATTGGAAAAGATATTTACAAATGATATATCTGATAAAGGATATCCAATGGTATATTTTACTATCCAAAATATACAAAGAACTCATAGAGGTCAATATCAGAAAAACAAAAAAAACAAAACCTCCCCCCCACCCAAATTCAATTAAAAAATGAGTAGAGGACCTGAATAGATATTTTTTCCAAAGAAGACATACAGATGGCCAACAGACACATGAAAAGATGCCTAACATCATTAATCATCAGGGAAATTCAAATCAATACCACAATGAAATATCACTTCATACCTGTCAGAATGGCTGGTAGTAAAATGAATGACAACAAATAACAAGTCTTTGGGAAGTTGTGGAGAAAAATGAACCCCAGTATACTATTGTTGGGAATGTTAATTGGTGTAGCCACTACAGAAAATGGTATGGAGTTTCCTCAAAAAATTAAAAATAAAACTACCATGTGATCCAGCAAATTCATTTCTGGATATCTATCTGAAAAAAACAAAAACACTAGTTGAAAGAGATATATGTGCCCCTATGTTCATTGCAGCATTATTTACAATAGCCAAGATATGGAAGCAACCTAGGTATCCATCAATAGATGAATGAAGAAGATGTGGTATACACACACACATACACACATCCATACATGCATACACACAGTGGAATATAACTCAGCTGTAAAAAAATTAAATCTTGCCATTTGCAGCAACCTGGATGGATCTAGAGGGAGTTATGCTAAGTGAAATAAATCAGACAGAGAAAGACAAATACGGTGTCATCTCACATATATGTGGAATCTAAAAAACAAAACAAATGAAACAAAACAGGAACAAACTCATACATACAGAATACAAACTGGTGGTTGCCAGAGAGAAAGTGGGAGGGGAATGGATGAAATAAGTGAAGGGGATTAAGAGATATAAACTTCCAGTCATAAAAATAAGTAAGTCATGGAGAGGTAATTACAACATAAGTAATATAGTCAACAATATCATAATAATTTTGTATGGTGATAGATGGTTACTAGACTTATCATGGTGATCATTCCATAAATTATGTAAAAGTTGAAGCACTATGTTGTACACCTGAAAGGAATACACTATTGTATGCCAGTTATACCTCAATGAAAGAAAGAAAAATAAATAACTGTTTTCTTTAAAATATTCTCTAAGATGTTTCATTAATTTAGTCTGACAACCCCCTACATTTCAATTATTCTGTCATTTGAGAAATTTTTGTAAAACAAAAACTTGATCAACTTATTCCTTTGTTTAAAAGCTCTTATTGGTTCCCTATGATTTTAAGATAGAATTTGAAGTTCTTAGAGGCAGGAGGGAGTAAGATTATGAGCCTTACTATGTGCTTACTATGTGCCAAGCACCATCCTAAGTGCTTTCCATATATTATACCATGTAACATATATGTATGTATGTAATTATATATAATTATTTTTAATAATTCTTACAACATTCTTATGTGGTAGATACCATTGTTAGTCCCATATGTATGGAGGAAAGTTAAAGTTAGATAGATAAGGCAGTCGATCATAGGGGTAATATGTGGTAAAGCTAGTATCCCAAATCTGGGTAGTTCAACTCCAAAGGCTAAGGTCTTGGCCACTACATTATACTGACTCCTAAGAGGAGATAAATGTCTAACGGCATCAGGCTAAAGTACTTTAATATATCCATCATATTATATGAAGACTGTCCAATCAAAGTGAAAGTTGATGGCTGCCAGTATTTTCTTTTGTGATTCATTTTTATTGTTTTAGTGTTTCCTTAGCTAATGGCATTCATTCTGTTAGTTTAAAAAAGTAATTTATGGTCAGAGACTGATCCTTTTCCTCTATTTATAAGTTCTTGGAGGTAATCTTTATTATAGTAGCTAAGAACATAGATAGCATTTTAAGCCCGACTGCTTGGTTTGAATCCTGACGTTCCTATTTGCTAGCTTTGTAACCATGGGTTTTTTGTGTCTCATTATCTTCATCTGTGAATAGGAGGGTGGTGGTGGAGGTGGTAATAATACTCACCTCCCAGAGTTATTGGGAGGATCAAATAAAATAATCTTTAGAACAGTGCCTGGTATGTGGTAAGGACTACATATACAGTCGCTATATACCCTTCAGATCCTACAAGAAAGAGGTTTTAGCTGGATAATGAACTACCCATTATTGACATAAGAGTGTCAGGGAAAGAGGAAGACAATAAACTAGGTCAAAAGAGTTGTAGTCATAGACAAGAATAAAAGCAATTACCATAGTGCTACCTCCAACTAATGGAGAGGGGAGATAAAAGGAGTCTAAAAAGTTGCTCTCAAACCTCATCCTTTTGGGGCTATACATAGGAAAAGGTAAACACAGGCTAGGCTGCTCTGTAACTTGCCTCCCCACCTGCCCATTTAAAAAAATCATCAAACAATAATATTAATAGTTACAGCTACTAATAGTTACAATTGTGTGCCTATTTGGTGCCATTTTTCACAGGAAGCTGAGGCCTAATTAAGTTCTGTAAATTGCCGAATATTATACATAGGAACTTGAAAGGTAATGTAGGCTGACTTCTGAACCCAGATGTTTTCCAGAAAAATGCATGTTTCCTAAGTCCTTTAACCAAATTCTGGAAACACACTGTCCAGGAATGGGGAGGGGTGATTGAAATAAAATTTACTGGATAAGGTGGGAAAAAAATAATTTTATATAAATTATATATAAAATCTATAATTCTCTTTTGTTTCAAAAAGACTTCAAGTGCCTCAATGACTTAATATACATTCAATAAATTTTAATTATTGTACCATGTACTAGGCACTGCTCTAGATATAGGGCATACCATAGTAAACAAAATAGGCATATTCCTGTCCTCCTGGAGTTCTTTAGATCCAAAAGAAAGAATGCTATCTCTTTTGTAAATACAAAAAAGCTTGAGGTTATTGATTGCTAGGACATGCTCAAGGAATAAATTGTCCTATAGAAACTCACATCATTCTTTGTCATGAATAAACAATTTGTGATTCTCTTGTTCTGAATGATTCATTATAATAGACCTACTTCAGACTTACAAAAATGGACCTCTGTCTCATAATAATTCCATAAATATTTCTTTGTTCTCTGGGAACTTACATTTTCTTCTTGGGTTCTCATCTATCTATCAAGTATAATTCCCTTTCTTCATCATTATGCTTAAAAAAAGGACAAATTCTGTTATTCCTCAGTTTGAAGCAATTCAGACTCTACAATATCACACTGTGTTAATGGTAAAAATGCCTCTGACGGGGAAAAATTATTCAGCAAGGGCTTTATATAAACAAGAGCAAAAAATAATGTGGAATTACAATGAGCTACAGCAGATGAAGATAAAGAGGGTTCTGTGTGTTTATACCATATTTTCCCAGAAAAAGGCACCAAATGGGGAGTCTGTGGCTCCCCTACCTCTTTGTCTTGTAACTTGTTGTCTGCAATATGAAATTGGCTTTGATATGACTAAATGGATAACTCAGGCAGTTTGTAATGAGATTCAGATTCTTTCATCTCTAAGCTTCGGGTTCTAAAGAGCCAAAGCTATTACTCTCTGTTGGGTGGTGATCTGTGCAAGATGGGTCACAGCCCAGCTTCTCAAAGGCAGATAGATAGATCACTAAAAAGCTGATAAATGGTGGGAAAGGACAATCTCATTAGCTAGATCATTAACAATATTGTTTTTAGAGAAACCCAAGTGTGACTAAACAGGAGATTAAATTCTCAGCCTTGGATAGCAAACAGGGCCACATTAACAAGGCATCATGAAAAATTTTTATCCTACTACTGCCTTAGCTGGGGCATTGGATGGGTTGATACTGTACTATCTAGAAACTTTCATAAACATTTCATTAAAAATAAAAATATGCCTTTTTATCTTTAAAGCTCATGCTTCAAACAGAAGTGTAGCTTTTCCATTATAGTTAAACACATAAATCTCACCATCATCTCCCAGGAGGAAACCTATTTTTACTGCATCAGCAACAAAGCTGTTCTGAGAAACCTATTTCTTTTGAATATGAGCAAGTAACAAGTAAAATTTTAGGAGGAATTTTGATAAGTATTCTTTAATATATTAAATTCACAAGGATTATATTTGACCACCATTTTCAAAGTTAGGTATTTTGGAAAAAAGAAAACAAAATAGTAAAGAAAAATAAATAGTTATTCAAAATAATCTCCACCCCATTTCAGAATGTTTTAAAGTAACTGAATGATCATCCACCATATATTGGACTGTAATTTCCTTAAAGCACGTATCAAATCTGTAATGCCTAGAAAAATACCTTGCATGTAACTGAAACTCAGTATGTATTCAATATTTCTTTCAATCAATGTTTATTGAGTATCTCATGTGTGCTGAGTACTGAAACGTTTGGTGTATGTTGCATGTATACCACAAAAATTTCATGTATAATATTAAAAAGCCTAATTTATTCAACAAAAGCCTCATTTTCAAGCCTCATTTTTCAATGGTGAGTATAAAACGTATTCTCAGAATCATTTTTGCAAAAACAAAATAGGTAGCATGATTTAGAGTACTAGACTGAAAATTCAAAGTCTTGGGTTATAATTTTTCAGCAAGACATTTGATCTCTCTGTTTTGTTTTTCTCATTTGTGAAAGGAAGGGACAAGAGTTAATTATCTCTCAGTTTTGTAGTGGTCTCTGTTCTAAGACGTGTGAAATGTGGGAAAGACTAGCCAAAAATATTTGAGGAATGAATATTCATAAGTGTGTGTGTGTGTATGTGTGTCTGTGTGTGTGTGTGAGAGAGAGACAGAGTGGGGGGACGAGGACGAAGAAGAGCAGAAGAGGAGGAGGAGGAGGAGGGGGAAGAGGGGAAGAGAGGAAAGGGGATGGGAGAGGGAGACATGGAATCAGTGACCTTAAAAGCAAGTCAAATGTGACATCTCCTGGGAATGATTTAGCAGTTATTCAACACAGTGCCAGCATGCCAGGAATTAAGTCAAAGAGCAAAGATGATATGCAACCCTTGGGGAAATTAGACCCAAATGAATGATGGTGACACATGGCTGTCATAAAAGCTAAATGTATTGGTGCCTCCATGAGATGAAACCCAGGAATTATAAAAGCTGGAGGCATGGAATGGCCCTGCCTTTGTGAGAAGGTGCAACTGTGGACATTTGTAGACCTCCCTTCTGTTCTCTTCAGGTGGGAGAGTGGCCTTCATATATCTGGGTTTGCAGTAATTATATATACAAATAAATATCGTGCTTAGTGTGGTTGGTGTATAGGAATCAATAAACAAATCATTTTGTCAAGTTAGTTTTAATTTATACCATTTTTTACTTTATGTCTTGGAATAATTCTCTCAAGACGTGAGGTTGCTTTGGCCTTAAAATTTTGTGCTACTTAAGGATTAAAAGTTGGGAATAACTTTTCTTTTTTCCCTTTCCTTTTTGGATGTATAACGTGGTAGGACGGAGAAGAGAAGGCTAGGGAAAAAAAAAGAATAACAGGATAACACCTAAACAGACCTCTGATTCCTCCAAGTGAAGTAGTGACTCTATTATGATTTAGTTTTTACAAGTTACAATGAGCGAGCAATTTTCTGTTATAGATTTAGATACATAGTTGTTTCTGTCAATCATTTTGGATTAAGTTTTTACTTTTAAAATGTGACTTATAATGTGCATAGTTTAATGATTCAGGTATTTCTACAAGCTCAGGTCTACAGTGATCTTTTGACCCTTCTTTCTGTCATCTCTTGCTCCCCAGAAGTAACCAGTTTCAATTCTGATAGCTGATTCTTTTAATTTTTGTTACCTATCTCTTTATCACCAAGTAAAACGCTTATACATCTACCTCATATCTTTTTTTTTTAAAGAGTATCTATTAATTTCCTACCCCAGAAGATGGAGATATAGCCCTCCTTCATAGGAAGCCCCTCTCCCAAATACACATGCAACCATTTTTGCTTCCTTCCTATCCTTTTCTTCTGAATAAGGATGTTATAAGTTTGATTAAATCAATATGTGTGTGTGTGTGTGTGTGTGTGTGTGTGTGTGTGAGAGAGAGAGAGACACTATGTAAACCTCATATAAGCTAAGCTATGTAGTATAATCTAATTACTTTAATATTCCTACTAATGTTGTTGTTTTTCCTGTAGTTAATACTTGACTTTTTTTCATTTGCTGGATTTTTAATGTAGCACTTGCTAATTTAATTCCGTACTCCCTAACAATGTCAAATGTGTCTCAGTACATTGACTCATCAGATATTCTATCAAATTTATCTACTTGATGACATCTCAGTAGCTTTCTGATCTGAAGGATCTTCCAATGTAGACTGGTTGCTCTTTATCCCTGGTTTACAATTCTTTTCCTGGGATCTTTCTTTACCATCATCCTGGGGATTCTTTTTACCTCTCTCTTGAGTTGGAGCTCTTATTTCCTGTATACTGTCTCTTCCTCCTTATTGGTTTATTCTTATATTTAGTGGAGCATCCAGTAACTTCTTTATGAAAGATTCATATGAGGTACACTTTGTGAGATTTTTTCCTGTCTTTAAATGACTTCATGCTTATGTAATAGTTTGTCTGGATATAGAATTGAAAGTTTGAAAGTATTTTTCCTCAGAAATTTGAAGGTATTTTCCACTGTTTTCTAGCTTCAAATGTTGCTGTTGAGTTCAGTGTCATTATGATTTCACATCCTTTGTGTGTGACCTGTTTCTCTCCAAGTCCTTCACTCCTTCTCCAGGAAGTTTGTAAGATACTATCTTGTCATCAGTATTCTAGAATTTTATAATGATGTTTTTTGATGTGGATATTTATGTATTGCCTGGGTACTTGGGAAAGCTCTTTAAGTCTAGAAACACATGCCCTTCAAGTTTAGAAAAGTGACTTAAATTATTTTATTAATAATCTTCTTTTCTCTATTTTTTCTGATCTTTCTAGAAATTCTATTATTCAGATATGGGACCTGCAGGATGGGTCATCTGATTTTCTTAGATTTTCTCTCTATAGTCCATCTCTTTTTGCTCTACTTTATCAGTGGTTTTCTCACTTCATCTTACAATCTTTCTACTCAGCTTTTGATTTCTGTTATCATGTTTTAGATCACTTTTGTTCTTTGAACCAAATTTATAAAATCTTCTTGTTTTATTAATGCAATATCTTCTCATCTGTTAGAGGCTCCTAATGATTATTTCTTGAAGTTTTTTGCCTATTTTATCTCTGCTTCATTCAAGTTTTTGTTTGTTTTGTACTCTATCTTATAGACACATTCATCAGATGTTTGGTGACATTTGATTTTTGATTGTCTGCTTATATTTAAACTGGGACATTAAAACTTGGATAGAGGCCTTGAATGTGAATTGCCAATCATGGGCTTCACAGTAAGGTCATGTGGCTGAGTTGTTTAATTGGGGAAACTCAAGTGTCAGCATCTTCTGATCTTTTCTGAGAACCAATGACACTCTGCAGAGAAGGACCTTCCAGTACTTTTCCTGAAAGGTACAAGCCTGTCTGGTGTTCTGGTAGTTAAGTTGGGGAAGAGGGCTGAGGTATGCAAGTGTTCACTTAATTCCTATGTTTTACTTTATGGTATCTCGCTCTCATCTTTGTGTCCTCTAGTCCAGAAACCCCATTTTTCCATGCAGAGAATAAATCCTCAATTTTCTGCTAGTGGGGAGGGACAGTCATCTGGTACACAGTGTGGAGGAGGGATCTAAGGTTCTATATACTTCTTGGATAGGTTTTCAGAAAGGTTCTTCTGTTATAGCCCTTTATTTCCAGAGATACTCAGTGCTGGTAATTCTTGATGCTTTTGGAGGTTCTGCAAAGTAAATTTGGTTGTTTGCTTTTTCTATTCCTTCATTAAGTGTTCTAGATGGATTATTGTTTATCCAGTTGCTTTCTGGCATCTACAATTTTGTGTCTGTTGCCTCATTTCCCTTTCTCTTTGTCACTGTGAATTTATGCATTTTGAAAAATTCATTGCCAATGCCTTATTTCAGAAGGAAGTGACAATAAATGCATGTCTTATTTTCCCACAGAAGTGCCATTGAGTCTTTGAACTGGAGTTTAGTTCATAAGCAGTACAATTACTTTGACCATAGTTCAGTGGTTTATGATGGGGAGGAGAGTCTTTCTTCATAAACTTTTAAAATTCAACTGCATCCTCCTCCTTTGGTGTCCTTTCTTTGGAGTTCACACAGTGCGTTGCTATTCTCTTACTTTTTTTCTCTCTTTATCTTTCTTTACCCTTGGTTCAGAACCCTCAAATAGCCCAAGCTTCTGAGCCTGAAATTCAAAGCTCTCCATAATATATGCGTCTGTTTGTTCTTTCTCTAACATAAAATCTCTGCTTCGGTTAGTCTGGTTTCCCTCCGTCACTCTTTCCTTCCATTTCCTTCCAGTTATTTCTTTGTTTATCAGACATCTATAAACCCTTGTTATATGTTCTTTTATTAAAGATTCAAAAATGAACTGTCTCTTTCCTTCAGAAGCTTGCAATCTAATGAAAGACACAGATGTAAAAAATTTAATGCTCTGACATAGCACAGGTGCTATAATAAGATTCTAACAGAATACCGTGGGGCTACTTGGGGACAGTCGAATCCCATGTAGGAAGGTAAGCAAAGGTCTCACTAATGAGGCATATTTAGCTTGAGTCTTACAATGTAGTATCTAGGAGGTCTTAGTGCTAGGACTTGTTTAGAGGACAGACACTCCAGATTGGCATGTACTGCTTGAGGAAGGTGAAGGGGCGAGTGTGAAAGATCTTAGGGCATAAAGGCAAATATAGGAGTAGTGAGGATGGAAAATTATGGGTGGGTCCAAGAGGGTGGGTATTTGTTCTTTAGAAACAACACTCTTGTAGCAATGAAGAGGGTAGACTGTATGGGTGCTCTTCCCAGTCAGTATGTCACAATCAAGAGTTTCCATGGAATTCTCACTTCATCCCTCTTCTTCATTCCAAATCTAGCTCACCCTTCAAGTTCCTTTTTATAAAGCCTTTCTTACCTGTTCTAGCATGTGTGCTCTTCCCTTTTTCCTTAGACTTTTAAAATGTGAATTATACCACATAGCACTTGATTATATATAATTGTAAACTTGATACTATTTCCTTTATGTGTGTGTGTGTGTGTGTGTGTGTATGTGTGTGTGTGTACGTACTGCACCTCTTGTCACTTTAACAAATGTGCAGGCTCCTAGAAGACTAATATAGTCCTGTGTATAATGTGACCCAACAGATATTTGATTTTTATAGCATTGATTAAACAAATATGTAGTGAGATACCACTATGTGCCAAGCCTGTGACATATTCTGCAAATTGATAGTGCATGGGTAAGTGTGCAGTCTCTGCCCATCTAAGAGGGAAGAGTTCAATTTTGAAATATATCTAAAATTTAATTTACTGGTTATATCCTTAATAGTCACAGCCAGATTCTGATTTACCTATTCCCTCTCCACAGTTTAAGACACTTACCAGAGCAGTGATTCTTTTAGCTTTTACTTACCCATAAATAGAAGCTCTGGTGAATGTCTTGATACTGCCTTTCCTTGAGGCATCATTTTAATTACCAATCACTTTAATTTGAATTTTGGGGCCTAGAGCCTGCAAATGAATGGAAGAATTTTAAAACTGAATTTACTTATGAGCCGAAAGAGTCACAGAGTATTTTACTGTTTTTTTAATCTATTTTTTAAAGCTTGTTCAAATTTGGCAATAAAGAAGATAGATCTTCAATTTAACTGTAAATATAAGAGAACTGTGAATAGAAATTAGAAGTACATTCTGGGATAGAATTGTGGTTACTTAAACCTGTATGTGCAGTAGCCAACTTTATCTTGATAAAGTGCAAATCATGATTCCAACCTCACTTAAATTTCTCTCCTTTTTTTTTTTTCTTTTTTGGTTTAAAAGAGTTTGGAATTTGTTTTCTATTTCTAAGACCAAAGCTCTCTTAGGAAGTTCATATATCATCTTAATTTATGTAGAAATAAACGGAGATACATTATGCAGAGGATTTAACCTTTTAGGCATATTTAGAGGAAGATATCAGAGAAGACATTCTATATTATGGACATTGTTGTATTCATACATATTGAAAGTGCATTAAACTTCAAATGTGTTCTGATTGTGTTATCTAGTTAAAGCTTATGGAAATTAATAAATACTTAGTTAAGGGGTTCCATTTGATTGTTAGTTGAGGCTTGATTGATTATAGCTTGACTAGTATTGGCTAATATTTGTTGAGTGTTTACTGGATACAAGAAGATGATGAAGGTCTGATGAAGTATGATCAGACATAAAAAGTGGATGACTAATGGTGCTCCCCACAGGTCATCTGGGAATTCTTTTAACAGTGTGGTTGCTGTGCCCATCACACATCTGATGCAGGTTCAGTGAGCTTATATCTAACACTTGCAACCTTCTCAGAACCATTACCCTTGGGCTATCTCAGCAACTCAACTTGAAGCACTCCTCCCATCCCCTGTTGGTCTGATAGGGCTGTAGGGGATTTTAGGCCAAATCCAGCATGTTCTTGCATAGTGCCTTTCCATCCCCCATCTTATTTCCCTGATCTCCTACTGGTTACTCCTCAAAGAAATTCCTAAATAAATTGCATGACACTAATCCTCCTCTTAGGTTCTGCTTCTAGAGAACTTGATATATGGCTGTTGATATTTAAGAAAATGAGGAATGGTGGTTGTATTAAATGTTGAAGAAAGCAGCTCCTGTACTGGAGAGGATGACCCAAGATTTCAGAGAAGCCTTGAGCAGAATCAAAAGCTAGAAGTTTTTCACAAGAAAATGCATTATCAGAGCAGCTATCAGGGCCGTGTTTTCTAACATTCATAAGTTAACTGTTTCCTAAGTTCCCTAAGTTTCTTGTTCTAGAAGGGCCTGATTGTTTTCCCAGAAGGAAGAATTTTGCACACTGTATTGAAGAGAGTTGTAGTGAGTTTCTTCTTTTTTTTTTTATTGGGGTATAGTTGTTTTACAATGTTGTGTTAGTTTCTACTATACAGCAAAGTGAAGTAGAGTTCCCTGTACTACACAGCAAGTTCTTATTATTTATCTATATTATATATATTAGTGTATATATGTCAATTCCAATCTCCCAATTCATCCCCCTACCCACGATTTCCCATTGTGGTGTCCGTACGTTTGTTCTCTACATCTGTGTCTCTATTTCTGCCTTGCCAACCAGTTCATCTGTACCATTTTTCGAGATTCCACCTATATGCGTTAATATAGGATATTTGTTTTTCTCTTTCTTACTTCACTTTGTATAATAGTCTCTAGGTCCACGTCTCTACAAATGACCTAATTTTGTTCCTTTTTATGGCTGAGTAATATTCCATTGTATATATGTACCACATCTTCTTTATCCATTCATCTGTTGATGGACATTTAGGTTGCTTCCATGACCTGGCTATTTTAAATAGTACTGCAATTAACATTGCGGTGTATGTGTCTTTTTGGATTATGGTTTTTCCCTGGGTATATGCCCAGTAATGGGATTGCTGGGTCATATGGTAATTCTACTTTTAGTTTTTTAGGGAACCTCCATACTGTTCTCCATAGTGACTGTATCAATTTACATTCCCACCAACAGTACAAAAGGGTTCCCTTTTCTCCACACCTTCTCCAGCATTTATTGTTTGTAGATTTTCTGATGATGCCCATTCTAACTTGTGTGAGGTGATACCTCATTGTAGTTTTGATTTGCATTTCTGTAATAATTAGTGATGTTGAGCAGGTTTTCATGTGCCTCTTGACCATCTATATGTCTTCTTTGGAGAAATGTCTATTTAGGTCTTCTGCCCATTTTTGGATTGGGTTGTTTGTTTCTTTGATATTGAGCTGCATGAGTTGTTTATATATTTTGGAGATTAATCCTTTGTCTGTTGATTCATTTGCAAGTATTTTCTCCCATTCTGAGGGTTGTCTTTTTGTCTTCTTTGTAGTTTCCTTTGCTGTGTAAAAGTTTTTAAGTTTCATTAGGTCCCATTTGTTTATTTTTGTTTTTATTTCCATTACTCTAGGAGGTGAGTCAAAAAGGATCTTGCTGTGATTTATGTCATAGAATGTTCTGCCTCTGTTTTCCTCTAAGAGTTTTATAGTATTAGGCCTTACATTTAGGTCTTTAATCCATTTTGAGTTTATTTTTGTGTATGGTGTTAAGGAGTGTTCTAATTTCATTTTACATGTAGCTGTCCAGTTTTCCCAGCACCACTTTTGAAGAGGCTGTCTTTTCTCCATTGTATATCCCTTCCTCCTTTGTCATAGATTAGTTGACCATAGGTGATGGGTTTATCTCTGGGCTTTCTTTCCTGTTCCATTGATGTATATTTCTGTTTTTGGTGCCAGTACCGTATTGTCTTGATTACTGTAGTTTTGTAGTATAGTCTGAAGTCAGGGAGTCTGATTCCTCCAGCTCCATTTTTTCCCCTCAAGACTGCTTTGGCTATTCATGGTCTTTTGTGTCTCCATACAAATTTTAAGATTTTTTGTTCTAGTTCTGTAAAAAATGCCATTGGCAAGTGATAGGGATTGCATTGAATCTGTAGATTGCTTTGGGTAGTATAGTCATTTTCACAACATTGATTTTCCAATCCAAGAAGATGGTATATCTCTCCATCTGTTTGTGTCATCTTTGATTTCTTTTATCAGTGTCTTCTGGTTTTCTGAGTACAGGTCTTTTACCTGCTTAGGTAGGTTTATTCCTAGGTATTTTATTCTTTCTGTTGCAATGGTAAATGGGATTGTTTCCTTAATTTCTCTTTCTCATCTTTTGTTGTTAGTGTATAGGAATGCAAGAGATTTCTGTGCATTAATTTTGTATCTTGCAACTTTACCAAGTTCATTGATTAGCTCTAGTAGTTTTCTGGTAGCATCTTTAGGATTTTCTATATATAGTATCATGTCATCTGCAAACAGTGACAATTTTACTTCTTCTTTTCCAATTTGTATTCCTTTTATTTCTTTTTCTTCTCTGATTGCCATGGCTAGGACTTCCAAAACTATGTTGAATAATAGTGGTGAGAGTGGACATCCTTGTCTTGTTTCTGATCTTAGAGGAAATTCTTTCAGTTTTTCACCATTGAGAATGATGTTTGCTGTGAGTTTTTCATATATGGCCTTTATTATGTTGAGGTTTTTCATATATGGCCTTTATTATGTTGAGGTAAGTTCCCTCTATGACCACTTTCTGGAGAGTTTTTATCATAAATGCATGTTGAATTTTGTCAAAAGCTTTTTCTGCATCTATTGAGATGGTCATATGGGTTTTATTCTTTAATTTGGTAATATGGTGTATCACATTGATTGATTTGTGTATACTGAAGAATCTTTGCATCCCTGGGATAAATCCCACTTGATCGTGGTGTATGATCCTTTTAATGTGTTGTTAGATTCTGTTTGCTAGTATTTTGTTGAGGATTTTTGCATTTATATTCATCAGTGATAATGGTCTGTAATTTTCTTTTTTTGTAGTATCTTTGTAAGGTTTTGATATCAGGGTGATGGTGGCCTTGTAGAATGAGTTTGGGAGCGTTCCTTCCTCTGCAATTTTTTGCAAGAGTTTCAGAATGATGGTGTTAGCTCTTCTTTAAATGTTTGTTAGAATTCACCTGTGAAGCTATCTGGTCCTGGACTTTTGTTTGTCAGAAGATTATTAATTAACAGTTTCAATTTCGTTACTTGTGATTGGTCTGTTCATATATTCTGTTTCTTCCTGGTTCAGTCTTGGAAGGTTATACCTTTCTAAAGATTTGTCCATTTTTTCGAGGTTGTCCATTTTATTGGCATAGGGTTGCTTGTACTAGTCTCATATGATGCTTTGTATTTCTGTGGTGTCCGTTGTAACTTCTCCTTTTGCATTTCCAATTTTATTGATTTGAGTCCTCTCTTTTTCTTGATTAGTCTGGCTAAAGGGTTATCAATTTTGTTTATCTTCTCAAAGAACCAGCTTTTAGTTTTATTGATGTTTGCTGTTGTTTTCTTTGTTTCTATTTCATTTATTTCTGCTCTGATCTTTATGATTTCTTTCCTTCGCTAACTTTGGGTTTTGTTTATTCTTCTTTCTCTAGTTCCTTTAGGTGTAAGTTTAGATTGTTTATTTGAGATTTTTCTTGCTTCTTGAGGTAGGTTTGTATTGCTATAAACTTCCCTCTTAGAACTGCTTTTGCTGCATCCCATAGGTTTTGGATCATTGTGTTTTCATTGTCATTTTTCTCTAGGTATTTTTTGATTTCCTCTTTGATTTCTTCAGTGATCTCTTGGTTACTTAGTAACGTATTGTTTAGCCTCCATGTGTTTGTGTTTTTCACGTTTTTTTTCCTGTAATTTATTGCTAATCTTATAGCCTTGTCTTCAGAAAAGATGCTTGATATGATTTAAATGTTCTTAAATTCACCAAGGCTTGGTTCATGACCCAAGATGTGATCTATCCTGAAGAATGTTTCATGTATCCTTGAAAAGAAGGTGTAATGTGCTGTTTTTGGATAGAATGTCCTATAATTATCAATTAAATCTATCTGGTCTGTTGTGGCATTTAAAGCTTGTGCTTCCTCATTTATTTTTTGTGTGTCCATTGATGTAAGTGAGGTGTTAAAGAACCCCACTATTATTGTCTTACTGTTGATTTCCTCTTTTATAGCTGTTAGCATTTGCCTTATGTATTGAGGTGCTCCTATGTTGGGTGCATATATATTTATAATTGTATCTTCTTCTTGGATTGATCCCTTGATGATTATGTAGTGTCCTTCCTTGTCCCTTGTAATAGTCTTTACTTTAAAGTCTATTTTATCTGATACAAGTATTGCTACTCCAGCTTTCTTTTGATTTCCATTTGCATCTTATATCTTTTTCCATTCCCTCACTTTCAGTCTGTATGTGTCCCTAGGTCTGAAGTGGCTGTCTTGTGGACAGCGTTTATATGGGTCTTGTTTTTGTATCCATTCAGCCAGTCTGTGTCTTTCGTTTGGAACATTTAATCTATTTACATTTAAGGTAATTATTGATATTTATGTTCCTATTACCATTTTTTTAATTGTTTTGGGTTTGTTTTTGTAGGTCCTTTTCTTCTCTTGTTTTTGCCACTTAGAGAAGTTCCTTTAGCATTTGCTGTAGAGCTGGCTTGGTGGTGCTGAATTCTCTTAGCTTTTGCTTGTTTTAAAGTGTTTGATTTCTCCGTTGATTCTGAAAGAGATCCTTGGTGGGTAGAGTATTCTTGGTTGTGGGTTCTTCCCTTTCATCATTCTAAATATATAGTGCTGCTCCCTTCTGGCTTGCAGAATTTCTGCTGATAAATCAGCTGTTAATCTTAATGGGAGTTCCCTTGTATGTTATTTTTCGTTTTTCCTTTGTTGCTTTTAATAACTTTTCTTTGTCTTTAATTTTTGTCAGTTTGATTAGTGTGTGTCTTGGCATGTTTCTCCTTCGGTTTAACCTGTCTGGGACTCTCTCTGCTTTTTGGACTTAGGGGGATATTTCCTTTCCCATTAGGGAAGTTTTTTTTGTTTTGTTTATTTGTTTTTTGTGGTACACGGGCTTCTCACTGTTGTGGCCTCTCCCGTTGCGGAGCACAGGCTCCGGACATGCAGGCTCAGTGGCCATGGCTCATGGGCCCAGCTGCTGCGTGGCATGTGGGATCTTCCCAGACCGGGGCACGAACCCGTGTCCCCTGCATTGGCAGGCAGACTCTCAACCACTGCGCCACCAGGGAAGCCCCCAGGGAAATTTTTGACTATAATCTCTTCAGGTATTTTCTCGGGTCCTCTCTCTCTCTCTTCTTCTTCTGGGACCCCTGTATTGTGAATGTTGGTGCATTTAATGTTGCCCCAGAGGTCTCTTAGGCTGTCTTCATTTTTTTCATTCTTTAGTCTGTATTCTGTTCCGTGGCAGTGATTTCCACCATTCTGTCTTCTAGGTCACCTATCCGTTCTTCTGCCTCAGTTATTCTGCTACTGATTCCTTCTAGTGTATTTTTCATTTCAATTATTTTATTGTTCATCTCTGTTTGTTTGTTCTTTAATTCTTCAAGGCCTTTGTTAAACATTTCTTGCATCTTCTCGATCTTTGCCTCCCTCTGTTTTCTGAGGTCCTGGATCATCTTCACTATCATTATTCTGAATTCTTTTTCTGGAAGGTGGCCCAGCTCCACTTTGTTTAGTTGTTTTTCTGGGATTTTATCTTGTTCCTTCATGTGAGACATAGTCCTCTGCCTTTTCATTTTTTCCATCTTTCTCTCAGTGTGGTTTTCATTCCACAGGGTGCAGGATTGTAGTTCTTCTTGCTTCTGCTGTCTGCCCTCTGGTGGATGAGGCTATGTAAGGCTTGTGCAAGTTTCCTGATGGGAGGGACTGATGGTGGGTAGATCTAGGTGTTGCTCTGGTGGGCAGAGTTCAGTAAAAGTTTAATGCACTTGTCTGCTGATGGGTGGGGCTGGATTCCCTCCCTGTTGGTTGTTTGGCCTGAGGTGACCCAGCAGTGGAGCCTACAGGCTCTTTGGTGGGGCTAGTGGTGGACTCTGGGAGGGCTGGTGCCAAGGAGTACTTTCCAGAACTTCTCCCTCCAGTTTCCTTGTCCTTGTGGTGAGCCACAGCCACCCCCAGCCTCTGCAGGAGACCCTCCAACCCTAGCAGGTAGATCTGGTTCAGTCTCCTGTGGGGTCACTGCTCTTCCCCCTGGGTCCTGGTGTGCACACTACTTTGTCTTTGCCCTCCAATAGTGGAGTCTCTGTTTCCCTCAGTCCTGTTGAAGTTCTGCAGTCAAATCCCGCTAGCCTTCAAAGTCTGGTTCTCTGGGGATTCCTCCTCCTGTTGCTGGGCCCCCAGGTTGGGAAGCCTGACGTGGGGCTTAGAACCTTCACTTCAGTGGTGAACTTCTGTGGTATAATTTTTCTCCAGTTTGTGAGTCACCCACCCAGCAGTCATGGGATTTGATGTTATCGTGATTGTACCCCTCCTACTGTCTCTTTGCAGCTTTTCCTTTGTCTTTGGATGTCGGGTATCTTTTTTTGTGAGTTCCAGTATCTTCCTGTTGATGATTGTTCAGCAGTTAGTTGTGATTCTGGTGCTCTCACAAGAGGGAGTGAGTGCACATCCTTCTATTCTGTGATCTTCTGTAGTGAGATTCTTTATGTTGTTATTTGCAGATAGTTGAAATTGCTGTCTAGGACTAGGTCCCATGTTCAGGTTTTATAGAAATTGATATGACAAGTATGTTGAGGCAGTAACAATCAGTATGAATGAAAAGAAATGCACATGACTGAGAGTTGAATTGGCTGAAGTGGGGACTGAAGATTGGTTAAAGGGATTCTCAAGGAATCATTACCAAGTATTTCTGAAAGCAGTCACCCAGGAAAGTAGTATTGTCTCCTGGAGTGCTTTACTGAGTCACATATGCTTGCAGTGATTTTTTGCCCTGGGATGCAGTTATTTTCAGCTGAGGAAATGTAGATTCTGTTAGGTTAAGTAAGTTGAGATTAGTAAGTGACAGAATCACAGCCTCAGTTTAGATTTTTTCAGTCACTCATTTATTCACAAATACATATTGAAGTAGTTATAATTTGATGAGATTAGTGTATGATACAGCTAAGCACAGGTATTACTTAAGGTATTTGAATCTTAAGGAATGAGCAGAAAGGGCGGTTGAAGTTAGCATGACTTTTGAAGTAAAGGGACATGGATAAAGGACAATCTCCTTTGCCCAAGGAAGTGTGGATAGTTTGGTATAGCTGCATTGTAGTATGTGTCTTTGTGGTCAAATATGAGGCTGAATTGCTAGGTAGAAACTAGACTATGAAGGACCTTGTACATCATGTTCAGAAGCTGTAATTTTAATCTTGAAAGAGATGGTGTGTGACTAAAGGATTTTAAATGGGGAAGCAAATGGATCAGATTTGCATGTTAGAAGAACACTGTCAGCAGTGTAGAAGCATTATAATAATTCAAAGGAAAAATAATGAGAACAAGAATCATCATGTATTAATGGGGATGGAGATGAGAGGAAGACTGGAGAGATGCTTAGAGATAGTTGGGTTACTATTGGCAATTCTTTCTCCAGGAGAAGGAAAGTAGTAGAGGAGTATGTGGTTGTTATGGGAAAGTCTTGGAGGAGAGGAAAGAGACAATAACCTCACTTTTGGACATGTTGAAATTAAAATGCTAGTTGGATAGTCAAATTCCTTGTTACAGGTTCCTGACCATAAGTTCAGAAAGCTTCTTACTATACCATGCCACTGATGGGGAAAAAACAATAGTGGCAAAGTAGAACAAGACATGTAAATTATGTACATGTACATCTATGTTGTTTCTTTGATTTAAAAAATTTTTAAATTTGAGGTGAGCAATGGTGATTTGAAGTCCCTTTTTATGTATGGTTGTCTTTTATTGAAAATAATTTTCTTCCATGGCACTTCTGTGATCACTTTCCCTACTTCTGTAAAGTTCTTACTCTGCCCTTTGGTCAGAGCTGCCATATTTCCTGGGCTCTGTCCTCTTGCCTTCATCACCTTTCTACAACTTCCTGCCTCACAGTCTGCCTTCTTCATTCACTGTCAACTTTCTGCCTCTAGCCTGTTAAGGAATGGATGCCTCATCCCCATTTGCTCTCTTTGGGACATCCCTTACTGTTTTTGATATCTTACTGCAGTCTCATGAATTCTTATCTGTCCAATTATATAAACCAAATTTGGTATTTTTAAAAGCAATAGTATATCACGTGTGATCTATGAACTTTTGCTGTTGAGAAGGCACCACATAGGCAAGCAGTCCTTGCCCTTCAGGGTAACAAATCTTAATGGTCTTCTTTCTAAAGCCTTTGTCTTCTCATCCTTTCATCAGGCTAATGGAGGTAAGATTTTTAGGTAAGCAGAAAGAGGGATGGAAGGGGGGTAGTTGCTGCTTCTTAGGCAGGCCAGTTGAGATATTTTATAGGAATAAGAGTTGTATAGCAATGCAGCATGGGCTGGTGGAGTAAGCTGGATTTATCACACAGACCTGGTTTAAATCCTGCTTCCATTTCTTCTAGTTGTATGATCCTGGGAAAATTACTTAATCTCTCCCAGCTTCAATTTTTTCATGGAGTTGTTGTGAAATTTAAAATAAATAATATATGAAAAAATATGTACTACTTGACATCTAGCAGTATTTCAAAAACATGTGAATTTCCTTTTCTTCTTGAAGTCTCTCTCAAGTGACACACTGTTGTACCTTCCTATTCTGTCGAATTATAGGGCGTTTTCCTTTAGTTGGTAAGCAATATTGTGCCCCAAGAGTTTTTAATATGCCAGTACTTACACAAAACTCAGATATTACTGTAAATATTTTTTTAAAGAATGGTCCTTATGAAATGCCCAAGAAGAATTTTGTCAATATTTAGAATGATATATAACTAGAATAAGGAGACTATGTGCATCATGATTTGAAATTGTCCATTTCTACTATGTTGTCATCCATCCTGATTTGTAAAGCATTTAAAGGGTATGTGCCTTCATTACTTCAACCCTGTGTGCTGCTTTCCTCTAGATATAATGGAGGACATTGGTTTTGCAGTCAACTTTCTGGAATAAAGAAACAACTATATTGAATTTTTGTTTATTTAAGTACAGTCTGTCCCATTGCCATTTGTTCTTTTGGTTTTAAATCATGTATCTGATTTCAACATTTATTGCTCTGTTTGGAACAGTGTATAGCATACAGTGTCACTGTCAGTTTTTTTTAAAATTTCCTTTAAGATTTAAAATAAATTCTACAACAAAAAGTTAAAAAAAAAACAGTAAGCAAGAGTAAGGAATGTTTAAGGGATATCTGACTTATCAGTATTGAATATAAATGAGAAATCAATCAAGGTATAGCATATAGCCTGTAGGAATCATAATGCCCAAATAAATGGAAGGCACTTTGAGATATTATGAAAACACAATCAAAATGATAAATCACTATACTTATTACAGTGTCCTATTGGAATAAGCAGTGTTGCATACTCTAAAGAGGAAATGGAAGAAATTATATTCGAAACAGTTTTTACTGAGTGAAAGTTCAGAGAGCTTAGTCATAGGTTTTATCTTATTGTTGTCCAAAGGTAAAAGAATAGAATACATGTGATAACTACTTTCAGGGGAAGCTAAATCCATGTATCTTTATCATTGTTTTGAGCGTTGCTTCTGCCTGTGTTTGTCATTAGGCTCTAAAGAACTACCAGTTCTTTTAACAAAACCAAGCCCTGAGCCTTTGAGATGGCAAGGTAAGGACAATCTCCTGAGAAAGTCTCATAGAAAAGATACTGGTCATAAAGAGCTAAGAGCTGGGGCCTAAGACAAGGATATCCCACAAGAATTCCTTCCTTTTATTGTCTTCCTTGAAAGATGAGGCTTGATCAGATTAAGGAAGCCAACAGTTTTACTTAAGACAATAAAAAAGTGTTATCTATACTTTATAGATGGAGGACAGAGGTACAGAGAAGTAAATGCTTTATTGAAAATAACACACAACAGTGGGAGAGCTGGAATCAGGATTTATGACACTTATTTTGAGTGCTTCTGTGTGTGCTTTATTTGTAAACATAGGGTTCTGCTATTATTATTATTATTATTTTACTCCCTTCACAACAGCTTTTTCAAATAAGCGATACATTCTACATCTGTATCTTAAATTTCTCTGTTAAAATGTTGTGTGATTTCTGGAAACATTTATGGTCAAAGCCCATTTGCTGTGGAAATACTACCTGTTGCTCTCATAATAGCAATATTTACACTGTGTAATCACTGCCTTTAGCATTCTACTTCAGATTCTCCTAGCTGCTCTACCAGGTTCCCATCTACCTCAGAAACCATATACCATCATTATGTTTTTGTAGTTTCAAATGTTATTTTCTAGTTCGTGTGTGTGTGAGTGTGTGTGTGTGTGAGAGAGAGAGAATGAGAACTTTTTAGGCCATAGCAATCTGAAACAAATGCCTGGTTTTGCTATTAACCTTTAGGAAAAACTGACATTTCATGAGTCAATTCAACACATATTTTATTTAAAACAAAAACAAAAATTGACCATGGTCTGGGCCAGACATGCTGTTGTTTTGCGGAATACAAAAATGAACAGGTCACAGTCCTGGACCATTAGAAGTTGGCCATCTAGTTTAGGGAGAGAGAGATAGACAGGAAATATAAGAGAGAGAAGAAATGATCTCATTGCCATCCCATAGTTGCAGTCAGACAAATCCAGACAGTAAGACATACAGCAGGACTACTAGTTTGGTCTCTTCAGCAAGCCCTTCTCCTATGAAAAAATGAAGGGGAACAGAGTTGTGCTGGATTAAAAGAATGGTTAACAGACATAACCAAATGCAATATGTGAACCTGGGTTCTGTACTGGTTTGGACAAAGCAGTTTAAAGAATACTTTTTGGACAAGCAGGGCAATGTGAATATAGACTGTATCAAAGGATGAAAATTTATTGACATAGAAAGGTAGAGAATAGTAATTGAAAAGTTCATATTATGAAATAGCATGTAAGTTAGGGAGACCAACTTTTTAGAGAGCCAACTGAGGACACAGCTGTATTATACACATATGAGTTATTACTTTAACATAAAAATGTTATCCATATTCTTACATATTACATATTTATGCATGTATGCTATTACTGTATCACATGTTACATATACATATTAAACGTTATGACTTTATTATACATTATACACATTGCATATGTGTTATTTCAACATAAAAATAGGTGTTTTGGGGATTATATATTATTTAGTTTTCTGTTACATAAATGCTATTATTTAAACATTGTGAGTAAAAGAAAGGTTGAAAAAAATAATATCATCAGGGTCCTACAAAATCCCACCTCTAGCCACCCACCAGAGAGCTTTGCTGGGAGGAAAGGCAACCAAGAAAAATTACTAAGAAGACAAATTAAGATGCTGAAGAGGAAGCCTGAGATAGAGTTGTAGCAACTACAGTACTACAAAGATTAAATCCATCCTAAATCTGAAAATACTATAAAAGTGCTTGGGTTGATCAGAGCAGGACTACAGGAAAAGGATTTCAGAATATAGCCCATTTAAAAGGACCAGCCACATGATTCAGAGGAACAGATTCATCATAAAGAGACAGTCTTAGTTTAAAGGATCAAGCATGATTTAAATCTATATCCTGCTTTTAAAAAATTAACAAAATAAACCACTGGATAACTCGCTCAAGAAAGAAAAGAGAAAATACAGATATATAAAATAAGAAATTATAACAGGAAGTAACTACTGAAACAGAATAAATGGAAAAAATTATAAGTCAAGTTTGTAGACAATTTTGAAAACCTACCTAAACGAAATGGAAAATTTTCTAGGGAAATACAGATTATTGAAACTAATCCTATTAGAGTTAAAAAGGCTTAAAAGTCCAATTACTATAGAAGAGATAAAGTTATTAAGGAACTACATCGCAAATAAAACAAAACAAAATATGAGGCCCAGATAGTTTCACAAAGAAATTCTACTAAACATTTAAAGGCCAGATATTTTTAATGCTTTATAAATTATTGCAGAGCATTGAAAAGGAAGACAATTAACATAGATATCTAACCCAAATAAAGACAAACAAAACTATTGTCTAATATCTCCCATGGATTTTGATGCAAAAATTCTAAACAAAATATTCGCAAACAGAATCCAATATCATATTAAGAAAATAATACATCATAACCACATGGGATTTATTTTCCAAATGCAAGGAAATCCACTATTATCACATACCAAATTAATAAATCTAAGGGAAAATTGTATAATTATTGCCATTCAGACTGACTAAATCTTTGGAAAAAATTCCACTTCAATTCATGATAAAACATATTCTAGGAAATAGAAATTGAGGGATACTTTCTCAAGATGATAAAAAATATTTACCTTTGCCCTAAAACAAGTATTCCTTTAAAATCAAGAAACACTAGAGGCGGAGGCACCTGCTCTGCAGTTTGCATTAGGAGCTGGCCATGCAAAGGAAGGATCTGGAAAGTCTTTCTGGAGGGAGCTTGGGCAACATGGAGTTCCTGGGGCAGCTGTGAAGGAGCGTGGGCATCGCCAGGCTGGCTCTGTGGCAGAACTGGAGTTGGGGTCTTGTCTCTTACCTTCTGCCATCTTCTTCATGTGGGCTGCCTGCCCTCCTAGGCGTTCGAACCTGTGTGGGACATGCCTGACCTCAGACTGGACCAAGCCTAACTCCCTCCCACCCACCCCAGGGAGCTTTGGGATGCTGGAATGCCTCTCAGATCCACCAGGAGTCCTCCTTGCCTGAGCACCCTGGGGGCTCCTGGAAGCAAAGGGAAGGGGCATTCTGGGATGGTCAGTCCTGACTCTGAGATCTAGCGGTGGCTATTCCCCATCCCACACCCAGCCCTTCAGCAAGGCCTCCTGGCCATGTGTGTCCACCCATCTCCATCCCTGTGGCCACCACCCTGGTCCAGGCACCCCCTCTCTCACCTGGACTGCTCATGGCAACAGCCTGGTCTCCTGGACCCCCCTCTTCCACTGTTCTACTTGCCATCCTGCTTTGCCTGCTGTCAGGATGGGGTCCAGGCCCGGGCCTGCAAGGCCAGGTGGAGGACCCCTGCATGGGGCTCCCCGCCCACCCCTCTCCATGCTCCTACCCCACCTGCCTTCCCTGTCTGCAACTCTCAATCCTTGTGACCCACCTGCCTCCTTCACACATGCTGGTCCCTCGGCACTGTGGGACCAGTTAGTTGAAGTCAAGCAGGGGCTCCCTGCTTGGGCAGCCTGGGCCCTCTGCTCCCTATGGCTCCACCCCTGATCTATCATGGCACTTGTTTTATCGTCTTCTTAGACGTGAGGTGCATTTCTCATCCTTGGTCTCCATCAAACGGGGTATCTGGGGAGGGTGGTGAGCTGATACAGGCCACTTTTGGTTCATTCATTTATGTCACTTCCCTGAACCTAGAGGCAGCTGAGTTTGCAATCTCTGAGGGCTGGGGGCCACCTGAGAGGTGGGGGTATCCACCAGCTCTGTGTGGACGGTGGGGCCAGAGGGAGGCCGGGGCTCCAGTCAGGAGGCCCCTGGGCATCCCCACGAGAGATGAAGGTAGCTGTGGGGATGGAGAGAAGCAAACATTTTCCAGAAACAGGAGTCAAATCAGGAGCATTCAGCAGCGGCGGCAGGCGCTGTGGGTGCCCCACCCATGTCCCCCAGCCCTTCACCGCCTCCTGCCTCCTCTCAAGGAACTTTCTCTGCAGCAGCCAGCACCTGCCCTTTTGTCAGACACCATTCACTGCCAGCACCAGCTTTGCCTGCACCCAAGAGAGCCAACAGCCTGGGCATCCACTCCCACAAGAGGTTTGCCCCTACCAGTCACGGGACGTGGGGGTAAAAAATCTCCGCCTCTCTGGCCTGATCAGGTCCCCTGCAGGGTGGCCCTCACTGCTCCAGCGTGAGGCCCCCGCGGGGTCCACCCCCTTGCTGAGCTTTCCCCCACCCATGTCTTTCCTGGGAACATAGCTGGACCCTCATCTGGGGTCTGCTTCCAGGGAACTCACACTGAGGACAGTCGCTGATCAAATCTGGAGGCTGAGAGGAGGGAAGAGGCCAAGTCCAGGCTACGAGGGTGGCCGTCCCGAGACAGAGCACACTGGACTGGGAGCCCCGGCTGGAGGCAGGGCAGGGGTAAAGGTTTACTTGTGGACAAGTTGCTATATTGGTCACGTTGCTAGAAGTGCACTGGGAAGTTCACCATCCAGAAAAAAAGGTGTCCCAACCCAGTGAGGCTCCCCTCCCAGCAGGGGCTGATGAGCCTTTTCCTGGCCTGGACAGGCGGGCACAGCTGAGCCCCGGACATCTGCACAGGGCAGAGGGGGCCAAAGGGAACCTTCCTGGAAAGTGCCTCCCAGGGGACAGGGCTGGTCCCAGAAAGCATGAGTCATGAACAAAGCAACCCAATCAAGCACACACCCCCACCTCCCCAGGCCAGGGCAGGCAGTGCCTCCCAGGCACTTGCCTCAAAGGGGCTCAGCCTCCTGTCATCCTCAGAGTCAGGACGGGTATGGGGACCCCTCCTCCCATCTCTGCCTTTATCCCAGGCAGCCCACATATGCCACTGGGCCCAGAGGACGTACCCATCAGCAGGTGGGGTGGCTGTGCCTCAGGACTCGCCAGGCTCATACAATGACACAGAGCCTCAGCCAGCTTCCTAACACCTTTCTGCTTGACCAGGCTGATGCTCCGGTTTCCCACGTGGGAATTCCCTAGGGCCCCTCCCCACCACCTGTGCTGGCACCCTGTAGATTCATGTGGCATGTGGGTACCAGTCATCCAAATGCCCTTCCCAGCACAGGACAGGGAGAGAGCCCAGCTCTGGGTGGACTGAAGTCCAGGGCACCCTGACCTCAGGACCCCTCAGCCCCTCCCTGCACCCCTAGACCCTCCCACTCCTCCAAGTGATGCCTTATGGTTGGTGCGCCTCTGCCCTGCCCCTCCCAGCTGTGAGTCCTGGGGCAAGGCCAGAACGTGTACAGGGAGGATGGGGGGCTAGGTGGGCAGGTGATCCTGGAGTAGGGTTTCTCTCTCTCTGGGGTCCCTCCTGGCCTTCATAACCCTCTCACCCAGCTTCTACCCTGGAAGGCTGGCTCGGCTGTCCCCTGTAGGCCACCTACCCTAGCCTGCCTCCAGAGCTGGGGGCAAGGGACTCAGTGTGTTCTCCAGTCTCCTGGCCTAGGGCAGGATCCTGGAAGCTTATTATCAATAACAACCAAATCTATTAAGTGTTTACCCCATGCCTGGTCTTTGACTGAACATTAGGCCCCTGTCATTGTACTGATGATACCCATTTTTAAGATAAGGAAACTGAAGCTCAGGTTAAGCAACCTACCCCAAGGCACACAGCTGGTACATGGTGGCACTCCTATGTGACTCTCAATCCCCGGCCTTTGTATTCTTCATAAACCCATGTTGTAGATTAAGCCATACATACTCAAGGGTGACTTCTGGCAGCTTGAGAAATATCCATGGAATGAATAATCACAGCTGCTACTCTCTGAGGGCTGCCTACATTTTTATTTACTTATTTGCCATTCAGGTGATCTTTTTGAAAAGATGGTTCAAAATGCCAAAGGGACAAAAAGGTCCCCATCGCCACCCCTCTGTCCCTCAGCCACCCTCCCTGATACAAGATTCTTAAGTTTCATTGGTGAGATAGTTAATGCATTCACCCCAATCCTAGTATACTATACATACTGTATTAGTTATCTATTGCTGTATAACAAGGTTACTCCCATATTTAGCAGCTTAAAATATCAATAAATCTTTATTACCTCACACACACACACACACACACACACACACACACACACACACACACAGAAACACTAGAAGTATTTTCACTAAGATCAGGAACAAGGCAAGGATAACAACTATCTCCAGTATTATTCAACATTTTTTAGGGTTATCAGTCAATGCAATTAGGCAAGATAAATGAATTAGAGGCTTATGAATGAGTAAAGAAGAAACAAAACTATCTTTACTTGCAGGTGATATAATTTTGTATCAAGTTCCACCCCCCACCCCTGCCATCAATGCCCCAGAGAATCAATGTTAAAACTAACTCAACTACAAAATAGTTCAGTCAAGCATAGGTTATAAAATTAATATACAAAATTAAGTAGACTTCATATATGCAAACAATAAACAGAGAACGTAGTGGTAGAGAAAACATGTATAATAGCAAAGATTAAATACATAGGAATAAATTTAAGAAGTGCGCAAAATCATATATGAGGAAAATTTTAAAACACTCCTGAAAGATACTAATGAAGATTTGAACAAGTGGAAAAACATCTCCTATTCTTTTTTTTTTTCCATGTGTGTTGAGATATAATTGACATATAACATTGTGTAAGTTTAAGGTGTACAATGTGATGGTTTGACATATGTATATATTGTGAAAGTGTTACCTCAATAAGGTTATTTAACCTATCTATCACCACACATACAGTTATTTTGTGTGTGTGTCTGTGTGTGTTGAGAACTTTTAAGATCTACTCTCTTAGCAACTTTCAAATATACAGTACAGTGTTGTTAACTATAGTCACCATGCTGTACAATTCATCTCTGGAACTTATTAATCTTATAATTGAAAGTTTGAACACTTTGACCACATTAACACATTCCCCATCTCCCTACCCACCCCGGCAACTACCAATCTACTCTCTGTTTCTATGACTTTTGTTTTTATAGATTTCAAATATAAATGAGATCATATACTATTTGTCTTTTTCTGTCTGACTTATTTCACTTAGCATGATGCCCTCAGGGTTCATCCATGTTGTTGCAAATGGCAGATTTTCTTTCTTTTTCTTGGTTGAATAGTATTCCATCATATATATCACATATTCTTTATTTATCCATCAGTTAACACTTAGGTTGTTTCCACTTCTTGACTATGGTGAATAAGGCTGCAGTGAACATGGGTGTGCAGATATTTCTTCAAAATACTGATTTCATATCCTTTGGATATTTACTTAGAAGTGGGATTGCTGGATTATATAGTCCTATTTTCAACTTTTTGAGGAAACTCTACACTGTTTTCCATAGTGGCTGTACCAGTTTACATTCCCACCAACAGTGCCCAAGGGTTCCCTTTTCTCTGTATCCTCACCAGCACTTGTTATTTCTTGTCTTTTTGATGATGGCCGTTCTAACAGGTGTGAGGTGATATTTCATTGTGGTTTTGATTTGCATTTCCCTGATGATTAGTGATGCTGAACACCCTTTTGTGTACCTGTTGGCTATTTGAATCTCTTTTCTGGAAAAAAGACATACCCTATTTTTGGATAGGGTGACTTAAAGTTATACAGATGTCAGTTTTCTCTAAATTAATTTTTAAAAGTGTAATCTCAAAAAAAAATTTTATGTAATTAAACAAGTTGATCCTAAAATTCCTATGGAAAAACAGACATGAAAGAATAGTTGGGTAAACACAGAAAAAGAAAAACTATGAGGGGAAAACTAAATTTACCAGACATTAAAACGTATTTTAAAACATTTATAATTAAAATAGTGTTGTACTGGTTCATGAAGAGAAACAAGTGGAATAGAATAGAAATTTCAGAATTAGCCCCCCAATACATATAGAAATTTACTATGTGACAAAGGCAGCATCTGTAATCGCTGCAGTAGAGGTACACATTTAATATGCACGGTGCTAGGGCAATTGTGTGACCATTTGGAAAAAGACAAAATTATATCTGTATTTCACACCATACAAAATAATTAATTCCTAGTGGATTATGTATCTAAATGTAAAAATTGACATCATATAAGTACAAAAATTAAATATACATGAATTTCTTTTTCATCTTATATAGGGAAAGTCTTTCTACCTTAACTCAAATTCAAACAACAATAAAAAGAAGATTTATAAATTGATTACATAAAAGTAAAATATGACAACTAACAATAAACAAAGTTAAAAGCCATCTGACACACTGGGATAAAATATTCACAACCTGTACCACAGACAAAGGGCTAATGTTCCTCATATATAAAGAATTCTCAAAAGTCAAGGAACAAATGACTGAAAACCCAATAAAAAATGGGAAAAAGATCTGAACAGAAAATTCGTAAGAAAGAGATATAAAAATGGCCTTCAAATATATGAAAAAAATCCTCAAATTCGCTTATATTTAGAGAAATGCAAATTTAAACAACCCTGAAATACTGTTTCTCCCCTAAGACTGACAAACATTGAAGAAATATGACAACATATTCTGTTGGCAAAGCTGTGCAGAAACAGGCACTTTCAAATGTTGCTGGTGGGGATGCAAATTGATACCATCCTCTGGAGGGAAATTTGGCAATATGTAACAAAATTACAGATGCATTTGTCTTTCAGTTTAACAATCTGCTTGTAGGAATCTACCCTAAACGTATACCTCCAAAAAACCAAAAATGTTTATGCAGAAGGTTATTCATTGAAGCATGGTTTGTAATTGAAAAATTTTGAAAACAACTAAAATGTCCATAGGTAGGAGAGTCATTAAATAAGCTATAGTACTTCCATATGGAATACTATGCATCTGTTAAAAAAGAATAATGAAGATATCTATGAATTGATAAAATATGAGTTCTAGGACATGCTGGTTAGTTAAAAAAAAAAAGCAAAGACCAAAAGGATATCTATGATATTCTATCTCTCATATAAGAAAGAAGGGGATCCAAGAAAACACATAGGTATCTGCTATAAGTGCAAAATAAATATAGGTAGGCTTAATCAGAAACTAAAGAGATTGGTTATTTACAGAGGATGAGTGGGAAAGGGATAGAAAGAAGTGGGGAATGGGATTCAGGTAGCAGGGGTATGATATACTTCTCTGAGTTCATCTTTTTGTGTAACTCTGACTCTTAGAACCATAGTAACATTTCATATACCCTCACTTATCCTCAAAATAAACAAAACCAACGAGAATATAGGTGAAACCCTAAATTTGAATACAAATATATAGGTTTCCCCTGCTTTTGGAAAGTAGAACATTCCTATGAAACCTTTCATAAGCAAAACTGGCATAAAGGAAAGAGTATCCCCCATTTTCCGAAAGTTCATGCTGCTTTTACGAAAGACCTACATTAGTATGGTAACAGGTTTTTTCATAAAAGCAAAAATCCTGTTTGTATTTCTTTAGGTTAGCAAAAACAGGTACTAATGTAGGTCTTTGGTAAAAGCAAAGTGGCCTAACTCGAACTTTCTGAAAGTGGGGTGTACTTAATAAATTAACGTAACTTATTACAAATGAGTAACCTAACTACATTGAAGTGGATAGGAAAGAAAACAACCAACGTAAGTAACTGTGGAAACTATCTTGATTGGCTCCTCCAAGGCTGAAGATCAAAAGAATTGTACATAAATGCTGTTCCAAGTGTCAAGGTCAAATGGGTTCTCTTTTAATTTATTATGAGAGATAAATTCTTTTTATCTTTTCTTTTGCTCTTCTGTTCTGGTGATACTTGGGTGTGACTATTTCTTGTATCTTATGTCATATTCTCTTTTGTATTCTCTTCTTTTTTCTAGAATGAACCCTCAAATATAATTTTCATTTAAGATGCGTTTATAGAAACGTTCTCTGCCATTAACTCTTCAAACAGTGCCTCTCTTATACTTGCTATTCTCTCCTCTGGGAATTCCGTTTTTTTTTTTTTTTTTTTTTTTTGAGTTTCTGGTCTCATTTAAAAAATTTATTGGAGTATAGTTGATTTACAATGTTGTGTTAGTTTCAGGTGTACGGCAAAATGATTCAGTTATACATATATATATTCATTCTTTTTTTTAGATTGTTTTCTCATATAGGTTATCACAGAATATTAATTAGAGTTGGGAACTCCAATTTGATGTATATTTTTTGTCTTTTAATCTCTCTTTGTACATTCTAATACTTGCCACTGTGTTTCATTCTAGTTGATTTTTTCAGTTCTATCGTCTATGCTACTAATTATTTCTGCAGCTATATCCAATCTGCCATTTAATCTTATATTTTTAAAATTTAATGAATATGTTTAATATTTCTAGATATTCTATTTGGTTTCCTTGCAAAATCTGCCTGGTCACATTTGATATTGCCGTTGTTTTTCATTATGCTTTCTACCCCTCTGTTGTTTTAATTATTTTTTATTTTGTACATGTAAACCTGATATCGGTAGAGTTTGTGGATCTATTTGTAGTTTGTTGTTTTTGCTGACTCTTGCTTATGGTCACTTGCTTCTTCAGGATTTTAGTGATTTTTAAATAATTGTTAGCTCATATTCCTTGGAGGGATTATTTGCGGCCTAGTTTGCAGGTACATTCTTCCAAAGAGGTTTTGGTGTTTGCTGCTGACAAATTCCTGGGGCTCTACAAAGCTGGGACCACTTTAAACTACATTTTTAGTTTTGACTCTGTGTAGGTAGTATAAACTCTGGCCCCAAACCAGTATGAGGGTAGGCTTGCATTTAGGAATTCTCCAGGGACATGTTTTCTTCTTTTTTTTTGGTTTTCTTCTCTTTTTTTCCTATCCCTCCAAGATTTAAGACCAAAGCATACAGGTTTCTTACCATCTCCCTTTATGAATTAGCTTTTTTTTTTGCATTGCCTTTGGAGGGACCTGTATTTGTTCCAGCGTCTCAATCCAATCTGTCATCTTTTCAGGGACCAATTTTTCTTTTCCACCTTGTATAGGACCCAGGTTTGCCTTCTGTAAAAACCTGAGCCCTAGGCCACCATGGATTGGTAGGTTACTTCTGTGATAAATGCCAGCTTCAGAGCTTGCTTACCTCTCTGGATTTTTGCTTTCTCTTCATTTCTAACCCCTGAGGATTTTCTTTCTTTTCTTTCTTTTTTTATTTTTTGGCTGCCTTGGGTCTTGCTGCATGCGGGTGTTCTCTACTTGCAGCGAGCGGGGGCTACTCTTCGTTGCAGTGTGCAGACTTCTCATTGCGGTGGCTTCTCTTGTTGCAGAGCACAGACTGTAGGTGCCTGTGCTTCACTCATTGCAGTATGCAGGCTCAGTAGTTGTGGCTTGCAGGCTCTAGAGTGCAGGCTCAATAGTTGTGCACGGGCTTAGTTGCTCCGTGGCATGTGGAATCTTCCTGGACCAGGGATCGAACCTGTGTCCCCTGCATTGGCAGGTGGATTCTTAACCACTGCACCACCAGGGAAGTCCCTTCACTATCTTCTTTACTCAGACAAACATATAAGAAAATTAAAACAATTCTATTCAACATTTTCTTCTGTTCTAAATTGAGAGATTTCTCTCGACATCTAATCTGACTTACTGCCTGGTATGGAAGTTTCCATTTTGTTTTAGAGCAATGAAGGAGATGTAGACCCCATTTCTCATTCTTATTTTATGTCATTGTTACAGTTTCATTTCTTATCTATGTATACATATAAATTTCCCTCTCTCTCTCTCTCTCTCTCTCTCTCTCTCTCTACACACATATATATGTATGTATGTATGTATATATATAGTTTCATTTCTTATCCATACATACATATACACTTCCCTCTCTCTCTCTCTCTCTCTCTACACACACACACACACACACAGACACATTCAACAGGTCTTTAAGGGGAGAAAAGGTCAATGTATTCATTCTGCCATATGGAACTGCATGCTCAATTAGATCATTTTAAGTTTCTATTTTAAAATCTTGTGAAATTTTGTGCTAGAAAATACTGATTACGATGTTCAATTTATAGATGCAGGATACTTTTACCCTGACATTTTAACCCAGTCAGTATTTTGACTTCCCGATTTTAATTCTAAAGATATGTTGATTTTATATCATAATTTATCATTTTTTCTTCAGATTTAAATCAATACTGAAAAATTTTCTTTGAAAAAGTATCTTAGTCAGTCTGTTCTATAGTGCAGTTAAATGACTTCTAATTTTTTTTAATTTAAATTTTTATCTCCTGAAACTTTTTCATCAAAATCATTTCTCTTCCACCTAATCTTTACAAAGAAATTTTGATTGCAAATCGAGTTTGTTTTTTCCCCAGTGAGATTATGTCTTCAGTTGTGAGTTTTCCTTTGGGGCCACTGTTCCTAACAAGCACAATTTACCAAGTTCAAATTTTGCAATCTAATATTTACCATTTGCAGTTCAGCTATTGTCAAGTTTGTGTTCTTTGAATTATTCTTACCAGTAATAATGTGTTACTGGATAAACTGAATTGGAGAATAATTTGTACTTGTTTCATAGTCAAATCGAGAGCCATTTCTCTCAGTTATTTCAGAATGACCTAGTTTTCCAGGTTCATTTTATTGCTAATATGTTTTCTCCATATTCTACTAATTAATTTGTGTACCTTATACTAAATGTTCACACTGGTGGGGTATCAGAGGATAAACAGAAGGGTCAAACAGAAGAACCAAAATAAATTCAGAGTTAAAGTAGTAAGTAAAATGGCAGAGTGAAACAGTGTAGTGAGAATGGGGGCCCAGAATGTCCTGCTTGGACACGTTTCATACCGTTCCAGCAAGTGTTTTTCACAGAGACTAGTTGGAAATTTAGTTGATAAAGACAACCTAAGCTATCAGTATCAAAGCTAAAGCCTGAATGGATATCATGTGGAGGGGAAACTTAATTCCTTTTCAGAAAGTGGAAAAATATTCTTTTCTGATAGCAAAAAAAAGACATGTAATTTCTTGCTAATAGTTTAAAAGAAAGCATCAGAGTGGTACTTTTTCTCTTTTGTTTTGGTTGTATGGAGTAAGAAGCCAAAATATTAGAGGAAATATTATATCTTCCTAGTGTAAAACATCTGGAATGGCTAATCTAGACTTTCTCCTTTATTGGGTTTAATCAGCATAAGCAGGTGGATTTAGGCAATCTGGAGCTGTGATAGAGAAGTCTCCTGTTACCTGCAAGCACCTGAAATAATGTTTTTGCCCTAAAGAGATTAAAGTTCTAGAGACAGAATTTCCTGAATTATCTAGGGTGTTTGCTATTTTTTAAAAATTGAAGTATGATTGATGTATAATATTATGTAAGTTATGTATGTTCAGTATAGTGATTCGCAATTTGTAAAGGTTATACTCCATTTATAGTTATAAAATATTGGCTGTATTCCATTTTGTGTAATATATCCTTGTAGCTTATTTTATTAATTTTAATTTTTAACTTTTTATTTTATATTGGAGTATAGTCAATTAACAATGTTGTGTTAGCCTTGTAGCTTATTTTATACATAATAGTTTGTACCTCTTAATACCCACCGCTATACGCCCCTCCCTGCTTCCTTCTCCCTACTGGTAACCAGTAGTCTGTCCTCTATATTAGTGAATCTGTTTCTTTTTTTTTTTTTCAAATTATCTATTTATTTATTTTTGGCTGTGTTGGGTCTTTATTGCTGCGCGTGGGTTTTCTCTAGTTGTGGAAAGTGGGGTCTACTCTTCGTTGCAGTGCACGGGCTTCTCATTGCGGTGGCTTCTCTTGTTGCGGAACACAGGCTCTAGGTGTGCAGGCTTTAGTAGTTGTGGCTTGTGGGCTCAGTAGTTGTGGCTTGTGGGCTCTAGAGAGCAGGGTTAGTAGTTCTGGCGCACGGGCTTAGTTGCTCCATGGCATGTGGGACCTTGCCAGACCAGGGCTCGAACCCATGTCCCCTGCATTGGCAGGCTGATTCTTAACCACCACCAGGGAAATCCTGTTTCTTTTTTGTTATATTTACTAGTTTTTTTAATTTTTCAGATTCCACATATAAGTGATATCATACAGTTTTTGTCTTTCTCTGTCTGACTTATTTCACTTAGCATAACACCCACCTATTCCATGTTGTTGCAAATGGCAAACTTTCATTCTTTTTCATGGCTGAGTAGTATTCCATTGTGTGTGTATATATACCACATCTTCTTTATCCGTTCATCTGCTGATGGACACTTAGGATGTTTGCTAAAAATGCAAAATCTTGAATCTTACACCTAAGAATTCTGATTCAGTAACTTTGGTGTGGATCCCAGGATATTGCATTTTGAATGAGCATTCCAGGTAACTACAATGAACACTAAATTTGAGAATAATTATCTAGAAGGGTACATACCAGATAAATGTTGGAATGTCTTCAAGGGAAGAATTGAGGGTGACATAGATATATTTTAGTTGTATTTGGAAATAAAATCCAGGATAAATTAAACTGTGAATGATAATAGCTTAGGCTAATATATCCTACTCACTTCAGTGTCCTAGCCTTCAGGACTTCCTCTCTTACCTTATTCAACTGTTCAAGTTTTGGTTCAATTGATTCAATGAAGAGCTACATTTTTGCCTTTTATTTATTTATGTATTTTAAGAAAGGATGTGAATAAGAGTTTGTTTGTCAAACTATGCAAATCATGACTATAGTTGAAGCCAGCATTTCTTAAAGCCTATGGATACACCCTAGTGTCATATGAGATCTTAATTTTGTGATAAAGTGGATTCATCCTTAACTATATCTGTGGAACAGTGGGTTCAATAAAGTTAAAAGGTTTTAACTTCAAAATCTTTAAAAGTGAATATGCATCTTTATTCTCCAAGAGAAATGTATATTAAGTACTTATATGTCTTAATTTTTTTTTTTTTGACCAGAAAACTCTTTTTTAATGAGACATCTATTAACACATTTGGGTATATTGGTGTTCTTAGGAAAACAGCTTGTGGCCTCCTTGTTGACACCAGTGCCACATGTCTGTAGACCATGGCAATATACTTAAAAATTAGGTTCAGATCTTCAGAAAACTGAATCTACAAGCTTGGACAAAGTGAAGTGAGGTGCCAAATTTATGGGTTGATTTTTGTGCTTGTTTTAAATCTTTCATATGTACTAGATTGTAAGCTTAATGCAGACAGGCACCATGTCTTATATAATGTTTTATCATTTTACATGTCAGTGATTTATTTTAGGTATAGTAATACTAGTATGCATGGAAAATAGCCATACTCACTTCTACACTGTTAAAAACCACCAGGTGGAAATAGGGGTTTTTGTGTAAGAATTTGAGTAGAATATGACAAATGAAATAATTTACTTCTCTTTTTTTCCCTTCTTCAGGTACACCATCATTCACTTACAAATCATTTTGCTTTGTCCTGCATTATTCAGAAATATAGCAAACTTCTAAGTTCCTTACATAGCTTTTTCCTTTAGGCAGCACTTCTGACGTATATTAGAAACTGCTAAAGATAAAACAGTTTTTAGAAAAATCTAGATTTTAGTTGTCATTTTCCTTAGTAAATGGAGGTGAAGTTTTGGAAGTTTAAAAATAATAGTGTATCAATAATCGGATGTTCAGATGATTTCATTCTTTCCTTAATTTTACATAAAAATATTGAAGATAAAATAGGTATTAAATTAAACTCAGTGTATACATACTGAGTGCCCACTGTGTAGTAAGAGTTAAGGATGTAATGATGATATGAATATAAAGCTATCCTCACAGAGCTTACAGTCTAACAGGTAAGAAAGACAGGTATTGAACAAATAATCGTACATGCAACAAATACTTTGAAGGGAAGTATAAGGTGTTAACCTATTTTGCCTAGTTAGGAATGGGGTCCTTTGGAGCTAATATTTCAGCTGGCTATATTTTAGGAGACTGTTAATGATGGTGATGGTGGAGAGAGGTTTGAATTCTAACATTAGGTCAAAGGCCTGGAGGCAAGAGAGAGAGAAAAAGGTTTTCTCCATCTACTGATGGAAGTCCAATACTGTACATCTCAGATTTACCACGTCCAATACTGAACTCTTCGTGCTCTGCTCCAAGCCTGCTTCTCCTACTATCTTCTCCATTTTAATAAATAGCAACTCCATTATTCCAATTGCTCAGACTTAAAAAAAAAAAAGCTGATTATTTTTTTCTCATAGCCTTCATTTAGTCTCAGCAAAGTCTCTTGCCCCCTCCTTTCAAAATATATCCAACAGTTTCTCATTACCTTGCCTTTTTTTTTTTTAACATCTTTATTGGGGTATAATTGCTTTACAATGGTGTGTTAGTTTCTGCTTTATAACAAAGTGAATCAGTTATACATATACATATCTTCCCATATCTCTTCCCTCTTGCGTCTCCCTCCCTCCCACCCTCCCTATCCCACCCCTCCAGGCGGTCACAATACCTTGCCTTTTATTACCCGATTTCAAGCCACCATCATCTCTTGCCTTGAGCGTTAATATCTTCTTATTCTCCCCATGGTAGCCAGAGGGACACTTCAACATGGAAGTTAGATCATGATATTTTTCTACTCAAACCTTCCAGTGACTTCCCTCTCTCTGAAGAAAAGCCAAAGGCCTAAGTATTATGCCACCACACTATGCTTCCGATATCTTCTATCACAATTTACCTTTGTTCACTCTGCTCTAGCCTCTCTGTTTTTTTGCTGATTCTTGAGCATGCAGTAGCATATTCCTGTCCTAAGATGTTTTCACTTTCTCTTCTCTTTTCCTGGAATACTTTACCCCTGGATAATTACATGATTTCCCTCCATTCCTTTCTTCAGGTGTCTGCCTAAATTTCACCTCATTACTTACCACTTGATATAAAATAACATCTTTCTTCATTCTTCATCCCTTTACCCTACTTTATTTTTCTCCAGAGCACTTACCACCACCTGACACATGTCATATATTAATTTTGTTTATATAATTCTTGTATTTTTTTGCCCTCACACTTGAATGTAAGCTCCATTAGAATAGGGACTACATATAGTTTTTTTCATTCACTGCTGTAATCCCTGTGCGTCTTTTTTTTCCTTAACATCTTTATTGGAGTATAATTGCTTTACAATGGTGTGTTAGTTTCTGCTGTATAACAAAGTGAATCAACTATACATATACATATATCCCCATATTTCCTCCCTCTTGTGTCTCCCTCCCACCCTCCCTATCCCACCCCTCTAGGTGGTCACAAAGCAGCGAGCTGATCTCCCTGTGCTATGTGGCTGCTTCCCACTAGCTATCTATTTTACATTTGGTAGTGTATATACATCCATGCCACTCTGTCACTTTGTCCCAGCTTACCGTTCCCACTCCTGGTGTCCTCAAGTCCATTCTCTAGTAGGTCTGCATCTTTATTCCCGTCTTGCCCCAGGTTCTTCATGACCTTTTTTTTTTTTTTTTTAGATTCCATATATATGTGTTAGCGTATGGTATTTGTTTTTCTCTTTCTGACTTGCTTCACTCTGTATGACAGACCCTAGGTCCATCCACCTCACTACAAATAGCTCAATTTCATTTCTTTTTATGGCTGAGTAATATTCCATTGTATATACGTGCCACATCTTCTTTACCCATTCATCTGTCGATGGACACTTAGGTTGCTTCCATGTCCTGTAAATAGAGCTGCAGTGAACATTTTGGTACATGACTCTTTTTGAATTATGGTTTTCTCAGGTTATATGCCTGTGCTTCGTAATCAGCTTCTGTTGAGTGAATAAATGTATCTTTTTTATTGAGAGGCTGCATCAAACAGAAGTACAAATGCTGAACCAAGAATAGATGAATTTGAATTCTTAGCTCACCTCTGGTATTTATAGGCTCTGGAAATTTAGGCAAGCTGTTTACTTTTTCCGAATTTCAGTTTTGTTATCTGTAAATTGTGGCAGCTGGGCTATATGCAATTTAAGGACTCTTTCTCTGAACAGTGCTTATGACCCTGTAAGTCTTCAGTCTTTGGGCTCTTTCACAGATGTTTTGGTCACAGCATGTGATAAGGTGTCTGTGGGCTGATGTTGAGGAGTCACTCTGTAAGGTGACATGGGCTGGCAGTACATGGCTTCTTGGTTCAGGCAGCTGTAAAATATATGAGAAGCTCTCAGAACATGGTTTAAGAACTTCTTCTACCTACATCAGTGTCATGGGCTTTTCTCATAGAATGAAACATGATTGAATACCCCAAAATGATGCCTTTTTTCCCCACAGCTAATATTACCAAGTTGTAAACTTTGATTTAGGAACAATTTACAATCACAGCTACTTATAAACAAACCAAATTGATGGTTGTAGACACCCCAGATTTCAAGCTGCAGTTGAGGTCATCAAAGACACATAGTACTTTAAAACTTTAACTTCTTAAGAGCTAGAGAGTACAAAGAGTTAAACTTCCTTGACTATGCTATTTAATGCAAATTACACTTTCTCTTTGAATGGTGCCTCAGTGAACTCTCTTGTCAGAACTCTCTTGGTTGCTTCTTCCTTAATAATTTCCAAATTACTCAGAAACTATGTTGCATTTCTCTTCTCTACAGCACTTTCCAGATGATATCTCCTTACAACATGAGCTTCATAATTCAAAACAAATTGCTGAAACTGCACCTTATAAGAGGCTTTTCTTTAAAATACAAAAGACAGTGTTTAAATAGATTGTATCATGTGGCTCTAATAAAAACATTGGTATAGCAAGAGCCCCAGAATTATTGAACAAATATTTGTACTATATAAAGCAGTAGAGAAAATCACAATGAAGGAAGCATTTATTAGAGCATTCATAAAGTTAATGGCCCATAAGAATATGCTCCAAGTTCACTATTGGTAAACTTCAGTATTAATAATTTCAGATGGGTTTGGGAGAGAAATTGCTATTTTTCAACTTAGTTTTGGGAAAAGGAAAGATTTTAAAACATTTTTGAATTTTTTTCCATTACTCTTTAAGGTTATAAGCCTTTGTGGTTTGGGACTAAGAAATAACATATTACATGGTTTTATTTTGGGCTGAAAGGAATTGCTTATCTGTGCATTATCATGAAGTAGAGATGTATAAAAAAAAACAGATCATTAAGTTACAGAAAGAGTCATTTGAAAAATAACATTTTTAATTTAAAAATCAAAATGTAATTAGTCATTTGAGATGTTTCTTGTTTGAAATAACTTGCTATCATCAACAGAATAGTGGAGATTAACTTGTGTGGCTTTTGTTAATGATGGCTTTATTTGTGGGTAAAATAAACAGTGGTAAATGCTTATGTAATCATTTGCATAATGTGATAAACTTTATAATCTTGAATCTAAAATTGTCATGGATTGTTTTTTGTTTGTTTGTTTTTTGCCGTACGTGGGCCTCTGACTGTTGTGGCCTCTCCCGTTGCGGTGCACAGGCTCCGGATGCACAGGCTCAGTGGCCATGACTCACGGGCCCAGCCGCTCCACGGCATGTGGGGTCTTCCTGGACCACGGCACGAACCCGTGTCCCCAGCATCGGCAGGCGGACTCTCAATCAGTGCGCCACCAGGGAAGCCCCTGTCATGGATCCTTAATCTCTACAGTGTGCCCTAATTGACAGAAGTATTTAGAGGGTTGCCAGGAGGGATAGTGGGCAGGAGGCAGGTGCAGTGGGGAGGGAAGGAGGTGGAAGGTAAAGATACTGCAACAATGTTCAACTTTCATGTTTTCTTATGGGCTACGCTTACCTTCTGAATCGTGAAATGATTTTTCTTAGAAATTTTTCTTCCATTTGCTTTCTGCCCAAATTCCTCCTTCTCTATTCTTTTCTAGTCCAGTTGATTTTATATTTATTGCCCTTTTCACTCTCCTTGTATTTCAATCAAGTATAAGCCACAAGGCCTTTCAGGGAACGTTTTATCAGCTCAGAGATAATGAAAGATGAGAACTTATCCAAGGTAAGGCTGCCTGACTTCTTTGCGCTGTTATCCCATTGTATTCAAAATGTACTTACATCCTCTTCCTACTCATTAGCATTGTGTACTATTTATATCTCAAATCTACTGGGCTTCTGGTACTTAATTATGTTTTTTTTTAAGCACTTGATGAGTACTGATCAGGAGTTTCCCGTTCTCAAACCACAATTTTTGGGGATTGATTTGGCTGTCTTGGAAAGCTGCATAAGCTTTCAGTCTACCAGGACTCCATCGAGCATAGGAAGAATTAGTTCTCTGATTCAGTGATCATTTAGGGATGCCAGTATGCTGGTTTGTTTCATAATACAGCTGATCTTAAAACTATACATTTTATAAAACTGGCAAATTATTGATAATCCACTCAAATTAAATTATGCTTCCACTATTGCTTATTCACTTTATTCTTTGTTGAGTCCCTAGAAATACTGGGAAGTGCATGAGAGCTTCCTAAAAGTGCAATCCTAATCCTTCAGGAAGGAAAAAGAGGAAGTGAAAGAGACTATATTCTCATAGCATCTAGTACATACCACTATTTTAGCACATACAATATTTTCTTCAAATAAGAACCTGTGTTCACCACCAAGCTTTGAGATCCTTGAAAAATCCTTGAATTCTCTTTCACTCATTTTTTCTAGTCCAGGGCCTGCTACATACTGGAGAAACAAATATTTTGTGGGCACAAAACCATATCATCAGGCTTCCTGCAGGGCTATGATCCCTTCTACCTCCTGACTTGGGGCTCCTGTGTTTTATTTTATTTTATGTTGTTTTTTATTTTTTTTTACATCTTTATTGGAGTATATTTCCTTTACAATGGTGTGTTAGTTTCTGCTTTATAACAAAATGAATCAGTTATACATATACATGTGTTCCCATATCTCTTCCCTCTTGCGTCTCCCTCCCTCCCACCCTCCCTATCCCACCCTTCCAGGCGGTCACAAAGCACCGAGCTGATCTCCCTGTGCTATGCGGCTGCTTCCGACTAGCTATCTACCTTACGTTTGGTAGTGTATATATGTCCATGCCTATCTCTCGCTTTGTCACAGCTTACCCTTCCCCCTCCCCATATCCTCAAGTTCATTCTCTAGTAGGTCTGTGTCTTTATTCCTCCTGTCTTACCCCTAGGTTCTTCATGACATATTTTTTTAATTCCATATGTATGTTTTAGCATACGGTATTTGTCTTTCTCTTTCTGATTTACTTCACTCTGTATGACAGACTCTAGGTCTATCCACCTCATTACAAATAGCTCAATTTCGTTTCTTTTTATGGCTGACTAATATTCCATTGTATATATGTGCCACATCTTCTTTATCCATTCATCCAATGATGGGCACTTAGGTTGTTTCCATCTCCGGGCTATTGTAAATAGAGCTGCAATGAATATTTTGGTACATGACACTTTTAGAATTATGGTTTTCTCAGGGTATATGCCCAGTGGTGGGATTGCTGGGTCGTATGGTAGTTCTATTTGTAGTTTTTGAAGGAACCTCCATACTGTTCTCCATAGTGGCTGTATCAATTTACATTCCAATCAACAGTGCAAGAGGGTCCCCTTTTCTCCACACCCTCTCCAGCATTTATTGTTTCTAGATTTTTTGATGATGGCCATTCTGACTCGTGTGAGATGATATCTCATTGTAGTTTTGATTTGCATTTCTCTAATGATTAATGATGTTGACCATTCTTTCATGTGTTTGTTGGCAGTCTGTATGTATATCTTCTTTGGAGAAATGTCTATTTAGGTCTTCTGACCATTTTTGGATTGGGTTGTTTGTTTTTTTGTTATTGAGCTGCATGAGCTGCTTATAAATTTTGGAGATTAATCGTTGTCAGTTGCTTCATTTGCAAATATTGTCTCCCATTCTGAGGGTTGTCTTTTGGTCTTATTTATGGTTTCCTTTGCTGTGCAAAAGCTTTGAAGTTTCATTAGGTCCCATTTGTTTATTTTTGTTTTTGTTTCCATTTCTCTAGGAGGTGGGTCATAAATGACCTTGCTGTGATTTATGTCATAGAGTGTTCTGCCTATGTTTTCCTCTAAGAGTTTAATAGTTTCTGGCCTTACATTTAGGTTTGTAATCCATTTTGAGGTTATTTTTGTGTATGGTGTTAGGGAGTGATCTAATCTCATACTTTTACATGTACCTGTCCAGTTTTCCCAGCACCACTTATTGAAAAGGCTGTCCTTTCTCCACTGTACACTCCTGCCACCTTTATCTAAGATAAGGTGACCATATGTGCATGTGTTTATCTCTGGATTTTCTATCCTGTTCGATTGATCTATCGTTCTGTTTTTGTGCCAGTACCATACTGTCTTGATTACTGTAGCTTTGAAGTATAGTCTGAAGTCAGGGAGCCTGATTCCTCCAGCTCCATTTTTCGTTCTCAAGACTTCTTTGGCTATTCGGGGTCTTTTGTGCTTCCATACAAATTGTGAAATTTTTTGTTCTAGTTCTGTGAAAAATGCCAGTGGTAGTTTGATAGGGATTGCATTGAATCTGTAGATTGCTTTGGGTAGTAGAATCATTTTCACAATGATGATTCTTCCAATCCAAGAACATGGTATATCTCTCCATCTATTTGTATCATCTTTAATTTCTTTCAGCAGTGTCTTATAATTTTCTGCATACAGATCTTTTTTCTCCTTAGGTAGGTTTATTCCTAGATATTTTATTCTTTTTGTTGCAATGGTAAATGGGAGTGTTTTCTTGATTTCACTTTCAAATTTTTCATCATTAGTGTATAGGAATGCCAGAGATTTCTGTGCATTAATTTTGTATCCTGCTACTTTACCAAATTCACTGAATAGCTCTAGTAGTTTTCTGGTAGCATCTTAAGGATTCTCTATGTATAGTATCATGTCTTCTGCAAACAGTGACAGCTTTACTTCTTTTCTGATTTGGATTCCTTTTATTTCCTTTTCTTCTCTGATTGCTGTGGCTAAAACTTCCAAAACTATGTTGAATAAGAGTGGTGAGAGTGGGCAACCTTGTCTTGTTCCTGATGATAGTGGAAATGGTTTCAGTTTTTCACCATTGAGGATGATGTTGGCTGTGGGTTTGTCATATATGGCCTTTATTATGTTGAGGAAAGTTCCCTCTATGCCTACTTTCTGCAGGGTTTTTATCATAAATGGGTGTTGGATTTTCTCAAAAGCTTTCTCTGCATCTGTTGAGATGATCATATGGTTTTTCTCCTTCAGTTTGTTAATATGGTGTTTCACGTTGATTGATTTGCGTATATTGAAGAATCCTTGCATTCCTGGAATAAACCCCACTTGATCATGGTGTATGATCCGTTTAATGTGCTGTTGGATTCTGTTTGCTAGTATTTTGTTGAGGATTTTTGCATCTATGTTTATCAGTGATATTGGCCTGTAGTTTTCTTTCTTTGTGACATCCTTGTCTGGTTTTGGAATCAGGGTGATGGTGGCCTCGTAGAATGAGTTTGGGAGTGTTCCTCCCTCTGCTATATTTTGGAAGAGTTTGAGAAGGATAGGTGTTAACTCTTCTCTAAATGTTTGATAGAATTCGCCTGTGAAGTCATCTGGTCCTGGGCTTTTGTTTGTTGGAAGATTTTTAATCACAGTTTCAATTTCAGTGCTTGTGATTGTTCTATTCATATTTTCTATTTCTTGCTGATTCAGTCTTGGCAGGTTGTGCCTTTCTAAGAATATGTCCATTTCTTCCAGGTTGTCCATTTTATTGGCATAGAGTTGCTTGTAGTAATCTCTCATGATCTTTTGTATTTCTGCAGTGTCAGTTGTTACTTCTCCTTTTTCATTTCTAATTCTATTGATTTGAGTCTTCTCCCTTTTTTGCTTGATGAGTCTAGCTAATGGTTTATCTATTTTGTTTATCTTCTCAAAGAACCAGCTTTTCGTTTTATTGATCTTTGCTATTGTTTCCTTCATTTCTTTTTCATTTATTTCTGATCTGATTTTTATGATTTCTTCTGCCAACTTTGGGGTTTTTTGTTCTTCTTTCTCTAATTGCTTTAGGTGCAAGGTTAGGTTGTTTATTCGAGATGTTTCCTGTTTCTTAAGGTGGGCTTGTATTGCTATAATCTTCCCTCTTAGAACTGCTTTTGCTGCATCCCATAGGTTTTGGGTCGTTGTGTCTCCATTGTCATTTGTTTCTAGGTATTTTTTTATTTCCTCTTTGATTTCTTCAATGATCACTTCGTTATTAAGTAGTGTATTGTTTAGCCTCCATGTGTTTGTATTTTTTACAGATCTTTTCCTGTAATTGATATCTAGTCTCATAGCCTTGTGGTCGGAAAAGATTCTTGATACAATTTCAATTTTCTTAAAATTACCAAGACTTGCTTTGTGACCCAGGATATGATCTATCCTGGAGAATGTTCCATGAGCACTTGAGATAAATGTGTGTTCTGTTGTGTTTGGATGGAGTGTCCTATGAATATCAATTAAGTCCATCTTGTTTAATGTATCATTTAAAGCTTGTGTTTCCTTATTTATTTTCATTTTGGATGATCTGTCCCTTGGTGAAAGTGGGGTGTTAAAGTCCCCTACTATGAATGTGTTACTATCAATTTCCCCTTTTATGGCTGTTAGTATTTGCCTTATGTATTGAGGTGCTCCTATGTTGGGTGCATAAATATTTACAGTTGTTATATCTTCTTCTTGGATCGATCCCTTGATCATTATGTCGTGTCCTTCTTTGTCTCTTCTAATAGTCTTTATTTTAAAGTCTATTTTGTCTGATATGAGAATTGCTACTCCAGCTTTCCTTTGGTTTCTATTTGCATGAAATATCTTTTTCCATCCCCTTACTTTCAGTCTGTATGTGTCTCTAGGTCTGAAGTGGGTCTCTTGTAGACAGCAAATATATGGGTCTTGTTTTTGTATCCATTCAGCCAATCTGTGTCCTTTGGTGGGAGCATTTAGTCCATTTACATTTAAGGTAATTATCGATATGTATGTTTCTTTTCCCATTTTCTTAATTGTTTTGGGTTCATTATTGTAGGTCTTTTCCTTCTCTTGCGTTTCTTGCCTAGAGAAGTTCCTTTAGCAGTTGTTGTAAAGCTGGTTTGGTGGTTCTGAATTCTCTCAGCTTTTGCTTGTCTCTAAAGGTTTTAATTCCTCCATCAAATCTGAATGAGATCCTTGCTGGGTAGAGTAATCTTGGTTGCAGGTTTTTCTCCTTCATCACTTTAAATATGTCCTGCCAGTCCCTTCTGGCTTGCAGAGTTTCTGCTGAAAGATCAGCTGTTAACCTTATGGGGATTCCCTTGTGTGTTATTTGTTGTTTTTCCCTTGCTGCTTTTAATATGTTTTCTTTGTATTTAATTTTTGACAGTGTGATTAATATGTGTCTTGGCATATTTCTCCTTGGATTTATCCTGTATGGGACTCTCTGTGCTTCCTGGACTTGATTAACTATTTCCTTTCCCATATTAGGTAAGTTTTCAACTATAATCTCTTCAAATATTTTCTCAGTCCCTTTTTCTCTTCTTCTTCTGGAACCCCTATAATTCGAATGTTGGTGTGTTTGATGTTGTCCCAGAGGTCTCTGAGACTGTCCTCAGTTCTTTTCATTCTTTTTTTCTTTATTCTGCTCTGCACTAGTTATTTCCACTATTTTATCTTCTAGGTCACTTATCCGTTCTTCTGCCTCAGTTATTCTGCTATTGATCCCATCTAGAGTATTTTTAATTTCATTTTTGTGTTGTTCATCGCTGTTTGTTTCATCTTTAGTTCTTATAGGTCCTTGTTAAATGTTTCTTGCATTTTGTCTATTCTGTTTCCAAGATTCTGGATCATCTTTACTATCATTATTCTGAATTCTTTTTCAGGTAGACTGCCTATTTCCTCTTCATTTGTTAGGTCTGGTGGGTTTTTATCTTGCTCCTTCATCAGCGGTGTGTTTTTCTGTCTTCTCATTTTGCTTAACTTACTGTGTTTGGGGTCTACTTTTTGCAGGCTGCAGGTTCGTAGTTCCCGTTGTTTTTGGTGTCTGTACCCAGTGGCTAAGGTTGGTTCAGTGGGTTGTGTAGGCTTCCTGATGGAGGGCACTAGTGCCTGTGTTCTGGTGGATGAGGCTGGATCTTGTCTTTCTGGTGGGCAGGTCCACGTCTGGTGGTGTGTTTTTGGGTGTCTGTGGACTTATTATGATTTTAGGCAGCCTCTCTGCTAATGGGTGGGGTTGTGTTCCTGTCTTGGTAGTTGTTTGGCATAGTATGTCCAGCACTGTAGCTTGCTGGTCGTTGAGTGAAGCTGGGTGCTGGTGTTGAGATAGAGATCTCTGGGAGATTTTCGCCATTTGATATTATGTGGAGCTGGGAGGTCTCTTGTGGACCAGTGTCCTGAAGTTGGCTCTCCCACCTCAGAGGCACAGCACTGACTTCTGGCTGCAGCACCAAGGGCCTTTCATCCACACGGCTCAGAATAAAAGGGAGAAAAAGTAGAAAGAAAGAATTAGTAGAAGTAGAAAGAAAGGAGGGAGGAAGGGAGGGTGGGAGGAAGGAAGGAAGGAAGGAGGAAAGGATGGAAAAAAAGAAAGGAGATAAAGTAAAATAAAATAAAGATAAAATATAATAAAGTTATTAAAAAATAATTATTAAGAGAAACAAAACAAAACAAAACAAAAAAACGGACGGTAAGAACCCTAGGACAAATTGTAGAAGCAAAGCTGTACAGACAAAATCTCACACAGAAGCATACACATACACACAAAAAGAGGAAAAGGGGAAAACATCATAAATCTTGCTCTCAAAGTCCACCTTCTTAATTTGGGATGATTAGTTGTCTATTCATGTATTCCACAGATGCAGGGTACATCAAGTTGATTGTGGAGCTTTAATCCGCTGCTTCTGAGGCTGCTAGGAGAGATTTCCCTTTTTCTTCTTTGTTCTCACAGCTCCCAGGGGCTCAACTTTGGATTTGGCCCCGCCTCTGCGTGTAGGGTGCTGGAGAGCGCGTCTGTTCTTCACTGAGACAGGAATGGCTTAAAGGAGCCGCTGATTCGGGGGCTCTGGCTCACTCAGACCGGGGGGAGGGAGGGGCACGGAGTGCGTGGCGAGCGTGCGGCGGCAGAGGCCGGCGTGACGTTGCCCCAGCCTGAGGCGCGCCGTGCAGGGGTTGTCCCTGGATCTCGGGACCCTGGCAGTGGCGGGCAGCACAGGCTCCCTGGAAGCGGGGTGTGGATAGTGACCTGTGCTCGCACACAGGCTTCTTCGTGGCGGCAGCAGCAGCCTTAGCGTCTCATTCCCGTCTCTGGGGTCCGCGCTTTTAGCCGCGGCTCGTGCCCGTCTCTGGAGCTCCTTTAAGCAGTGCACTTAATCCCCTCTCCTCGCGCACCAGGAAACAAAGAGGGAAGAAAAAGTCTCTTGCCTCTTCGGCAGCTCCAGACTTTTCCCTGGACTCACTCCCGGCTAGCCGTGGCGCACTAACCCCTTGCAGGCTGTGTTCACGCCGCCAACCCCAGTCCTCTCCCTGCGCTCCGACTGAAGCCTGAGCCTCAACTCCCAGCCCCGCCCGCCCTGGCGGGTGAGCAAACAAGCGTCTCAGGCTGGTGAGTGCCGGTCAGCCCTTATCCTCTGTGCGGGAATCTCTCCACTTTGCCCACCGCACCCCTGTGGCTGCGCTCTCCTCCGCTGTTCCGTAGCTTTCCCCCTCCGCTACCCGCAGTCTCCGCCCGCAAAGGGGTTTCCTAGTGTGTGGAAATCTTTCCCCCTTCACAGCTCCCTCCGTCTGGTGCAGGTCCGTCCCTATTCTTTTGTCTCTGTTTATTCTGTTTTCTTTTGCCCTACCCAGGTATGTGGGGGGTTTCTTGCCTTTTGGAAGGTCTGAGGTCTTCTGCCAGCATCTAGTAGGTGTTCTGTAGGAGTTGTTCCACGTGTAGATGTATTTCTGGTGTATCTGTGGGGAGGAAGGTGATCTCCGCGTCTTACTCTTCAGCCATCTTCCTGGAAGCTGGCCCTGTGTTTTATTTAAGAGGTTTTGTGGATGTTGATTCTTTTCAGTTTTTGTATTCAGCATTGGAGAAGGTGGAGTGTTTGTTGCTCGGTGGTTTTTAGTTAAAGTATAAATACTAAACCCTTTTAATGTCTTTACCTTCTTTTATCATAAAGGCCAAAATGTGTGGCTCCTCCTATGGCTTTACCACATGCTCTTCTCTTACTCTTAAGCCACTGACATTTCTTTTAGATCCTCAAACAAAGCATGTTCCTTCCTCCCTCAGAGCTTTTGCATATGCTGTTCCCCCTGCCTGGAATATAATTCCTCTGTACTCACTCTCTGCATCCTGCCATCCTTCACCTTGAAAATTGTTATTCATTCTTTGGCTCTCATCTGGGAGCAGGAAGACTTTCCTGATTTCCCACAAATGGTCATGTTCCCCAGTTGTGCTATATTGTACCTTTTCTACATTGCACTTACTCTAGTTTTCATTTATTTATGTATGTATTTGATTCCTTTTGTTTCTCCCACAAGATTGTAAGTTCCAGGAAGGTAAGGACCATTATTTTATCATTTTATCCTCTGTCTTGAATAGTCCCTGGCACAGAGAAAAGACTCAGTTCATCAAAATTCTGTTGAAAAAATAAAAACCCAGTTTTTTTTTTTTTTATTCTACCTGTTTTATTTCCCCCCCAGCAAAGCAGGTTTTCACATGAATGTAGTAGGGAAGCCCTCTACGTAGAGAGAGCTGAGTTCATTCTGGCTGCTCTATCCAAATCCCCAGCTACATCCCCTTTAACTTTTGCATGTCTGAGATATTGGCTGAGAGCAGTAAATAAGCACAGGAAGAAGAGAGATTTTTTCCTTCCTATTCTGTTGCGTCATCCATAATATTCACTCATTCCTTCTATTCTGCAATCTGTATGCCCACCCTGCCCCATTACTATGCCACTCTGAGGTTTAAGGTAATGGCTCAATGCCAATATTGCTCCTACCTGCTGGAAGACGGTACCAGATATTTTGAAGTATAAGGCTTACAACTGTGGCCACCTAAGGCCCAAATAACTGAACATCAGGATACTCAAATTAATAGATTATAGAACTCAATCCTTCTAGTTTATGAAGAACTATTTATAAATAGAAGTAATATTAAATTAACCGGTGAAATTGAGAATAACCATTTCAGGATGAAGACTCAGATAATAAGAAACAATTATCAGTTAAATAATCATAGTTTATTTGATCTATTTGTAGGTATGTCTGACTGGATTCACAGACCAAAAAAAAAAGGCACTCTTTTCTGTTAGATCTGTTCACAGCTCAAGCCCAAGTAATAAGTGATGAGCAGTAATTTGACCCTTTGTTGTAAAGTTTTTCCTAATTTGAATTGGGGCCATATCTTCCTCGGAGAGGAATGGAATGTAGCTGGGCACTGACAGAGTAGTCAAGTGGGGTGTGAGCTGAAGAGAAGCAGGAGAGCCTTCCAACCTGTGACTGGTGAACATTTTATTACTCCCTGTGTTTTTCCAAATCTTGTGCTGCTCTTCTGATTGGGGAAGGTGGAGAGGCAGTTTCCAAATATCTTGTAAGGTCTTTTGGAGGAAGTAGGAAACAAAGTGGCCTCATCCCTCTGTGGACTAAGTCTTAGAGAATTGGCACCCTAATAAGACAGCTGTGGAGTAAGCAGCTCAGGTAGGCAATTTTGGCATCAAGGAAACATGAGAGCTGCCTTAAGAGGTATCCTGTCTCCATCTTGGCTTGAGATGCTGACATCTTCTTTACTGTGGCCTGATGTGTGATGCTGTGCCTGTATCATTGTAGAGCATGTGGAACTATCCAGGAATAGAAAGTGGCTTGTTGTATAGTTATCTTACCCCAGGTTGTTAAGACTCTAGGGTCATGCCGCTGCTGAGCCCTCCTGCAGGCCCCATTCCGAATGTTCAGCAGAGCTGAGCTTTTTATGAGGCTATCTCAGAAGTGATTGTACCTAGGGAGTCATCACAAGTAGAATGGTTGTTTACCAAACTGATTAAAGACTTAGTGAGACAGAACAGGATGGTAATAACGGCGTACAACATTGGACGGCTTTTCATATGCTTATCTACTGTCTGTATATATTTTGGAGAAGGTGTCTGTTTAAATATTTTCCCTACTTTTTACTTGAGTTGTCTATTTTCTAATTGTTGAGTTTTAAGAGGTTTTTTTGGTATATTTTGCTTACAAGTATTTTTTTATCAGATATGTGTTTTCCAAATATCTTCTTTTAGTCTGTGGCTTGTCTTCTCATTCCCTTTACAGTTCCCAGAGAGAAATTTTTAATTTTAATAAAGAATAAGTGATCAGAAAGAAAAGAACAGAATGGTAAGACAGGTTGAATGGGGAAAGACTTGTCACATTCTAAGACAGGAGAAGCTAGCAACATTGACAAAATCATAGTGCTACTGTAGGACACTTCTTGGTATAGTAGGAAGTACTTGGAGAAGCTGGGAGCTCAGTGACGATCCTGCCAGAGACTTGTTGCCAGTGACATTACTCCCACTCCCCTGTCTTTCCCAGGTTGGAAATCTGTCGTTTTTTGCATGCTTATTATGACAGGCACTTTATACATGCCTCAAATCCTCACAACAGCCCTAAAAGGTTGGACCACCAGGCTTACATGCCTATAAATCTTTCCTGCCAATCTTATGTACCCTGAGACACCTCTGACTTCCCAGGTTTAGATGAAATGATACATTTGGAATCTGGCTCTGAAGTAGCCATTGGGGAGCTGGATGACATAACACAGAGGTATGGAGGAATTAGCTCTGCATGGGAGTGAGACGGGAGATAGGGGTGCAATACCAGGTAGACACTATAACTTTTCTTTGTCGCCTCCATGAACTGCTCCATGGTATAGTTGCTGTTTGCAAACCTTACAAAGAAATATCCTTTGCTGAATGACCTGCTAGAGCTCTTCATGGCTTTTCGTGAAGCTAATGTAATTATGCATTACACTGCGCTGCTTTGTGCGTTTCTTTGCTCTCCTTGCCCTGTTTTCTTGTCCTCACTGCTCCTCCTAAATAAAGGGCTTCTACCTTCTAAACAAATTATCAACCCTTTATATGCCTTAAGTTCTGCTTTCTAGGGGACCTGAGCTAAGACATACTATTATCTGAAATAGACAAAATTAAGGTATGTATAATTTACCTTATAAATTATATGTATATATATTTATTCTGTTCTTGTATTATTGAATCTTTTCCTAGCTGACCTATTATTCTCTCCTTCATATAATATCTAATCCTCTCCACAATGTATTGACATTTCCAAAAGATGCTTTATTAGCAGTGAGCTTGCAGTTTGCTTTATTTTTCTATGATGTCATGCACAAATATTTTAGACTTCAGAATACTGAAGGAAAATAATTCATTACTTTATGTTTTTATCTTTTACACGTCCTGGAAATTGGGAGCTGATTTAATATCCGTCATATTGCTTATCACAGGGCCTGGCACATTGTATCTTCTCAATAAATGTTTCTTGAATGAAGGAATGATAATAACCTCAAGCCACTAAAATAAAGAAGCAACTCCGTTTTTCTTTAGCTTTTTTTTCCTATGCAGCTCCTTCTTATACACAACTTTTGCTACTGAAATGTTTAATCCGGAGGGAGTTGATTGTGTTATTTAAGTTTTTCAGGAATTGACTTATCATAGATCAGATTGATTTTTAAATTACTTTGGAGAGACCCAGTGAGTTTTGCAATTGAGGTCATATATTTGGAGAAAGGTATTATCTCAGTAGGACTGTAGTTATTGTTCAAGATTTTTCAGCTGCTGAATATTAAAAAAAAAAGACACATCGGTAGGCATATATCAGCAAACACCAACCAAGAAGTAAACTCTTCTAGCTTCAAGGATGCTGCAGTTTTCAGTGATGAGTCAATAGAGTCATTCATATTTAAATGCTAAAGATTAAAGTTTATTTTATACTTCACTCCATGTAGCACCCCTGTTGGGATGCTTTTGCATGAAAAACACTGTAAACACCTTGACTATTTCATACAATTATATTATTTTAGTCTCTAATTCTATTTAAATGTTCATAAAGAAATATGGAGGTCTCCTCATTTTCTGGGAAATTCTGTAAGTTGTTCTGTCCTTACATTAGTTAACACGAGCTGCTGTAACAGAGAAACTCCACAATCTCAGGGGCTTTACATTATAAGCATTAATTTCTTCTTTATATCAAAGACTAATGTAGATGTACACGGTTAGGTGGTTTTCACTCCAGCATTGACTGAAGAATTTAGGCTTCTTTCATCTTGTTGTTCTGCCACTTGCCATCTTCAGCAGGAGGTTGGAGGAGACTCCCATGGTCATGTGCTGGATTATTTCCATTGGGTCTAGATATGATGTACATCACTTCTGCCCCCATTCTACAAGCCAGAGCTATGTCATATGGCCATGTCTAAATGCCAGGGAAGCTGGGAATTATGACCTGGCCGTGCGTCCAAAAGGGTTTCAGTGATTAGTGGCAGTGTCTGACAGTTCTTAAAGAGTATATTGATCCTAAAGGATTTGAGGGTAGCCTGGCTAGCTCAGTTGGTAGAGCATGAGATCTTAAAGGGTTTGACGGCATTTTTAAAGATTATTCATTTCTCAACATTTTTGCAATGTTTTTCTTTCCAAGTTACATTCATCAATTTAATGGCAAAAGCTGCTTGTGCTATGAAAACAAGATGGGGTAGGTGTCAGGCTGCATAGACAGAAAATTTCTAGAGGATTGATGTATTTTGAGTGATGTTTTTTCTTTTTGACTCTCAAATGTTTGATTTTTCAAGCTCCTAAGTGAGTAAAAACATATTTTAAAAAAGTGAATGGAGACAAATCTGCCTTGGATTTTTTTTGTACTCTGAATTCTGTTTACCAGTGTAAAACTGCAACTTTAATTTCAGGGGATTTAGGAATTTGGGAATCTTTCATGCTGTCAACATGAATAAATCATATCTCAAAATAATGTCCAACATCTAATTTAATATTTACAACACCTCAAAGAATGTTAACTATGATAAGTTTATAAATTTTTTTATTTAGGCTTTTTTTTTCTAACATCTTTATTGGAGTTTAATTGCTTTACAATGTTGTGTTAGTTGCTGCTGTATAACAAAGTGAATCAGCTATATGTATACATATATCCCCACATCCCCTCCCTCTTGTGTCTCCCTCCCACCCTCCCTATCCCACCCCTCTAAGTGGTCACAAAGCACGAGCTTATCTCCCTGTGCTATGTGGCCGCTTCCCACTAGCTACTGTTTTACATTTGGTAGTGTATATATATCCATGCCACTCTCTCATTCATCCCAGCTTACCCTCCCCCCTCCCCGTGTCCTCAAGTCCATTCTCTACGTCTGTGTCTTTATTGCTATCCTGCCCCTAGGTTCATCAGAACCATTTTTTTTTTTTTTAGATTCCATATATATGTGTTAGCATACGGTATTTGTTTTTCTGACGTACTTCACTCTGTGACAGACTCTAGGTAGATCCATCACACTACGAGTAACTCAATTTCATTTCTTTATATGGCTGAATAATATTCCATTGTATATATGTGCCACATCTTCTTTATCCATTCATCTGTCAGTGGACACTTAGGTTGCTTCCATGTCCTGGCTATTGTAAATAGTGCTGCAGTGAACATTGTGGTACATGACTCGTTTTGAATTATGGTTTTCTCAGGGTATATGCCCAGTGGTGGGATTGCTGGGTCATATGGTAGTTCTGTTTTTAGTTTTTAAAGGAACCTCCATACTGGTCTCCATGGTGGCTGTATCAATTTACATTCCCACCAAAAGTACAAGAGGGTTCCCCTTTCTCCACACCCTCTCCAGCATTTATTGTTTGCAGATTTTTTGATGATGACCATTCTGACCGGTGTGAGGTGATACCTCATTGTAGTTTTGATGTGCATTTCTCTAATAATTAGTGATGTTGAGCGTCCTTTCATGTGTTTGTTGACAATCTGTATATCTTTTTTGGAGAAATGTCTATTTAGGTCTTCTGCCCATTTTTGGATTGGGTTGTTTGTTTTTTTGTTATTGAGCTGTACGAGCTGCTTGTATATTTTAGAGATTAATCCTTTGTCAGTTGCTTTGTTTGCAGATACTTTCTCCCATTATAGGGTTGTCTTTTCGTCTTGTTTATGGTTTCCTTTGCTGTGCAAAAGCTTTTAAGTTTCATTAGGTTCCATTTGTTTATTTCTGTTGTTATTCCCATTTCTCTAGGAGGTGGGTCAAAAAGGATCCTGCTGTGATTTATGTCATAGAGTGTTCTGCCTATGTTTTCCTCTAAGAGTTTATAGTGTCTGGCCTTACATTTAGGTCTTTAATCCATTTGGAGTTTATTTTTGTGTATGGTGTTAGGGAATGTTTTAATTTCATTCTTTTACATGTAGCTGTCCAGTTTTCCTAGCACCACTTATTAGGAGGCTGTCTTTTCTACATTGTGTATTCTTGCCTCCTTCATCAAAGATAAGGCAACCATTGTAAAGGAAGTATACTCCGATAAAGTTGTTAAAAAAAAATAATAAGGTGACCATATGTGCGTGGGTTTATCTCTGGGCTTTCTATCCTGTTCCATTGATCTATATTTCTGTTTTCCCAGTACCATACTGTCTTGATTACTGTAGCTTTGTGGTATAGTCTGAAGTCTGGGAACCTGATTCCTCCAGCTCCGTTTTTCTTTCTCAAGATTGCTTTGGCTGTTTGGGGTCTTTTGTGTTTCCATACAGATTGTGAAATTTTTTGTTCTAGTTCTGTGAAAAATGCCATTTGTAGTTTGATAGGGATTGCATTGAATCTGTAGATTGCTTTGGGTAGTATAGTCATTTTCACAAGGTTGATTCTTCCAATCCAAGAACATGGTATATCTCTCCATCTGTTTGTATCATCTTTAATTTCTTTCATCAGTGTCTTATAGTTTTCTGCATACAGATCTTTTGTCTCCTTAGGTAGGTTTATTCCTAGGTATTTTATTCTTTTTGTTTCACTGGTGAGTGGGATTGTTTCCTTAATTTCTCTTTACGATCTTTTGTTGTTAGTGTATAGGAATGCAAGAGATTTCTGTGCATTAATTTTGTATCCTGCAATTTTACCAGATTCATTGATTAGCTCTTGTAGTTTTTTGGTGGCATCTTTAGGATTATCCATGTATAGTATCATGGCCTCTTCAAACAGTGACGATTTTACTGTTCTTTTCCAATTTGGATTCCTTTATTTCTTTTTCTTCTCTGATTGCCATGGCTAGCACTTCCAAAACTGTGTTGAATTATAGTGGTGAGAGGGGACATCCTTGTCTTTTCCTGATCTTAGTGGAAATGCTTTCAGTTTTTCACCATTGAGAATGATGTTTGCTGTGGGTTTTCGTATATGACCTTTATTAGGTCGAGGTAGGTTCCTTCTATGCCCACTTTCTGGAGAGTTTTTATCATAAATGGGTGTTGAATTTTGTCAAAAGCTTTTTCTGCCCCTATTGAGATGATCATATGGTTTTTATTCTTCAGTTTGTTAATATGGTGTCTCACATTGATTCACTTGGGTATATTGAATCCTAGCATCCCTGGGATAAATCCCACTTGATCATGGTGTATGAACTTTTTAATGTGTTGTTGGATTCTGTTTGCTAGTATTTTGTTGAGGATTTTTGCATCGATATTCATCAGTGATATTGGTCTGTAATTTTCTTTTTTTTGTAGTATCTTTGTCCAGTTTTGGTATCAGGGTGTTGGTGGCCTCCTAGAATGAGTTTTCAAGTGTTCCTTCCTCTGCAGTTTTTTGGAAGAGTTTGAGAAGGATGGGTGTTAGCTCTTCTCTAAATGTTTGATAGAATTCACCTGTGAAGCCATCTGGTCCTCGCCTTTTGTTTGTTGGAAGATATTTAATCACGCTTTTAATTTAATTATTTCTGATTGGTCTGTTCATATTTTCTGTTTCTCCCTGGTTCAGCCTTGGAAAGTTATACCTTTCTAAGAATTTGTCCATTTCTTCCAGGTTGTCCATTTTTTTTGGCATAGAGTTGCTTGTAGTGCAACTCTTATGCGCTACAAGCATAAGCATCTTATGATGCTTTGTATTTCTGTGGTGTCCATTGTAACCTCTTCTTTTTCATTTCTAATTTCATTGATTTGAGCCCTCTCCCTCTTCCTCTTGATGAGTCTGGCTAATGGTTTATGAATTTTGTTTATCTTCTCAAAGAACCAGCTTTTAGTTTTATTGATCTTTGCTATTGTTTTCTTTGTTTCTGTTTCCTTTTTTCTGCTCTGATCTTTATGATTTCTTTCCTTCTACTAACTTTGGGTTTTGTTTGTTCTTCTTTCTCTAGTTTCTTTAGGTTTAAAGTTAGATCATTTATTTGAGATGTTTGTTGTTTCTTGAGGTAGGATTGTATTGCTAAAGACTTCTCTCTTAGTACTGCTTTTGCTGCATCCCATAGGTTTTGGATCGTCGTGTTTTCATTGTTTGTCTCTAGGTATTTTTTGATTTCCTCTTTGATTTCTTCAGTGATCTCTTGATTATTTAGTGACGTGTTGTTCAGCCTCCACGTGTTTGTATTTTTTACGTTTTTTTCCCTGTAATTGATTTTTAGTCTCATAGCATTGTGGTCAGAAAAGATGCTTGATATGATTTCAGTTCTCTTAAATTTACTGAGACTTGATTTGTGACTCAAGATTTCATCTATCCTGGAGAATGCTCTGTGTGCACTTGAAAAGAAAGTGTAATCTGCTGCTTCTGGATGGAATGTCTTATAAATATGAATTAAATGTATCTGGTCTGTTGTGGCATTTAAAGCTTGTGTTTCCTTATTCATTTTTTGTCTGGATGATCTGTCAACTGGTGTAACTGAGGTGTTAAAGTGCCCCACTATTATTGTGTTGTTGTTGATTTCCTCTTTTATAGCTGTTAGCATTTGCCTTATGTATTGAGGTGCCCCTATGTTGGTTGCATATATATTTATAATTGTTATATCTTCTTCTTGGATTGATCCCTTGATCTTTATGTAGTGTCCTTCCTTGTCTCTTGTAATAGTCTTTTTTTTAAAGTCTATTTTATCTGATACGAGTATTGCTACTCCAGCTTTCTTTTCATTTCCATTTGTATCGAATATCTTTTTCCATCCCCTCACTTTTAGTCTGTATGTGTCCCTAGGTCTGAAGTGGCTCTTTTGTAGACAGCTTATATGTATATGGGTATTGTTTTTGTATCCATTCAGTGAGCCTTTATCTTTTGGTTGGAGCATTTAATCTATTCACATTTGAGGTAATTTTCGATATGTATGTTCCTTTTACTATTTTCTTAATTGTTTTGGGTTTGTTTTTGTAGGTTCTTTTCTTCTCTTGTGTTTCCCACTTAGAGAAGTTCCTTTAGCATTTATTGTAGAGCTGGTTTAGTGGTGCTGAATTCTCATAGCTTTTGCTTGTATATAAAGCTTTTGGTGTCTCCATCAAATCTGAATGAGATCCTTGCTGGGTAGAGTAATCTTGGTTGTAGGTTCTTCCCTTTCATCACTTTAAATATATCGTGCCTCTCCCTTCTGGCTTGTAGAGTTTCTGCTGAGAATTCAGTTGTTAACCTTATGGGAGTTCCCTTGTATGTTATTTGTCATTTTTCTCCTGTTGCTTTTAATAATTTTTCTTTGTCTTTAATTTTTGTCAGTTTGATTGCCATGTGTCTTGGCGTGTTTTTCCTTCGTGTAACCTGCCTGGGACTCTCTGAACTTCCTGGACTTGGCTATTTCCTTTCCCATTAAGGAAGTTTTTGACTATAATCTCTTCAAATATTTTTTTGGGTCCTTTTTCTCTCTTCTCCTTCTGGGACCCCTATAATGAGAAAGTTGTTGCTTTAATGTTGTCCCAGAGGTCTCTTAGGTTGTCTTCATTTCTTTTCATTTTTTTTCTTTATTCTGTTCCACGGCAGTGAATTCCACCATTTTGTCTTCCAGGTCACATATCTGTTCTTCTGCCTCAGTTATTCAGCTATTGATTCCTTCTGGTGTATTTTTCATTTCAATTATTGTTTGTTCATCTCTGTTTGTTTCGTCTTTAATTCTTCTAGGTGTTTGTTCTTTAATTCTTCTAGGTCTGTGTTAAACATTTCTTGCATCTTCTCAATCTTTGCCTGCATTGTTTTTCTGAGGTCCTAGATCATCTTCACTATCATTATTCTGTCATCTTTATCTGGAAGGTTGTCTATCTCCTCTTCATTTAGTTGTTCTTCTGGGGTTTTATCTGTTCCTTCATGTGGGACATAGTCCTCTGCCTTTTCATTTTGTATATCTTTCTGTGAATGTGGTTTTCATTCCATAGGCTGCAAGATTGTAGTTCTTCTTTTTTGTGCTGTCTGCCCTCTCCCTCTCAAATTTTTTGTTTATTTGTCCAATAAGTATAAAAAAAGTGATTGCTTTTGCCACTTTTTAAGTTCCATTTCTGTGAGACCTCTGTGTGCACAAATTAAATTTATTTCTTTTTCTCATGTTTATCTGTCTGTGTCAATTTTATAATTATTCCATCCACAAGAACTCAAGATGGGTAGAGTGGGAAAATTCCCCCTCCCCAACAATGATCATTATCAAATGCTGGATAAATTAGCCTTCCTTATGTTTAATGACTCATGATCTGTAATGGACAGTGTTGTTATAGTGCAAGGGTTGGCAAGCATTTTCTGTAATTGGCCTGATGGCACATATTTTAGAATCTGTGGGTCACTAACAGTCTTTGTTGAATATTCTTTTTATGTTTGTAGTTTTACAACACTTTAGATATTTAAAAAACATTCTTAATTCATATGAAAGTAGGCTGTCAGACAGATTTGGTGTATGGGCTACTGACCTCTCTGATATACATGAATGGAGAAATTAACTGAATAAATAAGCAGCATGGAATTAAGAGAAAGCATCTGTGTTCATTAATAAGTTAAGGTGAAAATGCTGATATTTACGGAGCACAATGTATGAGTGGGATGTTTCACGTCCAGGCTTGGAAGAGGAAAGGAGTGCTTGCATGTTGGAGCTACTTAAATGGAAGAGGAAGAAAGTAGAATCACAAAAATGCCTATTATAGCATCAGATATAAATGTTATGTAAGAGCCCCAGAATAGCATGATGGCTGTAAACATGTCAGATATAAAAGCCAAGAGCCTAATTACAGTTCCCATCTAGTCTAATCCTGTTACCATTAGCAACAGGGAGGACAGCATCTGGGTTTGCTATCCTACTAGTCTGATTTATTCCTAGCTTTTCTCCCCCCAAGCAATTGCTACCACTGTAGAGTACTGTAGGGAAAGAGATATCCAAAGACATCTGCTGTCTGTTTTAGACCACGCCTCCTCGGGTGAAGGGACAGTCTCTTGGTGGACTTTTTATAGGTCATGATTGGTTCCTTGGCTTGGAAATCCTACAATAAATTTTTAGTTCATTCATTCAAAACAGATTAACTTCTGGAACTAGATTCATGCTAACCTATTTCTATAAAGTGAGCTTGGCTCCAGAATATGACATTGATTGTTTTCACTATTCCCATCCCCCTACCCCCCACCTCCTCCTCTTGTCACCAATATTATTTCCACTCAGGAAACCAATTTGGCACAAAGTTGCTTAGTTAGCAAAGAATTAGACAAAGAGGATTAGATATTCTTTTTTTTTTTTTTTTTTTTTTTTGCGGTATGCGGGCCTCTCGCTGTTGCAGCCTCTCCCATTGCAGAGCACAGGCTCCAGATGTGCAGGCTCAGCAGCCATGGCTCACGGGCCTAGCCGCTCCGCGGCATGTGGGATCTTCCCAGACCGAGGCATGAACCCGTGTCCCTTGCATCAGCAGGCGGACTCTCAACTACTGCGCCACCAGGGAAGCCCGATTAGATATTCTTAAGGAATGTGTACCTCAAGCTAAGGCAGCCTGATGGATTGCTTTTCTCTACTCTTGAGATATTTGTATCAAGAACCAGGAATCAAATAACTTTTCTTTCTAGACAGTGCTGAATTAAGACTGACAAACTCTTACTCTCCGATGCCCTTTTCTATTAGTCACCAAATCACTATTTCCTCCAATGTAACTGGATAGTTTATAGCTTTCTAAAATGATTATGTGAACATTTCAGAGCCTACTATGTGCCAGGTGATATAGTGGGAATATGGTGATGAACAGAAAGCAAATTACTGGCCCTCAAGAAACTCACAGTTAAATTTAGTACTATAATAACTATGAGAGTGGTAAGCTTAGACATGCACAGAACACTGAAAAAGGACACCAGACTCAGCCTGCAGGAATTAGAGTAAAATGATGCTGGAGGAGTTAGGAAGTAAGAGGTAGAAGAACTTTTCAGGCAGAGAGAACAGTATGTGTAAAGGAAGACTGTATATCATGCCCAACTAGCTATAGATAATTTTGTGTGGTTCAAGTGATGGGTGGGAGCAGGGAGGATGCCAGATTGGAAGAATAAAGACATGAGCAGGGGCCAGGTTATGACGTCTTATGTATTATTGTAATGAGTATATGTTTCATCTGAATGGCAGTTGGGAATCTTCTCCTGGGGTAAGTTGTTTCTTCAGATTAGTGTTTATAACTTCATTTTACTAGAGAATGACTTTTTATTGACCTAGTGCTAATTTGTTTTGGGTAGAAAACCCTATTTGGAGCTGATGGTCACTTCTGTATAAATTGGTATTTTATCGGTTTGCAGTTGGTATAAAACTGCTGCATAACAGGCCATCCAAAAACTCAGCGGCTTAAAACAACAATTTTTTATTCTCGTGGGTCTGTGGGTTGGCTTGGGATTGCCTGATGTCGGCTTAGATTGCTTTGGAGGTTCTGGTGATCTTGAGTGGGCTCATGCTACAGTTCTCTGGGGGTGGATCGATCGTGTTTTCTTTGACTAGGATGACTTTTGCACATGTGCCTCTAAGCCTCCTCCTGAGATTAAGAGGCTACCCTGGGCATGCCCCGCTCATGGTGATGGTAGAGGTGTTGGAGGGTGAGAACCATTTAAGACCTAGGCTTAGAATTGTTACACCATTACTTCCTCCCTCTCTATAAACCAAAGCAAGTAACAAGATCAAGCCCAACATCAATGGAGTAAGTATATTAGTCCCATGGAAGTGAAGTGAGGAGGATGGAGTGAATATGTCTTAAAAATAATCTATCATAGGAATAATAATAGTATTTTTTGTGTGTGAGGATTAAATGAAAAATAATCCATGTAAGGTACTCAGCATAGAGTCTATCATATAAAAAAGCATTCAATAACTGCTAGCTGCTATTATTATTATTATTTGTTACATAGTGAAGTTAAATGATTTTGTGTATTTGTCAGTTCTGGCGGGAAATGAATGTCACTCCCAAAGGTTGGGTTGAAGATGATTTATTGGAGGTATTATTTACAGAGATGGGCATGGTTAAGGGAAATCATAAAAAATTAGAAGCCATTACCACCCTTACACCTGAGAGACAAGATTTTACCCAGATTCAATAACAGCTTCAGCTACGGGAGAGGTGCTGCCTGACAGGAGCTGTGGCCTTAGAGAAAAGAACATAGCTACTGCCAAAACCTTGGCCTAGCAGGGAGGGAGCTGGTGGAATAAATACCTTTTCCTTTCTCTTCTCCTACTCTCTGGTTTTCTGCCATATCCTCACATTATCTGATCCCAGCCAGAAGCCAAAAGGCAAGGAATCTTAGTGACTTAGCCTGTAGAAGTCAGCATCCCAGGGTGCAGAATAAGGAAGAGAAAGGTGGGGAATGGATGTGAAGGGGCAAACAGGATAACCAGCATGCTTTCTGAGTCAATGAGTTTTCAAATAAAAAATATCCCTTTTCTTCTCTTTAGTATTTTTTTAATTAGAATCTGGCTTTCCAGAAAAGTTTGTTGCTTTCTCTTCCTTTTTTATTTTGTTGTGAGCACATATCACTACCAAAAACATTATAAGCTTAAAATGTCAGTGGTTTCATTATTCAGCTAAGCACAAAGAAAACTATGCCTAAATAAGGGGACCAGACCAAACAGCACATGGATAAGGGATTGAATCAGTGTCCTGAATCAGTAGAAAATCTATTTTCACAGTTTGGAAATTGGATCATTGCTGTTGCAGAATTAGAAAACACCTCTTCCCTCATTGCTTTTTGAAATTATTTTATGCTGTGCAGTGATTCAACATTCCTGTGAAATTGAGTGGAGAGATCATCATGGTTTAGAGAAAAATGACCTCATGGTGAACTTGGCCCATCTCTGCTGTCAGCTAGCCAAAGTCTTCTGAAAACTGCTAGAAAAAGTATTTCCTTATAAAGTAGTTCTCATCATAATTAAATTCTCTACTAAGTAAAAGGAATTTTTTTTTCATAAGTTTAGAATCTGGGCAGAAATTCTGATTCTTTCTCTTTCTATTTTTTCCCCTCTATAGGCTGTCTTTCTTCTGTTTCTTATATTTCTGTTTTATGTATTTTTCATTTCTCTCTTAGTTTTATTCTCTTCTTTTTTGGAGGGGGGAGGGTCATTCATTCTGACAGATCATAGTCACAGGCATTCATTCATCTGCTTAACAGATGTTTGTGAAGAACTCCTTGTGACGTGGAGACAGAGCAGCCTCTCCTTTCATTACATTATGTGGATGACCAACCTGTCTTTACCTGTAATATTTATTTCAGTTCTGTTTTGCTATTTTTTTTGCAGTATTTTTTATTTCTTCCCCTGAAGTCTCTGAATTTCTTCTTGTGATTATATTTACTTTGTCATGAATTCCCAATTCCCAATACTTTGTCTTGACTCATTAGTATAAAAGAGCCCATTTATTTACCTTTCAAATTTGGAGATGGGTACCCTTTTGCCTTCCAGGTTGAAGGTAATGCTAACATTTAAAAAGACCAGTTACTGACCTGCCTGTGGCCAAGTTTCTACTTACACTTTCCAAAGGGTTGGAAGGTTTGTTCAGACCCACGGAACTGGCAGCAAAGTAAATTTGGACAGTTTGTGGTTAATCTCAAAGCCCAGAGCCTGGGACTAACCATATTTTTTCAATATCCATCTCAAATATTTATCTTATATCTCCTACTTGGGCCAAGTATTTCATAGAATGTAAGCTCCATGAGAGCAGGACCCTTGTTCTTTGCCATGTCCATAGTACATAGAGCAATGACATAGAAAGTGCTCAATAATAAATGTTTGTTTGTAGAATAAATGTATTATACGTGTCAATGGTATAGGAGAGACTTACAGAAGAGGAACCAGGAGAGGGGGAAGTAAACTCACATTTCATGAACTACTATGTGCCAGTTACTATTCTGTATATAATTTAATTTATTCTTACAATAATCTTATGAGATGATTGTTATTTTCCTATTTTATGTGAGGAAATTGAATCTCATAGAAGTTAAGTAACTTGGCCAAAGCTACACAGCCAGTTTGTGGCAGAAGTGGAATTCAAACCTGTTTGTCTGATTCTAATGTGTATCTTCTTCCCCCTCTATATTCCTTACTTGTGATCCAGAAATATATGAAGATAAAGGAACTGGATCCATGGGTGGAGGGGGAGTTAGATATATACTAAAGGCTGCAAATTTTCTATGACATTTAAAACATTTTTGTGTTTTTCTTTCAAACATAGTATAAAAGAAATAAATTTAAATCCTATTTGGGATCGTTTGGATAACCACTTTATAACTAAGCGCTGCTGCATGATTTCCTGGAAGACCTGTACTTGTGCTTGTGTTTATAGTTTCACTGAAGACAAGTGGTACTCTTTAAATGTCACAGCCTATTGTAAAGAGAACAGAGATGGACTTAATCCATAATCACTGCTTTGCACCAAGCTAAGGCCAAGTCACATCAAGGCATGGTTAACAAATGAATTTGCGTAATAATAGTGAGTATCCTTTATGTTGGAAGTAGCGGCTTAGCTTCAGCAAAACATCATTCATCACATTAGATTAATGTTAATTTGAAGGTTATTGGTTTAGGAGTTTCGATTTATTCAATTTATAATTTTCAATTTTTATAGTTGTATAGGAGTTAGAAGCATAAGTAATTTATACCTCGTTTTAGTTTTGTATATTCTTAAATGATTCTATAATAAAATATATTGCCAACATGATAGTGTTTCCTATTTCAAATTTTCTCTTTTAAAATACGTAACACTTTATTCAAGTATGAAAAAGTGATATAGCTGCTTGTGAACTAGTATATGTCTTTCATTTGATTGTAAGCTTCTCAAAGACAGAATCCATGTGATACTCATTTTGCAATCCCTACTCCACACCCTGGTACCTAGCATGTGGATGGTGTCAGCATGCAGGGGTAGGGAGTGCATGGTGTCAGAGGTAGGGAGTGGATGGTGTCAGAGTTCAGGGGTCATTCAATCATCCAACAACAAGAACATCCAACAACTGAGAAACTACAATTCCAGGCACTGTTTTTACAGGAGTGAATGTGACTGGCAAGGTCCTTGCGCTCATGGAGCTTATATTCTGATGGGGGGAGACAGACAATACATAAATAAACACATATGGAAATAAAATGCTTATATATTGAATAAATGCTGTGGGGAAATAAATCATTTCCATCTTCAGCACTCCACTGATGCTGCCATTGTTAAGGTCAGCAGTGACCTCCTTGTTGCCAAATGCATTGGCTGCTTTAGTGTCCTTAAATATTTTGTCCAATAGGCATTTTGTACTACAGTCTTTTTTGTTTTAATATTGAGTTGTGTTAAATAACATTCTTGGACATTGAGTCATTCTCTCCTGTGCATTTCCTAGGTTTATGTTCTTTACCCAGATTTTTTTTTTTTTTTTTTTTTTTTTTTTTTTTTTTTTTTGCTTTACAGTTTTCTTAAAACAGTTCTCAAATTTATGCCAGATTTCCTCATGGAGACCATACGCAACTTGAGAGCAGAGGCTCTCTTTTACTTTTCTACATGTATATTGCTCTACACGTAGTGGATGAACAATACCTTTTGACTTGACTAATTGGGCTCCGCTCTCGGGTTTGCGATAGTTTTTTGTGTTTTTTTTTAACATTTTTATCGGAGTATAATTGCTTTACAATGGTGTGTTAGTTTCTGCTTTATTACAAAGTGAATCAGTTATACATATACATATGTTCCCATATCTCTTCCTTCTTGTGTCTCCCTCCCTCCCACCCTCCCTATCCCACCCCTCTAGGTGGTCGCAAAGCAGCGAGCTGATCTCCCTGTGCCATGCGGCTGCTTCCCACTAGCTATCTATTTTACATTTGGTAGTGTATATATGTCCATGCCACTCTCTCACTTTGTCACAGCTTACCCTTCCCCCTCCCCATATCCTCAAGTCCATTCTCTAGTAGGTCTGTGTCTTTATTCCCGTCTTACCCCTAGGTTCTTCATGACCTTTTTTTTTTTTTCCTTAGATTCCATATATATGTGTTAGCATACGGTATTTGTTTTTCTCCTTCTGACTTGCTTCACTCTGTATTACAGTTGTTAAACTATGTTCTCTGGAATTGTAAGGGTTCACAGTTCCTAGGTAAGAACTGATGTGTCTGATGGCTAGGCTCCCTCCATCCTCTCTTCAACAGAACTTCCTTCCCTTCCTTTCCTTTCCCTGTCCTTCTCTTCCCTTTCCTTTCTCCTCCTTGATTAAGTTTATTCCTAGATATTTTATTCTTTTTGATGTGATTTTAAAAGGGATTTTCTTGCTTTCTCTTTCTGATAATTCATTAATGTATAGGAAAGCAACAGATTTTTGTATATTAATCTTGTATCCTGCAACTCTACTGAATTCATTCATTGGTTCTAATAGTTCTATTGTGGAGACTTTAGGGTTTTCTATATATAGTATTAGGTCATTTGCAAGTAGTGACAGTTTTACTTCTTCCCTTCCAATTTGGATGCTTTCTATTTCTTTTTCTTGCCTGATTGCTGTGGCTAGGACTTCCAATCCTATATTATATAGAAGTGATGAGACTGGGTATCCTTGTCTTGACCCTGATGTTAGAGGAAAACCTTTCATTTTTTTTTACCACTGAGTGTGCTGGTAGCTATGGGTTTGTCATAAATGGCCTTTATAATGTTGATATATGTTCCTCTATGCCAACTTTGATAATAGTTTTTATCATGAAGGATGTTGAATTTTGTCAGATGCTTTTTCTGCATCTATTCAGATGATCATGTGGTTTTTATCTTTTATTTTTTTTAATATGCTGTATCACATTGATCGATTTGCAGATATTAAACTGTCTTTGCATCCCTGGAGTAAATCCCACTTGACCATATTGTATGATCCTTTTCATATATTGTTGAATTCAGTTTGCTAGGATTTTTGCATCTATATTCATCAGAGATATTGGCCTGTTATTTTTTTGTATGTATAGTTTCTTTGACTGATTTTGATATCAGGGTAATAGTGGCATTGTAGAATGAATTGGGGAGTGTTACCTCCTCTTCAGTTTTTTTTGAAATAGTTTAAGAAGGGAGGTATTAGCTTTACTTTCTATATTTGGTAGAATTCCCCTGTGAAGCCATCCAGTCCTGGACTTTTGTTTGCTGGGAATTTTTGATTACTGATTCAGTTTCACTGCCAGTGATTGGTCTGTTACGAACTTTCTGATTCACTTTTGGAAGATTGTATGTTTCTAGGAATTTATCCATTTCTTCTGGGTTGTCCAATTTGTTGGCATATATCTGTTCATAGTATTCTCTTATGAATTTTTGTATCTCTGTGCTTTTGTTTGTTATTTTTCATCTTTCATTTCTTATTTTATTTGGGTTCTCTCTTTTTTCTTAATGAGACTGGCTAAAGGTTCATCAATTTTGTTTATCTTTTCAGGAAAAAAACAGCTCAGTTTTATTGATCTTTTCTATTTTTTAAAATTTCTATTTTATTGATTTCCTCTCTGATCTTTATTATTTCCTTCCTTATCCTGACTTTGGACTTTGTTTGTTCTTCTTTTCTAATTACTTTAAATGGTAGTTTAGGTTGTTTATTTGAGATTTTTCTTGCTTATTGAGGTAGGTCTGTATTGCTGTAAATATCCCTCTTTGAATTGCTTTTGCTGCATCTCATAGATTTTGGAAAGTTGTGTTTTTATTTTCATTTGTCTCAAGGTACTTTATGATTTCTGCTTTGATTTCTTCACTGATCCATTGATTTTTTTAGTAGCATGTTGTTTGGCCTCCACTTGTTTGTGTTTTTCCCATTTCTTCTCCTATAATAGATTTCTAGTGTCATACTGCTGTGGTCAGAAAGAATGCTTGATGTGATTTCTATCCTGTTAAATTTGGAGACTTATTTTATGGCCTAGCATGTGATCTGTCCTGGAGAAAATTCCATGTGTGCTTCAAAAGAATGTGTCTTCTGCTGTTTTTGGATGGAATGTCCTGTAGATATTTATTAAGTTCAGCTGGTCTAATGTGCATTTGAAGCCACTGTTTCCTTAGTGATTTTCTGGCTGAATGATTTGTCCGTGTAAGTGGGGTGCGAAAGTCCCCTGCCATTATTTTATCATTGTCAGTTTCTACCTTTAGGTATGTTAATATTTGCTTTATATACTTAGGTGCTCCTATATTCAGTGCATATATATTGACGAGTGTAATATACTCTTCTTGTATTGATTCTTTTATCATTATATAATGCTTTTCTTTGTCTTTTGTTATAGATTTTGTTTTAAAGACAACTTTGTCTGATATGATCAGCTTTCTTTCTGTTTCCATTTGCATGGAAAATCTTTTTCCATCCCTTCACTTTCAGTCTATGTTTATCTTTAGCTCTGAAGTTATAGTGTCTTGTAGATAGCATATAGATGGGTCTTATTTTTTATCTAATCAACCACTGTATGTCTTTTGATTGGAGCATTTATTCCATTGACATTCAAAGTGATTATTGATAGGTATGTACTTATTGCCATTTTCTTGCTTGTTTTCTGGTTGTTTTTGTAGTTCTTCTCTGGTTTTTTTTCTTCTTTTAGTTTCTTCCTTTGTGATTTGATAATTTTTTTAGTATTATGCTTGTGCTCCTTTCTCTCTACTTTTTTATGTATCTATTGTGGTTTTTCATTTGTGGTTACCATGGGGTTAATATATGTTGACCTATAACTATATCTACTTGTTTTAAACTGATAGTCATTTAAGTTGAAACACATTCTAAAAGATCCACATTTTTTAACTCCCCTCGTCCATGTTTTGTGGTTTTGATGTCCTATTTTAACTCTTTATGTCTATCCCTTAACCATTTATTGTGGTTATAGTTGCTTTTTGTCTTTGTACTAGCTTGAGTGGTTGATCCACAGCCTTTACTGTATATTTGCTATTACTAGTGGGTTTTTCCTTTCCTATAGATACTTACTTCTTGTTGTACAGACTTTTCTTTTCCACTTACAGTGTTCCTTTAACAGTTTTTGTTAATATTGATGAACTCTTAGTTTTTGCTTCTCTCAGAAGTCCTTTATGTCTTCTTCAATTCTGAATGATAACCTTGTTGGGTAGATTATCCTAGGTTTTAGGTTTTTCCCTTTCAGCACTTTAAACACATCATGCCACTCCCTTCTGGCTTGCAATGTTTCTGCAGAAAAATCAGCTTATAGCCTTATGGGGACTTCTTTGTATTTGACTCTGTTTTTCTCTTGCTGTCTTTAGAATTTTCTCTTTAACTCTTGCCATTTTAATTATGATATGTCTTGGTTTGGGTCTTTTTGAGTTCAACTTATTTGGGACTCTCTGTGCTTCCTGCACCTGGAAATCTATTTCCTTCTTCAGCTTTGGGAAGTTTTCAGCCCCAATTTCATCAGATACATTTTCTATTCCTTTCTGTCTCCCATCTCCTTCTGGGACCCCTATAATGCAAATGTTAGTATGCTTGATGTTGTTCTAGAGGTGCCTTAAATTATCTTCATTTTTTAAAATTTGTTTTGCTTTTTGCTCTTCTGATTGGGTGATTTCCATTATGCTATCTTCCCGATTGTTTATGCATTCTTCTGTATCACCTAGTCTGCTATTAATTCCTTCTAGTGTATCTTTTTTTTTTTTTTTTTTTTTTTTTGCAGTACGCGGGCCTCTCACTGTTGTGGCCTCTCCCGTTGGCTCCGGACGCGCAGGCTCAGCGGCCATGGCGCACGGGCCCAGCCGCTCTGTGGCATGTGGGATCCTCCCGGACCGGGACATGAACCCGTGTCCCGTGCGTTTGCAGGTGGACTCTCAACCACTGTGCCACCAGGGAAGCCCCTTCTAGTGTATTTTTCATTTCACTTACTGTATTCTTCAGCTTGACAGGTTCTTTTTTATATTTTCTAGTTCGTTATTAAAATTTTCACTGTGTTCATCTATTCTTTTCCCAAATTCAGTAAGCATTCTTATTTCTAATGCTTTGAACTCTTTATCTGGTAAATTATTTATAGGTTTCTTTCAGCACCTTTTTTTCTTTTTCTTTTGTTTGAAACATATTCCTGTCTTCTTATTTTAACTTTCTCTGTCTCTATGAAATTAGATGAAACAGTCCCCCAGTCTCGAAAGGGTGTTCTTGTGTGGGAGCATCCCTATGCAGTTTGCACGTGCCCAGTGGCTTTGGTGGGAGAACTGGATCTGAAGTAAGCATGCGTCACGTCTTCCCCTGGGGTGTGCTGGAATCTACCATCTTAATGGGAGGTAGGGTTAGAGATGGAGGGGCTAGAATCAGAGCCAGGTGTGAGCCAGGGCTTCTCCTGTGCTCACTGGCTATCACCTCCTTATTGGGAGTGGGGTTGGGTCCCAAGATGCTGGTGCAGAAGACCTAAGGGTTAGGTCCAAGCTTATTCAATTCCTTCTAATTGTGTGCACTTTCCTTGGCAGTGGTACCTCTGCTCTAGTGCAGAGCAGCACCAGAGCCAGAGGGACTGGAGAAGTCATCTGGTGCAGGCTAGGGTACACCCTGAGACGGTTGTGGAAAGCCAGCCAGAGTCCAGGCAGTTTTCAATCTGCTTCTTCTGTGCTGTTCCCGGGAGTAAGCAAGCTTATATGTGTATGCTTCATGAGCAGAAGCTTGGTTTCTTAAAGCCTTCTGGTGAGTCCCACTGGGTTTCAAACCAGCTAAAGGGACTTGTCTTCCTAGTGGTGGACCCCAGGGTTGGGGTGCCCAGTATGTGGCTCAAACCTTTCACTCCCTGTGGATGATCACCTGAGCCTGTGATATTTCCTTCCTCTTCTGTGTTCCCTGCTAGGGGTGCGGTGCGGTTCCTGGGCAGGAGTTGCTCCATATGTAGGTGTGTTTTTGATGTGTATGTTGGGGGAAGTGAGCTCAGAGTTCTCCTACTTTGCCATCTTGATCTCCCTCTTGCGTTGTGGCTTTTGTATTAACCTGGGTAATAATATAGCCTAAGTAGAGGAGGTGATACATAGGGATTTGTGTCCATTTACATGCGTATAGATATCACTTAATATTTATTGAATTGCATAGACCAAGATATTTACATATATGTCCTCATACTCTAACTTTCTTCTCTCCTTGCTCTACTATTATTACCATTCCCCATGGTCAAAATAAAGAAAGAAAGATTATGAAGCTAATGCACAGTAAGATACCAGAGATGTGATTAAGATAAGTCTGAGTATCACTTCAAAGGTTTTTAGAAAACATAACTTTAGGCCTTAGGATTCTAATATCAACCCTGAGTGTACTTTTTAGGTCCAGAGACCCACCTTTCCTGTGTTCAGTTTTCCTTAAGTAATGAGGGTTTCCTGTACAAATTCAGGTGCAAGTAAAAAAGACCAGAATCTCAAACACTGTATTAAGCCTGAAATATCATTCGAGACATAAATCAAACTCTAATTTGGATAGTGGGTAAGAGCAGGGATTCTAGGATCAAACAAATCTGGGTTAGAATCCTGATTCTACCATATAGGAGGAATCTCCTTAACTTCTTAACTTCTCTCTGCCTTAGTTTTCTCATCTGTGAAATGGAGATAATAGAAGCAAACTCATAGGTAGTTGTAAGGTTTGGTGGAATAATATGTGTGAATTTCTTACCATATCTGGAACATAGTGAGGGCTCAATCAGTGTAAGCCCTTATTATTATTATTGTTGTTGTTGTTATTAACTACTAGGTTATCCTGCCGTACCCTCAGCTGTAATACTCCCAACTTTAATCTCTACAACTATGCTAACTCTCTGTTTTGGCTTCTGTTCCTCCTACCATTATATTAACTGACTTTTTCTGCTTTATTGAAAAAAAACTTCTCACGTGAAAGGAACTGATTCATTTAGTCTATCACCACCTTTGTAAGGTGGAGTTCTTATACCAGGCCGTTTCAGGGCCTACCATGCAGTCTAGCAATTGACTGATCTTGGGTCAGGTGGTCAGCAATCACCAGGCAGGCTGGTATAGCTTATGAGTAGGAAATCCCTCAGAAGGGGAATGTAGGTCTGTCAGGCACTCTGGTGCTTCGTAAAAGAGGATGGGGAAGCATGTACCTGCCATGTGGTTTGAAAGGGAGTACAGAAAAAAAGAGCCAAATTGTAATACTTTAATTAATAACAAATATGGTGCTTAAATGAGTCAAAGTTATATTGTTTGTTTAGGTAACTCATCGTTAGTGAGTTTGGGCAGCCAGGAAAAGGAAGTTTGGAAATAAAACAACAGACCAAGCAGGTCACTCAGGGCAAAACCTGTTTTTGTGATGTATGACTAGAGTCTGTCCAAGTTTCTGACAAACAGTTGTTACCTAAAGAGGAACAGAATGTGGAGTCAGCCTTTCAGAATCTATTGACTCTAACCTCTTGTGGACTATAGGTAGTTATGCAGCTGCTTGGAGAGATTTCTTCCCATGATAGTCTGACCTCAAGTGCTCTCAAGGTCATTTTGTGCTGAGTGTTTTTACTATATCATTTGTATTAATTCTTTTAGGCTAAAGGTAGAAAAAGAAATGGTAACACTAATTATTTTTTAATGAATCAGTTGGATGGCAGGGAGGGATGGGCATTTTTCTTGGATATACAAAGCTAAGTCCTAAAGCTCCAACTGGAAAAATAGTGACAGCTGTTGGTTGTTATATATCCTTTAGAGATAAGGTTCTGATGTGCTTGGCATCTACCTGCATAGTGACTGTTAGAGGCTTATTCTTATATTTCTAGATACAGAACAAGTCAAGACTATAGTGGAAATCCTTGAGAATCAGGAGATTCAAGTCCTGGTTTGGTCACTACTAGCTTTATGTTCTTGGAGAAGTCACCTTAATTCACCAGCTCCAATTTCATCATCTGTACAGCGAGGGGTTAATAAGATGATTCTCATCACTCTCACAGTTCTAGCACTGCATGATTCAGACTCATGGCTTCTTTTCTTTTTTGTATTAGTCCATTCAACCTTTTGTTTCCAGATCACGCCATGCAGTTTTATGCCTCTATCTTCTGAACCATATATATTCTTTGCTCATTCATTCATTAACTTCTGTATCCATCCTTTCATTTATTGATTCTCTAATTCCACATTTATTGAGTATATACTACTTTTCTAGCAGTGATGTTACAAAGTTTACTGACATGATCTCTACTCTCAAGATCCTAAAAGTCAAGTCAGAATATAACCATATCTCTGCCTGCTTTTCCAGCCTCGTGTTATACCATTCTCTTTCTTTATTGGATTTCTTTAATGTCTTTGCCATGCTTTCTTCTTCCTCAGGTTTCTGCACATTCTTCATCCCTTCCACTTCCCTGTCCCTAAATTCCCATGCCTGAAAATGCCTACTTATCCTTAGGGCTCAGTCAAAAGTTCTTCCTCCTTTGGGAATTAAACTCCCTAGGTTAGACTTTCTATCGTGTGCACTTGACCCTTGAACAACACAGGTTTGAACTGTGTGGGTCCACTTACATGGATTCTTTTCAATAGTAAAAACTGTAGTACTACCCCATCCATGGTTGGTTGAATCTGCCGGTGCAGAACCATGGATAAGGAGGAACCTTGGCTAAGGAGGAACAACTATAAGTTATGCATGGAGTTTCAGCTGTGCAGAGGGTTGGCTCCCCTAACCCCTTCGTTTTTCAAGGGTCAACCATATTCTCATTAATTATGCTTTCTACTTCTAGGCTGACATTCATGACACTATAGTAACAACTTGGCAAACCATTACGTACGTCCATAATATGTCCAGAAAGAAAACTTTACTTCTGGATAATATGAATGTACATGTGTCCCCAAGGATGCTTCAGAATTCTTATTTTCCTTTCCCATCTCTCTGTTCATACAGAGTCCACCTCTGATGGACATAATATTTCTTTCCTTTATGGTCTTCCTACCTTTTTCTCCTTTTATTCTCCTTGTCTGATAGCTTCCCCTTCAGAAGGAGATTCCATTTATTGTCCCCTGAGGAGTTGGAGGGAGTGTTGTATTTTCAGGTTTACATATCTTTGAAGGTTAGTTTAGACCCTTAGGTACTTCAGAGTGAAAAAGCTATAAGACAAACAAATTGTTCTGTGCCTAACCTATTATAACTTAATTTCAATGTGTTAACTGTGCTAATAAATATTTTGTTTCTTTGCTCCCCAAAAAGCAAAAGAGGAGGGAAATAGAGTGAAGGTAGGGAAATATGTTTTGCCTCATTGTTTAGTATTTTTTTTTCCTGCTAGACTTAGTTTTTGTCAGGGCAGAGACCAATCTGTCTTATTCACTGCTGTATTTCCAGTGTCAGGCACAAAAATACATGCTTAGTAATATTTATGGGATAAATGAATGAATGAATGAAGGGTGGAAAAAGATATACTAACAAATTGATTTTTACCCTACAGTGTGAGATGTTCTATAGCATAGATATATGATATCCCTATTTGGGTATATTATATTTAAAGAAGATAATGTACGTATTATAGTTTTGTAAATCCTAAAACACTATATAGCTACTTTGGCAAGACACTGATAAGCTCTATACTGCAATGGTTCTCAAAGTATGGTCCCTGGATCAGCAATATCAACATCACCTGGAAATTTATTAGAAAAGTAAATTTGGGGCCACATGTTAGACATACTGAATCGGAAATTCTAGGGTGTGGCCCAGTAATCTGTTTTTTAAATCAGCTCTTCAGGTGATATTGGTGCATGATAAAATTTGACCTCTGCTGCTCACAAGGGATAAAAAGTGAAGTGTGACTTGGCCTATAACTTTGCAAAGCTTAGATGTAGGGAGATAAAGCATATATACCAGTGACATGGGGCTGTAAGAATCACAAGATAAATGCAAAGTGCAAAGGCAATAGAGGGGAGGATGGGAGAAATGACTTGTGGTGGAAGAGGCTTCAGGGATAAAGAACATTTGAGCTGGAACTGCCGAGTCATGGTCCATAAAACACTCTAGATGAAGAGAAAAACAAAATAAACAAATAAAATCCCTGTAAACCCAGAGCAAAACAAAGAAAAATCCTACAATTATTCTAGACATAAAATATCAGTTTGTACTAGTTAAGGCCACAGGCTTTGGAGTTAGACATATGTGATTCCTATCCTGGCACCCAAAGTTATGAGCTAAGCAAACTGGGCAAATTTCTTAACTTCTCTCTTCCTGAGTTTCCTCCTTTGTAAAGTAGGTAAAATAATAGTTCTTATGTCATAGGATATTTGGGAGTAGTAAATGAGATAATGTATTACATGTAGTGCTTAACATGCTATGGTAAAGTCTTGATAAATGGTACTTATTATTATTACTAACACAGAAATAAACTATTGAAGTTTAAAAGTTGCGTAAGGGGTCTTCATCTAGACAACCAAGAAGAATTTACATCTTCTATTTCCTAGATGTAATTTTCATTCTTTTTTTATTTAAAAAAATATTTTAATGTTTATTTTTAAGACATTAAAAGAAACTTTGAAACAATCTCAAACTTGAACGTTCAATGCAATAATTTTTATCTCGAACTATTTGAGAGTAATTGGTCAACCTGTTGTTCCATCACCTCCTGATACATTAGTGTGTATTTCCTGTGAACAAGGACATTCTCCTACGTAACTGCAAGGTAACCAACAAAATCAGCAAATTAACAAATGTCCCAATAAAATTGTGTTATAGTGAAGAATTCAGTTTAGAATCACATGTGGCCTTTAGGTGTCATGTCTTTTTAGTTTCCTTAATTCTGGAATAGTTCCTCAGCCTTAACTTGTTTTTTGTGACTTGGACGCTTATGAAGATAGGAGTATCACAGAAGCAAGGCTGTGTTCTTTTTACTGTATCCTATCGGGTGGCTCATGATTATATTTGCTCCATTTATTCATGATGTTTACTTTGAATACTCGATTGATGTGTTCCAGGTTTTAGGCTTCTCCGCTGTGAGGTTACTCTTTTCCATTTTGTGTATGTTTATACGTGTACATGTTTACGTCTATATGAATATTTATGTGTATTAAAAACCATGAGCTCACACTAATCCAGTACCACATAGTTCATTATAGTTTTCTTTATTTTCATATTTTGACTCCCTTTTCTGATAAACTCTCATTATCCTTATTTTATTTACTTATTTGGTCAATCTCCCTATATGTAACCAGTCTTCCATTATCACTGCCACAGACACGCTTCTTACCAAACTTAGGTTCTCACAACCCTCACTAGGCCACCCTTCTGCACAGATGACCTCCTCAGCCTATGTAGCTGTGACAAAGCATCCCAGGCCTTCCCACAGCATGGGCGCCCTCCTCATAGAGGTCAGGCTTTGAGCCAATGCTCCAACAATATCTGAACTGTTTGGCCCTCTTCAACTTGTTTTGGTTTCAACAGCTCACATCTGGCTACCTCTCTGTGAGAACTCCTTCCTTAGTCTGTCAGTCTCTGTAACTGCTCTGGGCCACCTTCACATGTTGATGTCCTCTTCACCCTCCTTGAGCTCTGGCACCCTGCTCTGAGCCAACATAGCTCCTTTGCTCAACCTCCTCCACCACCAGAATAGGCCTTGCTCTACTTTACCTAATGGCTTTAGAACTGAATTGTTCAGTAAGGAAGGAAGGGGAAGGTAGGGTAGGGAAAGGAACGGAAAAGGAGAAACGGGATGGGGAGAGGAAGAGGAAAGTAAGAGGAGCTCATAGATGTATTTTTCGATAAAGCAAGAGTAAGTATTACTATTTTCCAAAGATGGTGAATAGAACTATTATCATGCAGTTTTTCTCATCTGGGAATAGTTTGATTCTTGTTTGATTATGGGGTCTGTGTGGCTTTCCAGCTGTTTCAAGATTATTGCACAACATTAGCTCGTCTAAAAGAGAACAGCAAAGCTTCCTGTCACACTTGTAGACTGCAATGGATTGGATAGTTCTTGTACCATAAAAACCATCCATCTGTAGGCTGGCTTTCCACTCTCACTTCAGAACAAAAGGTAGTATACTTTATTTAGCCAATATAAAGGTAAGCTACTAATAGCTTTAATATATAGGGTAGCATATTTTATAACCTGTACTTTTGTATTTGGGCATATGATTTTCCCTCATGCAAACCTTTTAGATATTGGGGAAGTTGGGAAGAAAGGGAGGTGACATGTTCAATGGCTCCAGACTTTATTTTTCTACAATTTTATTTAAGCGGTATGTTTTAGTAAGTTGAGTTAGCACAGTAGATTGTAAGCTTAATATAATGGATATGATTATACCTGTGCTATAAGGATATACATATGATAATTTTACATAATTAATATAATCTATCAACTCCAATCAATTATAATATAATTATGTCATTTGTGTATAATAATGTAATTATATATAATGGAAATTATACCATAATTATAATAAAATATTATCATAAATTTTATAGGAGTATACTTTCAATAATTTTTACAATTTAAAATTGGTCTTTCAGATAAATTGGTACACTGATGATGCAGAACAGTATTCTTTTTGAGATTAGCCATCAGCTGTCACTTCTTGGACCAGTTCCAAATGAAGTGATTACAGCCTGTCATTTAGATCAGTCCTTTTGGAGTAGTGGAATGTGACACTTTTCTCAAGTGGTAGTTGACATTAGGTGTTTAATCTGCCAAAGAAACACCCTTCACCTCATGTTACACGTAGAAAAGACTAAGCTTTTGGTATTCATCAATAAAGCTCTATATAATCTTGTGTTATAATTCAGAACTATATGTCCAAAATAAGAAAAAAGTAAAGAACAAAGTGAAACAAATTGAAAACAAAAAAGAAAATATTTTGGCAAGTTGTAATAAGAGTACCTGTGTACCAGATTCAAGGAGATGAGAGGGACACTGTCTTTTTGCATATCAGAGACAGAATTTTATTTTCCTACTTAACACATGGCGCTATCTCTAGGTATAACTTCTCTCTGTAGACTGAATACTATTCTGGCCTCATCTGAGTTGTAGTTGGATTGATCATAAAATTGCATAAAATCACCATTAAACAGAATATTAAGTAAATCTGTGCTTACGTGCCTGACAATAAAGTTTCCCCCACAGTCTGGTTTCTTATTTCATACCTATCTTGTCATCTTTTTATCTTCTGCTTCTTATTTTCTGTTAAAGTCATCTCTAATTCCACAGGAAAAATCGTTACAATAGTATTGCATAACTAATATTTATTGAATACCCTGTATTCATGGCATGTGTAAAGCAAACCTGAATTGTTTGATGCCAATTATGCCATCTGTAATAACCTCTTTTTAATGTTTAAAATTTAACATTGTCTCCAAGCTTAACTATGCTGACCGTCTGTGGCTACCTCTATGTAGAAGCGTTCTTGCTTCCCCTTGGTATTCATCAGCTAGGAAGATATGGTCCTTGGAGCCCAAACTCTCATTCTGTTTGAGTTTCCGCTGATGGGGAGAGAAACTCATAGCTTCTGCTAAGCACTGTGCAGTTGAGATTAGTTAAAATATTCTTGGTAACAGGCCTTGGAAAGTTTTTGAAAGAGTTTCTTAGGTTTGGTTTTCCTTCCATCTGGTGATCTGAAGAATTTCCTAAATGATATTTTAGTCCTGCATTTACAATGAGATATGCTAGTTTTAACATCAATACCATTCAATTAACCCCTAATGTTACATTAGTCATATTACTGAGCATGTTGTAGCAAAAAGAGTGTAGGCTATTGTGCCAAATGTAGATTCCAATCCTAGCCTCGCTACTGCACAGCCCTGTGACCTTAAGTCTGTTTCTCCATCTTTAAAATATAGGTGTAATAATAATGCCTCATAATATGATTGCAAGGACTAAGTAAAATAAATGATGTTTCAAAGTGTGGATGCCTAACATATGGTGGGTAAATAACAAATGCTAATTTCTTTCTTCCTTTCTTCCCTCAACGAGCAATATCAATACCTAAACGCAGACTGGGAGATATGTGGTTTTTTTGGGGAGTGGGGAGGAAATGTGGAATTTATGCAAGAATATGGAGTTTAAAACTAAGATCATACCATTTTACCTATAGTTTCTTATCTTTCCAGGATTTGTAGAGTTTACATGGTAAACCTTTGTGAGGTTAAAAAGAATGTATAACATTCCTGTATCTTGGATGATTGATGTGAAATTGAAATTTAATTATCTCTTAGATATAGAATAAGACATACCTGGTGGTAGTTTGGGAATATAAGTGCTGATAAAAGGTAGCTGATTTGCATTAACAATATCTTGAGTTTATTTAGTGACTGCTTTTTGAGCAACTTGAAGTATCACACTTATTCATCAAAGAGATATTTTGAATTAAAGTTTGTTTTAGGGGTTGTATTTTTAAGAACCTTTTTTTTTTGAGGAAAAAAATACTACATTTTGCTTCATGCACATCTTATTGCATTTCTATTAACATTTCTGTTTTAATTAGTTATTTTTTTTACTTGTAAATAACAGTTTTCTGCCTCCTTTTCAAGTATTAATTCTACTTTATTCCTCCAAGTGTTCACTCTTAACTGTTCTGGAAGAAATGACTCCTACCTAAGCATATTCTGTGTTCAGGTTTCCAGCATTTAATGGGACCTCCTGTGTACACAGTATTGTTCAAAGATAATGTATTAATCAAAAGAATAATAGCATTTATTGAGTATGTTCTATGTAACTGTTCAACTGTTTGAAGTACTTATGTATGTAAAGTTTTTAGGTGAAAAACTGAGGCTTAAAGAGTTTAAGTGTCTTGCTAAAAGTCACACATTTAGTAAGTAGCAGAGCCAGGGCCTGTCTGACTTCAGTGCTCGTGCTTTAACTTCTAGATTACTATATACTACTTCACTTTTGCACTACTGATCTACCTCTCCCATCACATTCTGCACTTTATACTTTGCTCCCCTTGGAGTCTTTTTTCTCTAGGTATTTCTTAAAATGTTCCTGGATATTTCTCAATGCCATACTTAGCCCTAATATCTCCTAGTCACCTTCCCATTTTTAAAAACTTTATATTTTGAAATAAGTTCAAATCTATGGAAAAGTTGCAAGATTACTACAGAGAGCTCCTGTATATTTACTTTACTCAGATTCACCAGTTGTTTACATTTTGCCCTATTTGATTTATCATTCTTTCTATATGTGTGTCTTTCTTTCTCTGTATATTTATATACATACATACATACACATGTGTACGTGCATATTATTAATGAACCATTTGAGAATGATTTGGGGACATCAGGCCCCATTATGACTAAATAATTCAATGTCTGTTTCCTAAAAACAAGAATAGTTCCTTACATAAATAGTGCAGTTATCAAAATCAAGAAATTTTACATTGATACAAAACAATATCTAATGCACAGTCCATATTCAGTTTCAGCAGTAGTCACCAAAATATCTTTTATAGCTATGTTTCCCCAGTCTATCAGGATCTATCCAGGATCACACATTACATTTAATTGTCATGCCTCTTTTTTCTTTTATATTTTGTTTATTTATTTATTTGGCTGTGTTGGGTCTTAGTTGTGGCATGCGGAATCTTTCGTTGTGGCACGTGGGCTTCTCTCTAGTTGTGACATGGGCTCCAGAGTGTGCAGGCTCAGTAGTTGCAGCACACGGGCTCCCTAGTTGTGGCGTGCAGGCTCAGTAGTTGTGGTGTGTGGGCTTATTATTATTGCCCCGTGACATGTGGGATCTTAGTTCCCTGACCAGGGATTGAACCCACATCCCCTGCATTGGAAGGCGGATTCTTAAACACTGGACCACCAGGGAAGTCCCTGTCATGCCTCTTTAGTCCCCTTTAATCTGCAGTTTCTTGACCTGGATATTTTTGAAGATTCCAGATCAGGTATTTTTTAGACTGTCCTACAATTTGGTTTCATCTGGTGTTTCCTAGTGATTAGATTCAGTTTATGCATTTCCGGGAGGAGTAACACAGAAATGATGCTATATCCATCTTGGTGGTTGATAACAGGAGGCTCCCAGTGCCAGTTTGTTCTAATTTGTGGGGAGATACTTTGAGACTATGTAACATTATGTTCCTCACCAAAATTTTACCCACTAGTTGCAGTGTCCATTGATGATTTTCTAATTCCATCATTTCTTCTATATTTTTTAACTGGCATTCTCCTGTAAGGAAGAGCTTTCCCTTCTCTTCCATTTAATCATTTATTTTTATGTCAGGATGAACGCATAGATTTTTATTTTACTCAATAGGTTATAATCTATTACTATTATTAATTTACTTTAATGCTCAAATTGTTCCAGATTTTGTTAGTAGGAGCCCCTTCAAGATGGCTTTCATGCCTTTTTGATATGTTCCCGTGATTTTTCAGTACTTCCTTACTTTCTGATGCAAGTCCCAGGTTCATCTTATAGTTTCTCTGCTGTAGCCCTAGAGCGAGTCTTTACCCAAAAAGCCCTGGTTCCTTTTAGTAGAAGAAAGTATTTTGAAACCAAATTTCCTTCCCTCATCCCTTTTTTCCTTTCTCCCTCCTTTCCATTCTCCCTCCTTTTCTTTCTCTGCCTCCTCTTCCCTCCCTCCCTCCTTCCCTCCCTCCCTCCCTCCTTCCTTCCGTGCTTTGTCCAGGTATAGAAGAAGCTCAATCATATCAGAATATTATGGAAATTTGTTTGAATCTTTTGTGTGTAAGCATTTCCTGATTCTGTGGTCTTAATTCTTCAATATATATTGGGTTTGATCATGCCTTTGGACTCTGGGTTTCACACTCATCCCTGCTATGGTTTGGGCTCCTTTTTTCCCTAACTTGGTACTTGATTTGTACCTATCACTGATGTTGCTTTCACTCTCTTTTCTTGGCTGTAAAATTTAACTTATATATTCTTTTCATCCACATTTAACTTTAGCCTACTCCTCATATTCATATTTATTCTTCTAGTCCCAGGTAATACACTTAAAGAACCTTGACTGGCTGCCAGACTAAGATAGGACACTTACTCCATTGGACTTTATTAGAAATTCTGTTACTATGCTTCAGTGTCTAGTAGTCTTGGGCTCAAATGGACCAAGACAATGATAAGTTTCTATTTTGCAGAAGTATGGTATCTGGATGCAGCATAAGGAAATTGGATATGAGCATTTATCCAGCTACCAAATAGAACCAAATGATCAGGAAAAGCTAATGGAACACTAAGACTGCACTTTGTAACATCTTTAAATATAGCAAGCTCAACTGTGTTATACTGTTTAGCTGAATTCATAATCAGGTGTGTGGTATGGGAAATCCTGCAGAGAAAAGGGGATGCTAGAAGAAGCACAAGACATATGTTTTAAAAGAAGGTACATCTTACAAAGATTACCATTTCTTTATTGAGGCTGTATGGTGAGAATCCTCAGCTCATTTCAGTGAATTCTTTGGTGAGTTACAGCCATATCTGCGAATCACAAAAAAACAAATGAACCAACAATAACAAGCTCCAAAGAGGTTTCTGGTTGGCAGGCTGGAGAGATGACTGTAATTGTTCCCATGAATACTATGTGTAGCAACATGATAGCTGGGATGGGAGGAAGCAAAAAAGAGCCTTTCCCCAGTCACTTTTATTCCAGCCTTTGAGCTAATAGATAAGAAAGTATATAAATATGTTAAACATCTTGCATTCTGGTTACTTTTTTGTTTTACTGTGGTTAAGTAGATAATTGCAGAGCAATTTGTGAGTCATACTAGGAAAAAAAAAATCTCATGATTTAAGTCATATTTTCTTAATTTAATTCAAGTTGTGTAAAAGGAAATCCATTTCTCAGTCACTCACCATATTCACAGTTTGTCCAGTGAGATTTGGTATTAAAAAAATAATCAAATCTCCTTCAAATGAAACAAGGTTCACCACTTCTGAGGATATTAAAAATAAGTTCCTCGGATGCTGGAAGGCATATCTCAAAGAGGATCTCTAAGGATCTTTTGAAGAAAGAGCACCATCACTGAAATAAGTATGTCATGTTGGATTGTCTCTGCTTGGAAAAAGATAAAATATTTTGAGTATATGAGTTTTTAAGGGTATGCTTAAAAAGACAGTTCTATTTACTATGAATTCCCTTGATCATGCTGTTTGATAGTTGAAGACCCAGCTGCGGCAGAATCATCTTTACAAAGGCCAGATCTCATCTTTATGGAATGTAGGTTAAAACAAAAGAGAGAGATTGGACTGAATAGATACTGTCTCAGATATCACCTGGAAGTTGATTTTTTTTTCTGTTTTAATGTGTCCTAAAGGCAGAGTACTGAAATATAGTTCCTTTTAGTTGACTTTGTAGGTAATTGAATCTGAATCAATTTAGTCAATAATATTCACTAAGTAGTTATTATTATTATTTTTCAATCAACAGGCAGAGTTCTTTTCTTGTCAACTTGCTTCTCTTACTGGGATGTCCCCTGACCCCTCACTCTGAAGAGAAAGAGGATTGTAATAACTCAGTAAGGGATGTTTGAAATGAGAGTATGAAGCCTTGGGTTCTAATCACAGAGGCGCTGTTTCTTACGTCCAGTGTTGCTGGTGGATCAGAAGCCATCGGCACCACCTGGGAGCTTGTTAGAAATACAGAGATCCAGGTTCCATTCCTGAGTTTAGTCATAATTTGCACTTTAACAAAATCTCCAGGTGATTGAGATTCATTTGTATGTTAGAGTTGGAGAAGCACTCATCTGTAAATTTGATAATAATTTATAGACTATTTAAAAAATAATTGGGAGGTCAATATGGGTATAATGTTTTCATTTGAGGGAGGACGGTGCAAAATAAAAAGTGCTTGCAGTTGTGATCAAATAGTCAAGTAGTCAAATCACATAGAAACATACTCCCAATAATGTGTAGGTTTTCTGCAGTCCTGGGTGTGAAAAGGTTTGACTTTATTCAATGATGTTTCTTCTCTATGAGCCTTAAATAGAGAGGGCTTCCATCTCTGGGCTTCTGTCCTCCCTCTCTCCCTCTCTTCCTTCCTTCCACAACTTTTGAATTCATGTAGATACCCCCAATTCTAAGCTAATACCAACTGTACTTTTTCATTACCCTCTACCATTTGGTGGAGAAGGCTGTATAGAGGCCAAAGTCATTACTTGTAGGCCCTTTCAGCAGACAGAGTTAGGGAATATATGTATTTATACTAACCTGTGTGTATGCATTTTTGTAAATATTTCTATATGTATCTATTCATATCTCTGTTAAGCCAAACAGGAGTCTGTAATGTTGTCTTCAAATCTAATCCAAAATCGTATGACTCAGTCTAGTACGACACCCCACCCACTTTCTTTTTTGTAACTTCCTACTCCAACAGTGAGAAACCTGCCTCCCACTATCTACCATCCATTTATTTAATTTTCAGTTCTAGTTATATATGTACAGTGGCTTCAAAATTGTTGACTTGGATTCCATGAGAAACAAATTTACCAACTAGAGTATAGACTAGAATGCTTTTGTGTAGTTTCTTTGTCTTTGGTTTTACAGTCTCTACTCATTTTTAGGTTATCAACTTTTTCTCCTACTGCCTTCAGTGAGGTTATTTCATTCATTTGTAATATAGTTAGATTCTTTTGTCACAGTCTGCACATCTTGGGATACCCTGACCTCCTAAATGATTTTTTAAATTTGCATGCATTTGGTTTACTCTTTGTGCTGTAAAATTCTTTGGGTTTTGACAAATGCTTCTTGTTAGGTGCCCACCATTACAGTATTATTACAGAAAGTTTTCATCACCCTGTGCTTTACCTATTCAACCCTCCTCTCCTCTCCCAGAGCCTCTAGAAATCACTGACCATTTTATTGTCTCTTTAGTTTTGCTTTTTCCAAACATTATATAAATGTAATCATACGCTATGTAGCCCAGCTACATGCCTGGCATTTTTAAACTTAGCAATATATATTTAAGATTCATCCATGTTTTTACATGGTTTGATAACTCATTCATTCTTATTGCTGAATAGTATTCCATTCAATGAATTTACTACAGTTTGTTTATCCATTCACTAATTGAAGGATATTTTGATTTCTTCCAATTTTTGCAGTTCTGAATAAAGTTGCTATAAGAATTTTAATGCAGGTAAAAATGCGAATTTTTAGGATTTCCTCTATTTTTGTTTTTCTTTGAATACATATTTATGTAGTTTTTTTAATCAGTAAAATTTTCCATATACATGTACGTGGAGAAGCTATATGTGAGGTGATATATGACATTTTGATTTTTCCCTTGCATTTCTTTACAGATATTCAAGAATTTTATGAGATGACATTGCTAAATTCTCAAAAAAGTTGTGAGCAGAAGATAGAAGAAGCCAATCAAGTTGCACAGAAATGGGAGAAGACATCCCTTCTTGCTCCATGCCATGATAACCTTCAAAAGTCTGTAGAGGTATATTACTGAAACTTTTAAAGTACTAAATATTTATTTATACCAGTAAATACCAAAATTATTTATACCAGTAAAGAAGTAGTAGTTGTTAGTAGTGGTAGTTGTTGCAGTAGTAGTAATCATTTTCAACAAATGTGAACAATAATAACAAAAACTTATTTACATACCATACTGCCAATATTGCATACCAGTATTACATACCATGCTGTATATAATATTTACAGTTGAAAATCCAGATTTTGCCAAAAGATAAAATAGGCATAGGAAGGACATGATTCTTCATATTATATAAGTGAGTTCTGTTATGAGTATTGTCATAGTTTGAGCTGACTCAAGTATTGGGTGGGCCAAAAGTTTCATTCGGTTTTTTCTGTAAGATGACTCTAGTAGCACTTATGTGTCTTTAACTTCATTCGAAACAATTTTGTTAGATTGTATGTGACAGCTGTCATATCAGTGTGCATTATAAAAAAGACTTATCAAAATTGGTGAATTTTTGTTTAGCCATTTTAATATTCAATATGGAAGAAAAAAAGCAACATTTTTGGCATATTATGCTTTATTATTTCAAGAAAGGTAAAAATGCAACTGAAATGCAAAAAAACATTTGTGCAGTGTATGGATAAGGGGCTGTGACTGATCAAATATGGCAAAAGTAGTTTGAAAATTTTGTGCTGGATATTTCTCGCTGGATGATGCTCCACAGTCAGGTAGACCAGTTGTAGTTGATAGTGATCAAATTGAGACCAATCAATGTTATACTACACAGGAGATAGCCAACGTACTCAAAATATCCAAATCAAGTGTAGAAAATTATTTTGTACCAGCTTGGTTATGTTCATCGCTTTGATGTTTGGGTTCCACATAAATTAAGGGAAAAAAACCTCTTCACTTATTCTCTACTTAAACGTAATGAAAATGTTCTGTTTTTAAAACAATTTGTGATGGGCAATGAAAAGTGGATACTGTACAATAATGTGGAATGGAAGAGATCGTGTGGCAAGCAAAATGAACCACCACCAACCACACCAAAGGCTGGTCTTCATCTAAAGCAGGTGATGTTGTGTATATGGTGGGATTGGAAGGGAGTCCTCTACTATGAGCTCCTTCCAGAAAACCAAACGATTAATTCCAACAAGTACTGCTCCCAATTAGACCAACTGATAGCAGCGCTCAGTGAAAAGTGTCTGAAATTAGTCAACAGAAAACGCATAGTCTTCCATCAGGGTAATGCAAGACAGCATGTTTCTTTGATGACCAAGTAAAAACTTACAGCTTGGCTAGGAAGTTCTGATTCATCGGCCATATTCACCACACATTGCACCTTCAAATTTCCATTTATTTCGGTCTTTACAAAATTCTCTTATTGGAAAAAATTTCAGATTTCTGGAAAACTGTAAAAGGCACCTGGAACACTTCTTTGCTGAAAAAGATAAAAAGTTTTGGGAAGATGGAATTATGAAGTTGCCTGAAAAATGGCAGAAGGTAGTGGAACAAAAGGTTGAATACATTATTCAATAAAGTTCTTGATAAAAATGAAAAATATGTCTTTTATTTTTACTTAAAAACTGAAGGCACTTTTTGACCAACACAAAATAAGGCATTCTTGAATTTCAGAACATGCTTCTGATGCAGTGGGGGAAGGAGAAGGATAGTGGGATTGGAGGGTATGGTCTAAGGCTGTGATGTCTGTAGAAGAGCCATATATACTGGGGCAAATAAAACGATTCATTGGGGTATAGGAACAAAATAATAGAACTCCCATTTATATTGCTTTTTATCACATTTTTTATAATCTTTTATATTTAGGTAATTTATAACATATATTTAATTATTTATAACATATAACAGTAATACATGTATATTTAAAAATAAATATGAGGCTATTAGAGAGACATCTTGCAAGATGGTGGAGTAGAAGGAAGAGCCCTTACTCCCTCTTGCGAGAGCACTGGAATCACACCTAACTGCTGAACAATCATCAACAGGAAGACACTGGAACTCACTGAAATAGTGATATTTCTTGATATCCCAAGAAAAAGGAGAAGCCACAATGAGACAGACTTTGACAGGACTGGGGGAAACAGAGACTTCACTGTTGGATGGCACACACAAAGTAGTGTGTGCATTGAGACCCAAGGGTAGGAGCAGTGACCCCATAGGAGAGTGAACCAACCTACCTGCTAGGGTTGGAGGGTCTCCTGCAGAGTCAGGGGGTGGCTGTGTCACACAGTGAGGACGAGGACACTGGCAGTAGAAGTTCTGGGGAGTACTCCTTGGTGTGAGCCATCCCAGAGTCCGCCATTAGCCCCACCAAAGAGCCCGGGTAGGATCCAGTGTTGGGTCACCTCAGGCCAAACAACCAACAGGGAGGGAACCCAGCCCTACCCATTAGCACACAAGTGGATTAAAGTTTTTACTGAGCTCTGCCCACCAGAGCAACAGCCAGCTCTACCCACCACCAATCCCTCCCATCAGGAAACTGGCACAAGCCTCTTACATAGCCTCATCCACCAGAGGGCAGACAGCAGAAGCAAGAAGAACTACAGTCCTGCAGCCTGTGGACCAAAAACCACATTCACAGAAAGATGGATGAGATGAAAAGGCAGAGGGCTATGTCCCACATGAAGGAACATGACAAAAACCCAGAAAAACAACTAAATGAAGTGGAGATAGACAACATTCCAGAAAAAGAATTCAGAATAATGACAGTGAAGATGATCCAGGACCTCAGAAAATGAATGGAGGCAAACATCAAGAAGATGCAATAAATGTTTAGCAAAGACCTAGAAGAATTAAAGAACAAACAAACAGAGATGAACAAAGATTAACTGAAATGAAAAATACACTAGAAGGAATCAATAGCAGAATAACTGAGGCAGAAGAACGGATAAGTGACTTGGAAGACAGAATGGTGGAATACACTGCCACGGAACAGAATAAAGAATGAAAAGAAATGAAGACAGTCTGAGAGACCTCTGGGACAACATTAAACGCAACAACATTTGCATTATAGGGGTCCCAGAAGGAGAAGAGAAAGAGAAAGGACCCGAGAAAATATTTAAAGAGATTAGAGTTGAAAACTTCAGTAACATGGGAAAGGAAATAGCCAACCAAGTCCAGGAAGCGCAGAGAGTCCCATACAGGATAAACCCAAGGAGAAACACGCTTAGACACACAGCAATCAAACTGGCAAAAATTAAAGGCAAAGAAAAAGTATTGAAAGCAGCAAGGGAAAAATGACAAATAACGTAAGGGAACTCCCATAAGGTTAACAGCTGATTTCTCAGCAGAAACTCTACAAGCCAGAAGGGAGTGGCATGACATTTTTAAAGTGATGAAAGAGAAAAACCTACAACCAAGATTACTCTACCGGGCAAGGATCTTATTCAGATTCGATGGAGAAATCTAAAGCTTTACAGACAAGGAAAAACTAAGAGAATTCAGCACCACCAAACCAGCTCTACAACAAATGCTACAGGAACTTCTCTAAGTGGGAAACACAAGAGAAGAAAAGAACCTACAAAAACAAACCCAAAACAATTTAAAAAAATGGTAACAGGAGCATACATATCGATAATTACCTTAAACGTGAATGGATCAAATGCTCCAACCAAAAGACACAGGCTTGCTGAATAGATACCAAAACAAGACCCATACATATGCTGTCTACAAGAGACCAACTTCAGACCTAGGGCCACATACAGACTGAAAGTGAGGGGATGGACAAAGATATTCCATGCAAATGGAAATCAAAAGTAGGCTGCAGTAGCAATACTCATATCAGATAAAATAGACTTTAAAATAATGATACAAGAGACAAGGAAGGACACTACATAATGATCAAGGGATCAATCCAAGAAGAAGATATAACAATTATAAATATATAGGCACCCAACATAGGAGCACCCCAATACATAAGGCAACTGCTAACAGCTCTAAAAGAGGAAATCGACAATAACACAGTAATAGTGGGGAATTTAACACCTCACTTACACCAATGGACAGATCATCCAAACAGTAAATTAATAAGGAAACACAAGCTTTAAATGACACAATAGACCAGATAGATTTAATTTATATTTATAGGACATTCCATCCAAAAGCAGCAGATTACACTTTCTTCTCAAGTGTGCACGGAACATTCTCCAGGGTAGATCACATTTTGGATCAGAAATCAAGCCTCAGTAAATTTAAGAAAATTGAAATCATATCAAGCATCTTTTCTGACCACAATACTATGAGATTAAAAATCAATTACAGGGAAAAATACATAAAAAACACAAACACATGGAGGCTGAACAACACGTTACTAAATAAGAGATCACTGAAGGGCTTCCCTGGTGGCGCAGTGGTTGAGAGTCCACCTGCCGATGCTGGGGACACGGGTTCGTGCCCTGGTCCGGGAAGATCCCATATGCAGCGGAGCATGCATATGACCATGGCTGCTGAGCCTGTGCGTCGGGAGCCTGTGTTCCACAACGGGAGAGGCCACAACAGTGAGAGGGCTGTGTACCGCAAAAAAAAAAAAAAAAAAAAAAAATGAGATCACTGAAGAAATCAAAGAGGAAATCAAAAAATACCTAGAGACAAATGACAATGAAAACACAATGATCCAAAACCTGTGGGATGCAGCAAAAGCAGTTCTAAGAGGGAAGTTTTTAGCAGTACAACCCTACCTCAAGAAGCAAGAAAAATCTCAAATAAACAATCTGACTTTACACCTAAAGGAACTAGAGAAAGAAGAACAAACAAAACCCAAAGTTAGTAGGAGAAAAATCGTAAAGAACAGAGCAGAAATAAATGAAATAGAAACAAAGAAAACAATAACAAAGATCGATAAAACTAAAAGCTGGTTCTTTGAGAAGATAAACAAAATTGATAAACCACTAGCCAGACTCATCAAGAAAAAGAGGGAGAGGACTCAAGTCAATAAAATTAGAAATGAAAAAGGAGATGTTACAACAGACAGCACAGAAATACAAAGCATCCTGAGACTACTACAAGCAACTCTATGCTAATAAAATGGACAATCTGCAAGAAATGGACAAATTCTTAGAAAGGTATAACCTTCCAAGACTGAACCAGGAAGAAATAGAAAATATAAACAGACCAATCACAAGTAATGAAATTGAAACTGTAATTAAAACTCTTCCAACAAAGAAAAGTCCAGGACCAGATGGCTTCACAGGTGAATTCTATCAAACATTTAGAGCATAACTAACACCGATCCTTCTCACACCCTTCCAAAAAATTGCACAGGAAGGAACACTCCCAAGCTCGTTCTATGAGGCCACCATCACACTGATACCAAAACAAGACAAAGATACTACAAAAAAAGACAATTACAGACCTATATCACTCATGAATATAGATTCAAAAATCCGCAGCAAAATACTAGCAAACAGAATCCAAGAACACAGTAAAAGAATCATACACCATGATCAAGTGGGATTTATCCCAGGGATGCAAGCATTCTTCAGTATATGCAAATCAATCAATGTGATACACCATATTAACAAATTGAAGAAGAAAAATCATATGACCATCTCAATAGATGCAGAAAAAGCTTTTGACAAAATTCCACACCCATTTATGATAAAAACTCTCCAGAAAGTGGGCATAGAGGGAACCTATCTCAACATAATAAAGGCCCTATATGAGAAACCCACAGCCAACATCATTCTCAATGGTGAACAACTGAATGCATTTTCTCTAAGATCAGGTACAAGACAAGGATGTCCACTCTTACCACTGTTATTCAACATAGTTTTGGAAGTCGTTGCCGCAGCAATCAGAGAAGAAAAAGAAATACAAGATATACAAATTTGAAAAGAAGAAGTGAAACTATCACTGTTTTGCAGATGACATGATACTATTCATAGAGAATGCAAAAGATGCCACCAGAAAACTACTAGAGCTAATCAATGAATTTGTTAAAGTTGCAGGATACAAAATTAATACAGAGAAATCTCGTGCATTCCTATACACTAATGATGAAAAATCTGAAAGAGAAATTCAGGAAACACTCCCATTTACCATTTCAACAAAAAGAATAAAATACCTAGGAATAGTCCTACCTAGGGAGACAAAAGACCTGTATGCAAAAGACACTGATGAAAGAAATTAAAGATGATACAAACAGATAGAGAGATATACCATGTTCTTGGATTGGAGGAATCAATATTGTGAAAATGACTATAGTACCCAAAGCAATCTACAGATTCAATGCAATCCCTATCAAATTACCAATGGCATTTTTAACAGAACTAGAACAAAAAATCTTAAAATTTGTATGGAGACACAAAAGACCCCGAATAGCCAAAGCAGTCTTGAGGGAATAAAACGGAGCTGGAGGAATCAGACTCCGTGACTTCAGACTATACTACAAAGCTACAGTATTCAAGACAATATGGTACTGGCACAAAAACAGAAATATAGATCAATGGAACAGGTTAGAAATCCCAGAGATAAACCCATACACCTATGGTCAACTAATCTGTGACGAAGGAGGCAAGGATATACAATGGAAAAGAGACAGTCTCTTCAATAAGTGTTGCTGGGAAAACTGTACAGCTACATGCAAAAGAATGAAATTAGAACACTCCCTAAACCATACACAAATATAAAGTCAAAATGGATTAGATACCTAAATGTAAGCCCAGACACTATAAATCTCTTAGAGGAATACACAGGAAGAACACTCTGACATAAATCACACTAAGATCTTTTTTATCCACCTCCTAGAGTAATGGAAATAAAAACAAAAATAAACAAATGGGGCCTAATGAAAGTTAAAAGCTTTTGCACAGCAAAGGAAACTACAACCAAGATGAAAAGCCAATCCGCAGAATGGGAGAAAATATTTGCAAACGAATCAACGGACAAAGGATTAATCTCCAGAATTTACAAGTGGCTCATGCAGCTCAATATCAAAAAAACAAACCACCCAATCCAAAAGTGGGCAGAAGATCTAAATAGACATTTCTCCAAAGAAGATATACAGATGGTCAAGAAGCATATGAAAAACTGCTCAGTAACACTAATTATTAGAGAAGTGCATATCAAAACTGCAGTGAGGTATCACCTCACACCAGTTAGAACGGGCATCATCACCAAGTCTACAAACAACAAATGCTGGAGAGGGTGTGGAGAAAAGGGAACCTTCTTGCACTGTTGGTGGGAATGTAAATTGATACAGCCACTATGGAGAACAGTATGGAGGTTCCTTAAAAAACTAAAAATAGAATTACCATATGACCCAGCAATCCCACAACTGGGCATATACCCAGAGAAAACTATAATTCAAAAAGACACATGCACCCCAATGTTCATTGCAGCACTATTTACAATAGCCAGGTCATGGAAGCAACCTCCATGCCCATCAACAGACAAATGAATAAAGAAAATGTGGTACATATATACAATGGGATATTGCTCAGTCATAAAAAGGAATGAAATTGGGTCTTTTTCAATGGATGGATGGATCTAGAGACTGTCATATGGAGTGAAGTAAGTCAGAAAGAGAAAAATAAATATGGTATATTAATGCATCTATGTGGAACCTAGAAAAATCATACAGATGAACCGGTTTGCAGGGTAGAAATTGAGATACAGATGTAGAGAACAAACATATGGACACCAAGGGGGGAAAGTGGCTGGAGGTAGTGGTGGTGGTGTTTTGAACTGGGAGATTGGGATTGACCTATATACACTAATATGTATAAAATAGATAACTAACAAGAACCTGCTCTATAAAAAATAAATAAAATAAAATTCAAAAAAAATTAATAAAGCTATTAGAATTGTACGCTCAAATCGTTTTTTACACATAGGATTGTGGAATCAAAAGTTTGGAGACTACTGTTGGGTAACAGTTACGAAGGAGTAAGGGAATTTGAGGTATGTCTTACTTTCATAGCTGAGGTTAATGTAGAGGCAGGGGCTGATCAATGATGTTTTTAAGTGGCAGTCAGTACTTTGAAGGCAGGTAGTAGTGTGTGTGCATGTAACACACACACACAGTCTGTCAAATTTGGGGTTGTGTAGCTGATTTGGAAGGTACATGGAATCCTAGTGCTAATCATTGGCACTTTGATTGCCGGATCTTTGATTTGTTAAGATTGAGGCCTCTGATGTACTTTCCATCCTGCTCAGAATTGATTTGGAATCTGAGTCTAATGATTACCTTGATTCCTTGAAGAAAAAGTTAACAGTGACAATAATGTGTTAATTCATAGATGCCAACTATGTGACATTTATAAAATACTTAAAAGCATTAAAACATCTTAATTTCAATACCTAGAAGTAATTATTTTGACTTCTTCAGTCTTTTTTTCCTGTGCAAATATATGTACATAAAATTGGGACAACAGCATGTAGGGTGTTTTTATGACTTATAAATTGAATGCTGTACTAATAGTATTTACCCACATCATGTCATTAAATATTTTTTTGAAAATATTTTAATGGCTATATTATATTTTACCGTTTGGAACTTACTTGAGCAGCTCTCCATTCAGAATTGAGGCTATCTCCAGTTTTCTGCTCTGAGCAATGTGTAATGGCCATCCATGTATATAAACCCTTGTGCTTTTTCCAATTATTTCATTAGGGTTGATTTTATAAATGAAACTACTGAGGCCAAGGATATTGACATTTTTAGGACTCTTGTGACAAATTGTCAAAGTGCTTTGTGGAAAGGTGTTACCAAAAGTGTTTGAAAAGGCATATCTACCAATACCCTTAGTAGCATTAATTATTTAAAGTATTTTGTCATATTAATAAATAAAATTTGTTACTTAATGCTTTAGGTTGAAATTATTTATTATTGAGACTGAACTGTACTTTCTTATGATTATTGGCTATTTATATTTCTTTTGTGATTTATTCAAATGCTTTGTCCATTTTTCTAAGTGGTGTTAGAATTCTTTTGGTTTTGCAAAACTGTTGCAATATTTTTAGTTTGTGGATTACTGTTAATTTTGCTTATAGTGCTTTTTGACATTCAAAATATTTAAAATTTGTATGTGATACAATTTACCACCTTTTTAAAAAAATTCTTTTTGCTTTGTGCTTCCTCATTCCAGGGTTAGTTAGTTAACTATTCTCCTATATTTTTTGTAGCCTCTTATTGCTTTGATATTTTCTCTTTTTGAATTTTTAAAAATTAGTTTTAGTAAATTTCTAGATGCATAGTCCCAGACATATACCTCATTTTGTATAAATTATCAAATATATGCTTTTTATTCTAAATGAAGTTCTTTTTTTAAAACTTTCATTTTTGCATATCTCTTCTTTTAACTTGTTTCCTTCCTATGCTGCATTAGCTCTACCCTCCTCACGCACAAGGTACAAAGATTGATGTGTTTAATCTTTCTTCACTCATATAATGTGTATTCATATATAAACTATATACATGTATATTGGAGATGGATATATATATATGTGTGTGTGTGTATATATATATATGTGTGTGTATATATATATATATATATATATATATATATATATATATATATATATCTCCATACTGGAGCATGCACACACATATACACACAGAATTTTGCACAGTAATTGTTTCTCAAAAAATGTTCATATTATTTGAATGTTTCTTCAAGTTGTCTGGTATAGCTTTAGTTCATTCTTCTCATGGATGAATAATTTCATATTGAGTCTACCATAATTAATTCAGTCATTCCCCTCTTAATGGGAATTTACTGTTTCCAGTTTTCTGCCACTATGAATAGTGCTGCAATCTAATGATTACATGTTCATTCAAACTTACTGATGCTTTTTATATCTATAGGATAGATTCTCAGGGGTGGTATTACTGGCTTCCAGGGTATGCAATTTTTTAATTTAAATAAGTGTTGCCAGACTGATTTCACCTTTCACATTTCTGCTGACACTGCATGTCAGTACAATTTTATCTCATATCTATCTCAGCAATAGGTGTTACTGCTCTTCTTAATTTTTGTCAGTTTAATAAGCTTAGTGATGCTTCATTTTTAACTTAATTTCCTGTTTCCAGACTATTAGTGAATTTGCGCAGTTTCATATGTTTGTTGGGTATTTTAATCTGCTCTTCTGTGGATTTATTCATATTCTTTTCTCATTTTTCTATTGTATATCTCTTTGTTGTCTACTATTATGGGCTTTTTGTATATTCAAATGATTCAATTTACGCGATCTTGCTATATGTAGATTTTCTTAGGGATAAAGATTTTCCATGAATTGATATATATATGTAATGACTGGTTTATGATTAGTATCCTTTCAACAAATATGTCAGCTAGAAAACTCATTAAAAAAATCCTTTAGGCTATTAACTCAGTGGTTATCTAAAAGATTACTTGATTGAATCCATATAATTCAAGACTTTTAATTGGTTTATGAACAGATACCAGCAATATAAGGAAGAATGATGAGAAAAAAATTCACGTGGTTAATAGCTTATTTATTTTTCAACATAAAATGAGGATAGGCAAAATATATTTAATGTAATCTGGGTTTCTCCATGTGCAATTTAGGGTTTCTTTTAACTCTATTCTATACATCTTAAAATCCCTTGTTTGGGAAGTCGTCAGTCTATGATGATTTAAATATTGGCCAGTTATACCCAAAATATAAGAACATGAATGCACACTAACTCCAATCAAAATGCTTCTGAAATAAGTCTCATTGCTCTTCCTTAATGGGCTATGTGAGTTCTGGCTGGTTTATTTCACTGAAGATAGAAGTGGGCACAGGGGAAAAGCATCTCTTATTTGGGGTCTCAGTGACCTGGGCCAGGACAGCTGAGGATCTTGTCCTGTGGGGATCGGCTTTCTAAAGTCAAAGTTTGGAAAGTGAGTCCAAGTTAAGTTGTTGCTAAAATGGTCTAAATGAAGAACAGTAATTGAGAAATGAAGTGAAAATGAAGTTCATAACCAGAAAAGCTTAGAATAACATTAGCCTAGGTTGATTCTGAAGATGTAGTACACATGCTTTTTATGTTTTGTTTTTTTTTACATCTTTATTGGAGTATAATTGCTTTACAATGGTGTGTTAGTTTCTGCTTTATAACAAAGTGAATCAGTTATACATATACATATGTTCCCATATCTCTTCCCTCTTGCGTCTCCCTCCCTCCCACCCTCCCTATCCCACCCCTCTAGGTGGTCACAAAGCACTGAGCTGATCTCCCTGTGCCATGCGGCTGCTTCCCACAGGCAAATTCTATCAAACATTTAGAGAAGAGCTAACACCTATCCTTCTCAAACTCTTCCAATATATAGCAGAGGGAGGAACACTCCCAAACTCATTCTACGAGGCCACCATCACAAAACCAGACAAGGATGTCACAAAGAAAGAAAACTACAGGCCAATATCACTGATGAACATAGATGCAAAAATCCTCAACAAAATACTAGCAAACAGAATCCAACAGCACATTAAAAGGATACACCATGATCAAGTGGGGTTTATTCCAAGAATGCAAGGATTCTTCAATATATGCAAATCAATCAATGTGATACACCATATTAACAAATTGAAGGAGAAAAACCATATGGTCATCTCAATAGATGCAGAGAAAGCTTTCGACAAAATTCAACACCGATTTATGCTTTTTATGTTTTTTAATTCTCACTTTGTATCCCCTCCTTTGAACAAACTGAGTTTATTTAAAGCAGCTGGGGAAGACATGTAAGCTCTGTAAGGGCAACAATCATAAATCTCCCTTTTCTCTGATTCCTTAGCACCCACAAGAGTGTTTGTCACATAATAGGCTCAAGAAATATATGTTAAACCAGAAAGAAGTCCCTCTAAGCATCCTCTGGTTCCCAACTTCAGTCTGGCCTTAGGACTCCTTGCTTATCCCATTATGCTTCTCCTTTTCTATTCTCTTAGCTAAGTCTCCCCATGATGTAGACTAGAGTGGAGAATAAATTGGTATGCCTTAGTTGATCAAAGCTGGCAAAGGATGTCATGGATAATATCTTCTGAATCAACAAGAATGAGATTCTTATGTGACTGGTACATTGGCTCTGGAAACAGTTTTCAAAAACACTAAGGCAATAGTCATGCCACTGGGATATTACTTTCTGGTGGGTTATATATGTACTAGTACCTTTATTTTTAAAAAGGTTTTGTTAAGACATCCATAGCCTTTAAAAATCATTGATAATGCAGGAAAATGCAAAAGGAGGTATCCTCTGACAACTGCAGTCTACTAGTCTGAGGCAAAAATCAAGAATAGTGGTTGAAATAATGACTTTATTTTATGGATTCAGGATTTAACTTAGTGTTCTGGTGTTTTTGTTTTTTGTTTTATGTTTTAGTAGAGTCAAGTCAATCTCTTGAAGTATTTTGGCAATGTAAAGACAAAACCTGATAGCATAAGAATGAACGTTTCAGGGCAAGTAACCATTGGACTGGATATTTTAAAGACAGATAGGCATCAAATATCTTCTGGCTGCAAGATGTCAGTGTTATTTTAATGCCAAGGAGGTGTTGCCACCCCAGCAGAACTCCACAAGGAAGGGCACCATTGTACCCTTAGTGTCTAGCGTAGTGCCTGGCGCAGATGAATAGTAAAGAACTATAATAGTGCATAGAAATTTTAACTTTATTTTTCTGTAAATCAGTATGATCTTGGTATGAAGCCTTGAATCTTAGTCAATTCTGGGTTTTCTCAAAGCATTTCTGCTTTATACTTAATCACTCCCCCACTTTTCCTGTACCATCCTTTTTTCTCAGAGGGAACAATTCCCTGGGGCACATATTCTGCCACTGCATCTCAGTGAGAGCAGAGACATTGTGTAAAACTGTATATCACTACGTTGAGGACAGTGCCTCAGTTACTATTGATGGACTGAATAATGTTGCTGGGAGAGACATGCAAGGAAGTGATACCAAGCAGGACCATATGGGGCCCCTGGGCACAAAAGCCTTCCTATGTCCCCCATTTCTTTGATTACAGGTTTCAGTCAGCCTCCACATCCTTCTCTGAGTTCCAATGGGCAGTTTCAAAGAGTTGTTAATTAGGGAAGGGAGGGGACGTGAGACAAGGGAGGAACAGTCAAAGAGAAACAACAGTGCAGCTTTGGGGCAAGGTCCTGGTTCCCCCTCAAGGGATATACACAATATCTTTTTTTTTTTTTTTTTTTTTTTGCGGTACGTGGGCCGTCACTGCACAGGCTCCGGACGCGCAGGCTCAGCGGCCATGGCTCACGGGCCCAGCCGCTCCGCGGCATGTGGGATCTTTCCGGACCAGGGCATGAACCCGTGTCCCCTGCCCCACCAGGTGGAAGAAGTTAACTATATGCTGCCCACAAGCACATAGACCCCCAGATGGTTGGAACCAGAAGGTTGATGATGCTGACTCCCACTTACCTCACTACCATCCAATCAGAAGAATGTCCACGAGGTGATCACGCCCTCTTTGAACCATTTCTATAAAACTTCTCACTACCCCCTCCAGGTTGGGACACAGTTTTGAGGGCATTAGCCTGCCGTGGCCCCCTTTGCCTGGCAACGCAATAAAGCTGTTCTTTTCTACTTCACCCAAAACTCTGTCTCTGAGATTTAATTCGGTGTTGGGGTAAAGAGGCCAGATTTGGCTTCAGAAGCATCATGGTCATCATTCAGCATCTACTGTGAGATAACTCCTATTGGGACATTTCCTTCTTAATCTTCAGTAGTCATCACTCCTTTAAGTTGGCATTTGCAGCTGAGATGCATGTGTCCACCTGGTCTCTAGCTTTAAGGTCCACTCCACCATCTGCTCCTCCTCTTTATTCCAACCACAAAGCTTCTTCACTTTAAAAACAAAACAAAACTCCATCTGTGTATCTCATAGCTATTGTATATGGGCAAAAAACTAGCAGCAAAATGAGCATTTAGCTGCTTCCTGCTCTTCTTGGGGTACGACGGGATCTTGTGAAGCTGTTCAGGATTTGCTATCTGGATATTCCTTTACCATTGTTTCCCCTTTATTCTCCTGTGCCGCACTGGTGTCAGGGAACTTCTTTAAAGGCTTAGGGTTGGGATAAGGATTCAAGCTGAAATGATTCTCATCAAAGTTTTCTTTTTCTCTTCTTTTACTCTTTTTATCTCACTCTTTAACATGAGTTTTTTGGTCAGAGAGAGGTGGACCACGTATATATAGTTATACGGAGAAACAGATTCCATTTAACTGCATATTCTTATAAATCTTTCCAGTCTTATACCTGGACTATAGTTTTTGAATTTAAAAGCAAAAGTACGGTGACTGTGCTTTCTGTTCTTATGCCCCTTGGAAGGTCTGGAGACCTTTAATACAGTAACTCAATTGTAGGATGGTAGGGTAAAAAGGATTTGCAAGGAAAACCCATTACTAATAAGTCATTAGGTCTTTCTGCAACAGATGCAGAAAGATTTGCTGCATTGGTAGTAGCATATATCCTGCACCTTGAATTTTAATGCCTGGCTTCCTACAGGAAAATTTACTGTAAAGAAAAGAGGACAGTAGATAGAAATCTCTTAATCAGGTTCTGAAAAATAAGAAAAAATAAAGTGAAGCTTAAGTCTCAACCAAACCTTTTTTTCCCCCTTGTTTTATTGAAACATAATTGATGTACAGCACTGTGTTTAAGTTTAAGGCATACAGCACAATGACTTCACTTACACATATTGTGAAGTTATTACCACAATAAATTTAGTTAACGTCCATTAGTTTATATAGCTACCAAAAAGAAAAAAAAGAAAAAAGTTTTGTTCTTATGATGAGAACTCTTAGAATTTATTCTCTTAACAACTTTCAAATGTACCATACAGCAGTGTTAACTGTAGTCATCATGTTGTACATTACATCCCCAGTAGTTATTTATCTTCTAACTGGAAGTTTGTACCTTATGAAACCTTTGTTTTTAAAAGATACTTGTGAAAAATGCTGTACATCTTGCCTTGCAGTTCAACTCAGTAGTTCTTTGATATTTTTGATTCTGTGGTAGTGTCTCTCTACTTTCAGTTTTTTGCTATAAAATAAATCAGAAGTGATGGAAAAATGAGATTGGAATTTTGTATCATGTAGTATGACACTGTATCATACTTAATATAATTTTAAGTGACTGGTTTTCTACTGCCCTGTTTTCAAACAGTGTACGTGTAATCTAGAAACCTTCACAGAGGAGAGGGTTTTAGCATTTCTGGTGGAACATAAGGCAGTGTGACTCCTTTGTCAAAACCTGCCGGTATCTTCCCACTCAAAGTGAAGGTTAATTTCCTCACAGTGACCTATAGAGCCCTGCAACTTGTGGCCGCAGTTACCTCTCAGATCTAAATCCTAGTCCTCACTCACTCCTGTCCTGCTTCTCTAGCCTCCTCACTGCTCCTCAAACACTTAGAACCTTGAATTTTTGCACTTGCTTTGTCCTTGGCCTGAAATGCTATTTCTCCAGATAGCTGCATGGGGAAGGGGAGTCATCTCTTTCAAGTCTTCAGTGTCACCTTCTCAGTGATTCCTACCCCATTCTACTTAAAATATCCTTCTCACCTGCCCAGAACCCCTGTTATCATTCCTTGCTTTGTTTTTATTCATTGCACGTTTCATTATCTATCAGAGGAGCATTACGTTGTTGTTAAGAGCAAGCCCTCTACAGTCAGACCATTTGGGTTTGACTCCAAGCTCCACCACTTACTGGTTGTGTGAATTTTGGGGAAATTACTTAATCCCACTATATCTCAGCTGCTTCTTCTAAAATGAAATTGTCACAAGAATTAAACATTTTTTTCCCCTCACAATGAAATATTAGCTGCATGAGGGCAAGGATTTTTGTCTATTTATCGCTTTTACTCTAGGACCTAGAATATTTCTCCCATTTTATCAATTACTTGTTTAGAGGTTTAGTTATATGACTTTGGCTTATAGTAAGTTTTCCTAAGAACAAATATTCTAAAGTTTGCACCACCTTTTTAGCCAGGACCATTTGAATCTTCCATGACAGTGAGCTGTATTTTTAAAATAAGGGCATAGCCCAAGTGACCATTAATAGAATGATTCACTCATCCATTACTTCTTTCACTTAAATATTTATTGTCTAAGCTACTGTTTTTTGTTAGACTCTGTGCTAGATACATTCACTGGGAGACGCTGAAATTTAAAACATATATTTTTTTCCATTGACCCTGACCTCAAGGAACTTGTTTTCCAGTTGAGAGTCTGGGCTTTTAAGGATTAGTGCATGGGGATGGTGACTAAAACACTAACCTTGTAGTCAAATATATCTGGTTTATATATTTTATTCCTGCCACTTGCAAGCTATATTACCTTGACTAAGTTATTCAATCATTCTAAACTGTAGGTTCCTAATCAATGAAGCAGGGAAAATAATTGTACCTACCTCAAAGGGCTTTGAAGTTATTATATGAAATTATCTATGTAATGTACTTAATATAGTGCCTGTTACATAGTAGGAACTCAATAATTTTTATCTACTATTACTGTTGCCTTGAAGAATGGATAGAGTGTGTAGAAAGAGGCAAAAAGGGTGCTCCAGGCAGAGAGAACAGCCTGATTTAAGTCAGAGAAATGGTAAAGCATGGGATGTATGTGGGAGATTACAACTAGTTCTGTTTGACTGAAATGTGGAATACATTAAAGTAGGTAGGGAATATAGAAAGATCAAAGCTCTGTCATGTAATTCTTTACCATGAAGTAACCACTGGTAACATGTTGGCATATTTCCTTCTAGCTATTTTTTTAATACAGTGTAAATTTGTACAAAAGAGTGCTTATTATAGAATTGAGGTTAGAAATACAGATAATACTAGTAAACATTTATACAGTGCTATTTATTTGCCAGACACTGTTCTAAATGTTTTAGTTGTATTAATCCCATTACTTCCCATCTGGCTCTTCTTAACAGATCAATTATGTCTTCTAGGGTTTTAATAAAAGAAAAGAAAAAAAAAAGAAAGAAAAACTCACTCTGAAATACTCCCAAGGTAGTGTGTATCTCTATGTAGAAGATAATCCTGGTTTGATGCTCCATAGCTGATCATTTGGCAGTATTTCTCCAGCTGTCTTCTAATATGACTGTGCCTAGTTCAATCTACTTCCATTTCCATAATAGGAGTTATTTCTCTGAGTACAGATTTCTTTAGAATCTTTCTGTTATTAAAAGGGGAAAGGAGAAGTTGGCTAGATCAGGAGTTATCCATTACATAAAGTTTTAGAATGAGTTTATGTTGTTTCAGTTGGTTGTCCCTCTGAGCCTTATTTGGTAGCATGGACCTTCCATATTACTACTTTCTGAAGAGATGGAGAAAACTTCTTTTCATCTTCTCCCTCATGCATCCCCACACAAACTGAGGGAAGGCTTTTAAGGTAGAGGGAAGTGACACCATCAGCTTCTCTGCTCAGTCCCCTGTCTCTAATTTACCGAGGAGACTATTCTCGTGACATTAGAGTTCCTGAGGGTAGAGTTTGGGGTAATTATTCAATAGGCAGGGATTAAGGTATAATGGTAAGTCCCTTCATATTGTGAGAGGGTCCTAGAGCAGGAAGGATTCCTGCTATATCTAGCCCTATGAAGCAACATTTTCCCTAAGACTTCTGATGAAAGATATTGTTATTCCAGCTGTCTTTCTCTTTGTCTGATTCCATTTCTCATAGTCCTAGTTTATGAAAATTGTCCTTTTCTAGCTTATTCACCAAACCTCAGTTCTTAGTGAGGATAACATTATTTATTAATTTATTCTGCCAATATATATATATATATTTATTTTCAAGTCATCAAGTTTATTTTACTCAACAAATATTTATTGAGTGCTTTTTATGTGCAGGTACTTTCTAGGTGATGAGAGTAAATTCTACTGGGTGTGAGGTGGGGAGCAGACAGAAAGTAAACAAGTAAGAAGAAAAAAAAACACAAGGCAGATTATGATAATTGCTCTGAAGAGAAAGAGAAAAAAAACCCTCAGGTTGACAAGGAGTCACTAGAAGGCTATATTTTACACAGTGACCAGAAAACATTTTATGTTGTTTCAGGCTTTTTCTACTATAAAAGCCATGGTGATAAATATACATTGGACCCCACGAAATTGCTTATAATCAACATTTTTTACCTACAAAAATGGCAATTTTATGTGGTTCAACCTAATAGCTGATAACCCTGAGAACTTCTATCTGACCAGATAGAATTTTAAGAGCTAAGATATTTATATTAAAGTTTTATTTCAAATGCATAATTGCTCTCTACCAGTATTCATTGTGTATATTATTACATGTCAGAATAGATATATATCAACAAACAAAAAACATTTTTTTGATTGCATGCCCATTATAATCTAGTGGAGGGGAAAAGCAATAAGTAATTATCAAAATTAAATAAAGTATATTATACATTAGTATGTGATGACTGCTATGGGAACAATAAATATGGTTGAAAGACATTAGGAATGCTGGTTACAAGGGATAGCAATTTTAACTGAGTGGTCAGTGTAGGCCTCAATGGTGATATCTGAGCAAAGAACGTGAAGGGTGGAAATGGAATTATCTGTGAGATTATCTGGAGAAAGACCATTACAGGTGGAGGGATCGCTAGTATGAAGGTCCTATAGTGGGAGCATACTTAGTATATTCACGAATAGTGGGGCCAGCCTGTTTGGCTGCAGCTGAGGGGAAAAATTGAAGAAGAATAGAAGGAGAGGTCAAAGAGGTAATAGGGGACCGGATTATGTACAGTCTTATAGGCTACTGGAAAGATTTTACTCTGAGAGAAGTGAGAAACTATTGGAAGGTTTTGAACATATGAATGACTTAATCTGACCTTCCCAAAAGGCATGCAGAATCTTATGTTTTTAGGAATTAGAAATATTTTATTTTTGCCTGGGTTGGCTTGACTTGCCATTATTTTCCACAGGCTTCTTTACTGTATGTCTATATTTAATGTCTATTAAAGGGGATAGCAAGGATAATGGAATCATTGTTTTGGATCCTATGAAGTCCCTGTAGTGTGCCCCCCAATGACTGATTTCTCCCTTGAAACAAAATCAGATGAATTCCCAAAGTAAAAGCTTTGACATAGTTTTAGTAGTATGTAGTTTAAAAAGACCTGGAGGTCATGGTTTTAGACTTTTCTTGTCTTAAAAGAAAGTGACATTTACCTGTTTGCATTCAGCCTGGGATCATTTTAAACATAAGCGCCACCTATTCGTTCTTGAAATTTCATCTCGGGTGCCTAGAGGGAGAGATCTCTCTTCTCACTTCCTCAGCATGTGTATGATAAAATTCTGTTTAACTAAAAATCTGATTTATATAAGGTTTTGGAAAATGTAGATCAAAAAGTTTTTTGCCACCCCATTAAAGCATTTAACCTGTAATATGTTGTTGATATCGCAAGGTGGCAGCAGCAGTGTCATAACAGTGCTGTTCTGTGTTGAGTTGCTAAGTTTTGAAACAAGTTGGAAATTATTCATTCAGCCTTTACTTTAGGAATAAAACAAAAGAAATTCCTTGTTTTAAACATTTTAAAGTAAGCATACAATTTGAAGTTAGATTTTGTTCATCTGTTTGTTCTTTAGGCGATTTTTCCTGAGCTATAAGTGATTTATCTTTCTCATCTATTCTGGTCTATGCTGAGGCACATATTGCTCTTCTTCTATCTGCTAACACTATTTTAACTGATTGTAGCTCCCAGGTATGGTGAGTTTTCTTTTATTCTTTTGTGAAAGAAGTGAACATAGCATCCTCCCCACTTCTGCTTTAAGAATTTATATATATTAGTCTGTTTTATCCACAGAGCTTGAGTTGCTGAGCTGAAGCCTGCAATTCTTACTTGGTAACAGAAAGAAAGCATTTTTATATTACTGAACAATTATTAAACCGTGTTGCAGTAACAGCCTTGGGCCGGGAAGGAGGCAGCTTGACATAACAGAAAAATTGAGCCATCTGAGACCTCTGTGTTTGGATTTTGGTTTTGCCATTTGTAAGTTGTGTGGCCATGGCCAAATTACTTAACCTCTGTGAACGTCAATTCCTTTGTCTGTAGAATGTTAAAATAATAATAATGCTTACCTCATAAGATTGTTGTGAAGAATGAATAATACATAAGGCATATAAAGTACTTAGTACAGTTCCTGAACCTAATAAATACTCCATAAATAGCAGCTATTTTGATATGATCTTATGGAAAGTCCTTTCACATCTCTGAGTCTCATTTACTTCATCAGTAAATGGAGAAAAAAAAATCCTACATGTTGGGGAAAAGCAAATGAAAGGATGTATATAAGAAAGTTTTGAAAAATGAATTCTGTAAACTGCATTATATTAAAATGTGTGGTAAAAATAGGATTTTATTTTCCTATTTCATCATTCCTCCCTGGGGATTCAGATCAAATAATAGATGAGAATGCATTTTGCAAAGCTGAAGCATTATGTGAATATAAGATAATATCATCATTACTATATGACGTCCAAATATCTTCTCATATGCCCATTGCTGTTACTTGGAATTCTTTCCATGGGTAGTTTGGTGGAGCTGAACAGGAGAAAGAGAATAATAGCTATTCCTGTTAAAACGTGCATACCTGCTGTAAGACAGTACTGCTGTTGGCAGGCTGTTGCATGAGCTTGTCAGAGCTCCATATTGATATTTAAATAAGAACAGTAGTTTTTGTTTGTTTTGTTTTGTTTGTCTATTTGAGAGAGTGGGTGGAAAAAGAGTAATTATTTGGCTTGGGGGACCTGGGTAATGGTAGGAAGGAGGTAGGGAATAAATGATGATAAATGGGAGTTGGGAGAGATGTGGAGTGGAGAGAAGAGGCAGAATCAGGGAAAGGGAAGCTTGAAGGAGAAGAGGATGGTCTCAAACATAAGCTTTAAACTATAGTTAATGTTTTTGTTATACCAGTCTGGCAAAAAGCACAGAAATTAGCCCTTATAAGGAATGATGAAACTGTCTTCCCTTCTGTTCCCCTTCCCTCTTCTCCCTTTCTTTCCCTCACTTTTCTCCCTCCTTCCCTTCGCTATCACTTGTAGAATATCTGCTATGTGTAGTGTCTTTAAGCTGCCACCTGCCTTTGCACACAACCGGTTTGTAAAAGCAAACCTCAGGAACACCTTCTTTATAACCTCAGTTCAGTTCTGCCCAGCTCCCTTTGACTTGTACCTTTCACTTGATTCCTTCTTTCTTCCTGTCTTCTAATTCCTGACCTGAATACTAGTTATTTTCTTCTTGATATCATTCTCTATATCAGTGATAAAGATGTGGAAGACCAAGGCTCCTTTTTTAATCTTATACTTTAGTAGGAGTAACAGTGTCTCATATGTATAGACCATTACATGTTTGAAAATACTACTTATCATTTTTTTTTTTTTTTTTTTTTTTTTTTGCGGTATGCGGGCCTCTCATCGCTGCGGCCTCTCCCGCTGTGGAGCACAGGCTCCGGACGCGCAGGCCCAGCGGCCACGGCCCACGGGCTCATCCTCCCGGACAGGGGCACGAACCCGTGTCCCCTGCATCGGCAGGCGGACTCCCAACAACTGTGCCACAAGGGAAGCCCTACCACTTATCTTAATTGATTCTCACAATGGTTTAGTAAGCCAGGTAGAGTTGACGTCACTGTCCATATTAGAAATGAGGAAGCTGTGGATAGGCAACTTGTCCAGAATCATACTGTTAGAAAGTGATGGAGTTAGGAGTTTGACTTCAAGTTTGACTTCCCAACCACTGCGCCACAAGGGAAGCCCTACCACTTATCTTAATTGATTCTCACAACGGTTTAGTAAGCCAGGTAGAGTTGACGTCACTGTCCGTGTTAGAAATGAGGAAACTGTGGATAGTCAACTTGTCCAGAATCATATTGTTAGAAAGTGATGGAGTTAGGAGTTTGACTTCAAGGCAGGGATTTTCCCATTACACTACAGGAGAAAAAGAGCAATTTTCACTAGGATATTGGAGATGGGTTTCATGGCTAGGTAGCTTTAGCACTGGTGTTTGTGTGATGCTTAAGACTTTGGTTGAAGAGGCAGGTGTTACAGATAGGGAAAACTAAGTGAAAGCTTGGAAGAGTAATAAAACCTGCTACGTATAATTGAAGTCCGGGCTAGGCACTTTTCATGTATTATCTCCTAATCTCTATAATAATCCAGCAAGGTAAGCATTTTATTGATTGATTGCTTATCTTTTTCTTAAATAGGATTTGAGGTGGTAGGTAGATATTATTATTTCTAATTTGTAGAAGATGAAACTAAACCTCAGAAAAGTTAAGTAACTTGATCAACATCACATAGTAAAATGTGGTGACATAGGGATTAATAAACATGTGCCTGACATCCCATGTCCCTTCCTAGGAAGAGAGGGGAAAGGCTTTATGGATAACGAGTAGTCAGGTTCAGCAGGCAGGAGGGCTGAGAATAAGATAGGTGATTTTAGCTGATTGAGAGCTTTAATTACAATACTACAGAGTTTAGGCATTCTTCTTTAGGCATTTGTGAACAGTAGAAAGTTTTTGTGTAAGGAAGTAGCATTATCGGCTGTGCTGAGGAAGATTCAGCTGGCAGCATCATGCATGATAGATTGGAGAAGGGAGAAACTGGTGGCAGGGAGACCAATTGCGTGGCTGTCACACTAGAAAATATTCAACTGAGTACCTGGAGAATTATGCATTTCCCTTCTTAAGGATACTGAATAGTGGATTTTTCTTTACAAGTATCATTTGTCCTGGGTAAAAACTTGACTTATAAAGAACAAAATTATGTTAAATTTAGAAAACACAGTCAAACTAACTTGTAAAAGAAAGGAAAATCCTAGTGACAAAATTAATTACCTAAGGAAACCTGTGAGTAACTTAATGGAGCTGGTGGTTACTTTGCTGAGGTTGGAGGTTATCTATGAATAATTTAAAGTAATAATTTTCTTTGGAGCCTTCTAGCTAATCTTCTAATAATCTGATCCAAAATAGTGAGAGTACTTTAGTTTTCTACCTAATATTGCTCAAATGTAATGAAAGTGGATCACATTCATACTTACTGGAATCACTGGACCTTAAAGGATATATTATTGAGATAGTGTGTAGATATTTAACTGTAAAATTCCACTAATTTTAATCACTTTGAAATTTCTCTAAGATTGACCTTCCTCTTCATCCACAATGCCACTGATCTAATTCAGTCTTTCATAGAATTTTGCTAAGAGGTTTGACAACAGGCTTCTAACTGATCCTCATAATCTAGTCTTTCCTCTTTTAACTCAACCTCCATAATCCAACAGTTTAAAAACTACCTATTGATCCTTATTGATTACTGACTGTTGTTCCATTTCCTTAATGTAACATTTACCTTGGGCCTTTATAGTCTGATCCAAACTTAAGTTAAGCCTAACTTAAGCCTTGTTCTTGTTCCTTCTTCTGTCTGAAATACTCTTCCCTTTGTTTTCATCCGGAAATTTCCTGCTTAATCTTTTAAAGGCTTACTTGTCTATCACCAGTCTTCTAATGACCTCAAGTAGAACAAATTCTGCTCTCCTGTAGAACAAATTCTTTTCTCTTGTGTGCTGCTCAAGGCCTCTGTTAGAGAGTTCATTGTATTTTATTAGAACTAGTTGCTCAAGTGCTTCACCTGTTAAATTTTGAGCAGCCTGATATCAAGTATTAAATTTGTCCATACAACTGTGATATGGTTTATTTACAGCTCATTAGGCAGTAAGTACTCAATAAATGTTTATTGATGATTGACTATACTTTCCTTGCTGTCTAAGAAAAATATGCTGTTTTTCTAAATATATATATATTGTACTAGAAGCCTGTCTTAAAATTTCCTGGTTGACCCAAGGAAAAGGTTCTAGTTCTAGATAAGGAGGTTGTTAAAAGTACAAAAATGAGTCATGGTGGTTAACAGCTTACTCTGTCCTTTAAAGTACTTATTATGTGGCAGACTATGAGACAAATATGGGCTTAAAATGATGTTGCATAGTTCTACATCCTTCCCTGTGCAGGAACCTTATTAGCAGATTGTGTTACTCTCAGAGTCAGAGATGTTACTGGGTCATTAGCAGTCTTGGAGAGAATGGTTAGGGTGGAGGGACTATTTTTCCAGCTACAGAATTGATATGGGTCGATTGCTTACCCATTTAAATAACTTGTTCTCTTTAAAAATTCCTTTTTTGCCATTTTTGGAATTATGCAATTTTACAATTCCAAGCCTAATTCAACAGGCAGAGTATCTTGGCAAAAAAGACATAGAAGTCTTCAGATTCCCTAAAGTTTTCCTCCCATAGAGAAAGGAGCTTGCAGTATATATAAGGGGCCAATCCAACTCTGAAAATATTATGGTGAGGGAATGGGATTTGTTTATGAGGTAGACCTATCAATAACTTGAAAATAAAAATGTAACTGTGAAAAATATTTCAAATATTCATACTCTATAAGCTTTATGTCATGCCACCTGTATGACATGGGAGTAGGTCTAAGGAAGTCTACCTGCCTTAGACTCTGTCCATGGAGAGTTTATATGGAAACCTCAAAAGGACTTGATATTTTTATCAAGAAGTATAGTCTTGCTTTGAATCAGCTTAGTATTTTTTCTCTTAGGGAGATTAGCACTTTCCACAATGTATTGGGTTGGCCAAAATGTTCGTTTGGGTTTTCTATATCTTACGGAAAAACCCGAGCGAACTTTTTGGCCAACCCAATATTATAGTTATTTGTGAGGAAGGTAAAAGTCCCTTACAATATTATGGAATCAGGAACTGTTCCATGTGTATATGGCTTACATACCCTCAGTACTAGCCCAGACCCCAAATACAGTAGCCACTTACTAAATGTTCATTGGATAAATAAATTGATTATATTATTGTCTTATCTAAAAGTACTGTAGTTTTCAAACTATATAAAAATATGAAACTGGGTACAGTAATTGAAATTGGGAGTGTTACAGAAAATTGCTGATGTATGATTATCCAACTTGTAACACTGGTTCAGGAACACATTCCACATTTTAAGTGGAGAATTTCATTGTAAAATGAATGATATGCACCTTCCTTTCTCTCCCACCATACTTTTGTTCCATTAATTTTCGTTTGTTTACTTTTTTTTGGTTTTTTTTTTTAACAACTTCATTGGAGTATAATTGCTTTACAATGCTGTGTTAGTTTCTGCTGTATAACAAAGTGGATCAGTTATATGTATGCATATATCCCCATATCCCCTCCCTCTTGCGTCACCCTCCAACCCTCCCCATACCACCCCTCCAGGTGGTCACAAAGCACCTAGCTGATCTCCCCTTGTGAAGCAGCTGCTTACTGCTAGCTATCTATTTTACATTTGGTAGTGTATATATGTCAATGCTACTCTCTCACTTCATCCCAGCTTACCCTTCCCCTACCCGGTGTCCTCAGGTCGATTCTCTAGGTCTGCATCTTTATTCTGGTCCTGCCCCTAGGTTCATCAGAACCATTTTTCTTTTAGAGTTCATATATATGTGTTAGCATATGGTATTTGTTCTTCTCTTTCTGACTTCACTCTGTATGACAGACTCTAGGTCGATCCACCTCACTACAAATAACTCAGTTTCATTTCTTTTTATGGCTAATGTTCCACTGCATATATATGCCACCTTCTTGATGGACACTTAGGATGCTTCCATGTCCTGGCTATTGTAAATAGAGCTGCAGTGAACACTGTGGTACCTGACCCTTTTTGACTTGTTTTCTCAGGGTATATGCCTAGTAGTGGGATTGCTGGGTTGTATGGTAGTTTTATTTTTTTAAGGAACCTCCATACTGTTTTCCATAGTGGCTGTACCAATTTACATTCCCACCAACAGTGCAAGAGAGTTCCCTTTACTCCACACACTCTCCAACATTTATTGTTTGTAGATTTTTTTTTTTGTGGTACACAGGCCTCTCACTGTTGTGGCCTCTCCTATTGCGGAGCACAGGCTCCGGACTCGCAGGCTCAGCGGCCATGGCTCACAGGCCCAGCCTCTCTGCGGCATGTGGAATCTTCCAGGTCCGGGGCACAAACCTGTGTCCTCTGCATCAGCAGGCGGAATCTCAACCACTGCGCCACCAGGGAAGCCCTGTTTGTAGATTTTTTGATGATGGCCATTCTGACCAGTGTGAGGTGATACCTCATTGCAGTTTTGATTTACATTTCTCTAATGATTAGTGATGTTAAGCATCCTTTCATGTGTTTGTTGGTAATTTGTATATCTTCTTTGGAGAAATGTCTACTTAGATCCTCTGCCCATTTTTGGATTGGATTGTTTGTTTTTTGGATATTGAGCTACATGAGCTGGTTGTATATTTTGGAGATTAATGCTTTATCAGTTGGTTCGTTTGCAAATATTTTCTCCCATTCTGAGGGTTGTCTTTTTGTCTTGTTTATGGTGTCCTTTGCTGTGCAAAACTTTTTAAGTTTCATAAGGTCCCATTTGTTTATTTTTGTTTTTATTTCCTTTTCTCTAGGAGGTGGGTCAAAAAGGATCTTGCTGTGATTTACGTTATAGAGTGTTATGCTTATGTTCTCCTCTAAAAGTTTTATAGTGTCTGACCTTACATTTAGGTCTTTAATCCATTTTGAGTTTATTTTTGTGTATGGTGTTAGAGAGTGTTCTAATTTCATTCTTTAACATGTAGCTGTCTAGTTTTCCCAGCACCAATTATTGAAGAGGCTGTCTTTTCTCCATTGTATATTCTTGCCTCCTTTATCAAAGATAAGGTGACTGTATGTGCACGGGTTGATCTCTGGGCTTTTTATCCTGTTCCATTGATCTATATTTCTGTGTTTGTGCCAGTACCATACTGTAGCTTTGTAGTATAGTCTGAAGTCAGAGAGCCTGATTCCTCCAGCTCCATTTTTCTTTCTCAAGATTCCTTTCGCTATTCGCGCTCTTTTGTGTTTCCATGCAGGTTGTGAAGTTTTTTGTTCTGTGAAGAGTGCCAGTGGTAGTTTGATAGAGATTGCACTGAATCTGTAGATTGCTTTGGTACTATAGTCATTTTCACGATGTTGATTCTTTCAATTCAAGAACATGGTATACCTCTCCATCTGTTTGTATCATCTTTAATTTCTTTCATCAGTGTCTTATAGTTTTCTGCATACAGTTCTTTTGTCTCCTTAGGTGGGTTTATTCCTAGGTATTTTCTTCTTTTTGCTGCAGTGGTAAATGGGAGTATTTCCTTAATTTCTCTTTCAGATTTTTCATCATTAGTATGTAGGAATGCAAGAGATTTCTGTGCATTAATTTTGTATCCTGCTACTTTACCAAATTCATTGATTAGCTCTAGTAGTTTTCTGGCAGCATCTTTAGGATTCTCTATGTATAGTATCATTTCATCTGCAAACAGTAACAGCTTTACTTTTTCTTTACCGATTTGGATTCCTTTTATTTTTTTTACTCCTCAGATTGCAGTGGCTAAAACTTCCAAAACTATGTTGAATAATAGTGGTGAGAATGAGCATCACTTGTCTTGTTCCTGATTTTAAAGGAAATGCTTTCAGTTTTTCATCATTGGGAACGATGTTGGCTGTGGGTCTGTCATATATGGCCTTTATTATGTTGAGGAAAGTTCCCTTTATGCCTACTTTCTAGAGAGTTTTTATCATAAATGGGTGTTGAATTTTGTCAAAAGTTTTTCTGCATCTATTGAGATTATTATATGGTTTTTATCCTTCAGTTTGTTAATATGATGTATTACATTGTTTGATTTGCATATATTGAAGAATCCTTGCATTCCTGAGATAAACCCCACTTGATTATGGTGTATGATCCTTTTAATGTGCTGTTGGATTCTGTTTGCTAGTATTTTGTTGAGGATTTTTGCATCTATGTTCATCAGTGATATTGGCCTGTAGTTTTCTTTTTCTGTGGCATCTTTCTCTGGTTTTGGTATCAGGGTGATGGTGGCCTCGTAAAATGAGTTTGGGAGTGTTCCTCCCTCTGTTATATTTTGGAAGAGTTAGAGAAGGCTAGGTGTTAGCTCTTCTCCAGATATTTGATAGAATTCGCCTGTGAATCCATCTGGTCCTAGGCTTCTGTTTGTTGGAAGATTTTTAATCACAGTTTCAATTTCAGTGCTTGTGATTGGTCTGTTTATATTTTCTATTTCTTCCTGGTTCAGTCGTGGAAGATTATACCTTTTTAAGAATTTGTCCATTTCTTCCAGGTTGTCCATTTTATTGGCATATAGTTGCTTGTAGTAATCTCTCCTAATTCTTTGTATTTCTGCAGTGTCAGTTGTTACTTTTCCTTTCTAATTCTGTTGACTTGATTCTTCTCCCTTTTTTTCTTGATGAGTCGGCCTAATGGTTTAACAGTTTTGTTTATATTCTCAAAGAACCAGCTTTTAGTTTTACTTATCTTTGCTACTGTTTCCTTTATTTCTTTTTCATTTATTTCTGATCTTTATGATTTCTTTCCTTCTGCTAACTTTCGGTTCTTTTTGTTCTTCTTTCTCAAATTGCTTTAGGTGTAAGGTTAGGTTGTTTATTTGAGATGTTTCTTGTGTCTTGATGTAGGATTGTGTTACTATAAATTTCCCTCTTAGAACTGCTTTTGCTGCATCTCATGGGGTTTGGGTCGTCGTGTTTTCATTGTCATTTGTTTCTAGGTAGTTTTTGATTTCCTCAGTGATCTCTTGGTTATTAAGTAGTGTATTGTTTAGCCTCCATGTATTTTTTTTTTTACAGATTTTTTCCTGTAAATGATATCTAGTCTTATTGTTTTGTGGTCAGAAAAGATACTTGATACAATTTCAGTTTTCTTAAATTTACCAAGGCTTGATTTGTGACCCAAGACATGATCTATCCTGGAGAATGTTCCATGAGCACTTGAGAAGAAAGTGTATTCTGTTGTTTTTGGATGGAATGTCCTGTAAGTATCAATTAAGTCCATCTTGCTTAATGTGTCATTTAGAGCTTGTGTTTCCTTATTTATTTTCATTTTGGATGATCTTTCCATTGGTGAAAGTGGGGTGTTAAAGTCCCCTACTATTATTGTATTACTGTCAATTTCCCCTTTTATGGCTGTTAGCATTTGTCTTAGGTATTGAGGTGCTCCTATGTTAGGTGCGTATTTACAATTGTTATATCTTCTTCTTGGATTGATCACTTGATCATTAGTTAGTGTCCTTCTTTGTCTCTTGTAATAGTCTTTATTTTAAAGTCTGTTTTGTCTGAGAATTGCTACTCCAGCTTTCTTTTGATTTCCATTTGCATGGAATATCTTTTTCCATCCCATCACTTTCAGTCTGTATGTGTCTCTAGGGTTTGAAGTGGGTCTTTTTTAGGCAGCATATATATGGGTCTTGTTTTTGTATCCATTCAGCCAGTCTATGTCTTTTGGTTGGAGTACTTAATCCTTTTATATTTAAGGTAATTATCGATATGTAGTTTCCTATTTCCATTTTCTTAATTGTTTTGGGTTTGTTTTTGTAGGTCTTTTCCTTCTCTTGTGTTTCCTTCCCAGAGAAGTTCCTTTAGCATTTGTTGTAAAGCTGGTTTGGTGGTGCTGAATTCTCTTAAGTTTTGCTTATCTGTAAAGGTTTTAATTTCTCCATCAAATCTGAATGAGATCCTTGCTGGGTAGAGTAATCTTGGCTGTAGGTTTTTCCCTTTCATCACTTTAAATATGTCCTACCACTCCCTTCTAGCTTGCAGAGTTTCTGCTGAGAAATCAGCTGTTAACCTTATGGGGATTCCTCTGTATGTTATTTTTTGCTTTTCCCTTGTTGCTTTTAATATTTTTTCTTTGTATTTTATTTTTGATAGTTTGATTAATATGTGTCTCGGCATGTTTCTCTTTGGTTTTATCCTGTATCGTACTCTCTTTGCTTCCTGGATTTGATTGACTATTTACTTTCCCATGTTAGGGAAGTTTTCGACTATAATCTCTTCAAATATTGTCTCAGACCCTTTCTTTCTCTCTTCTTCTTCTGGGACCCCTGTGATTTGAATGTTGGTGCATTAAATTTGTCCCAGAGGTCTCTGTGACTGTCCTCAGTTCTTTTCATTCTTTTTTCTTTATTCTGCTCCCTGGCAGTTATTGCCACTGTTTTATCTTCCAGGTCACTTAAACTTTCTTCTGCCTCAGTTACTCTGTTATTGATTCCTTCTAGAGTGTTTTTAATTTCAGTAATTGTGTTGTTCATCAGTGTTTGTATGCTCTTTAGTTCCTCTGGGTCCTTGTAAAACATTTCTTATATTTTCTCCATTCTATTACCAAGATTTTGGATCATTTTTACTTTCATTACTCTGAATTCTTTTTCAGGTAGACTGCCTATTTCTTCTTCATTTGTTTGGTCCAGTAGGTTTTACCTTGCTCCTTCATCTGCTGCATATTCCTCTGTCTTCCCATTTTGCTTAACTTACTGTGTTTGGTGGTCTCCTTTTCACAGGCTACAGGTTCGTAGTTCCTGTTGTTTTTGGTGTCTGCCCCCAGTGGGTAAGGTTGGTTCAGTGGCTTGTGTAGGCTTCCTGGTGGAGGGGACTGGTGCCTGTGTTCTGGTGGGTGGGTCTGGATCTTGTCTTTCTTGTGGGCAGGGCTGCGTCCAGTGGTGTGTTTTGGGGTGTTTGTGAACTAATATGATTTTAAGCAGCCTCTCTGCTAATAGGTGGTGGTGTGTTCCTGTCTTGCTAGTTGTTTTGGCCTGAGGCATCCAGCACTGGAGCTTGCTGGCCATTGGGTAGATCTGTGTCTTAGCATTGAGACAGAGATCTCTGGGAGAGCTCTCACCAATTGATATTACGTTGGGCTGCAAGGTCTCTGGTGGTCCAGTGTCATGAACTCAGCTCTCCCACCTCAGAGGCTCAGGCCTGACACTCGGCCGGAGCACCAAGCCCCTGTCAGCCCCATGGCTTAGTAGAAAAGGGAGAAAAAAAGAAAGAAATAATTATAGTAAAATAAAATAATTAAAATTAAAAATATAAAAAATATTAATTTTTTTTTAAAAAGTAATAAAAAAATGAGAAGAGTAACCAAACCAATAAACACATCCACCAATGTTAACAAGTGCTAAAAACTATACTAAAGATAAACATAAAAATCAGAGACATGTCCGTCCGAGACAGCAAAACCCAAGTCTACAGTTGCTCCCAAAGTCCACTGCCCCAATTTTGGGTTGATTCATTGTCTATTTAGGTATTCCACAGATGCAGGGTATCTCAAGTTGATTGTGGGGATTTAATCTTCTGCTCCTGAGGCTGCTGGGAGAGATTTCCCTTTCTCTTCTTTGTTGGCACAGCTCCTGGGGTTCAGCTTTGGAGTTGGCCCCACCGCTATGTGTAGGTCACCCTCAGGCTTCTGTTCCCACCCAGACAGGATGGGTTAAAGCAGTGGCTGATTAGGGGGCTCTGGCTCACTCATGCTGGGGGTGTGGGAGGGTTATGGTAGTTATAAGTGGAATGAGGGGCGAGTCTGTGGCGACAAGAGGCTGGCATGACTTTGCAGCAGTCTGAGGCATGCTGTGTGCTTTCCCCCGCCCCGGGAAGATCACGGGACCCTGGCAGTGGTGGGCTGCACAGGCTCCTGGGGGGAGGGGGCAAGGGCAGGGGCGTGTGGATAGTGGCCTGTGCTTGCACACAGGATTCTTGGTGGCTGTAGCAGTAGCGTTTGCATTTCATGCCCGTCTCTGGTGTCTAAGCTGATAGCCGTGGCTCACACCTGTTTCTGCAGCTCGTTTAGGTGGTGCTTTGCCTTCTTTGGGCAGACAGGGAAGGATCCCCTCTCCTTACGCACCCTGAAACAGTGGCCTCTTGCCTCTTAGTCAGTTCTAGACTTTTTCCTGGACTCCCTCCCTGCTACCTGTGGCGCACTAGCCGCCTTCAGGCTGTGTTCATGCAGCCAACCCCAGTTCTCTCCCTGGAATCTGACCTCCAAACCCCGAGCCTCAGCTCCCAGTCCCCACCCACCCTGGTGGGTGAGCAGACAAGCCTCTCAGGCTAGTGAGAGCTGGTCAGCACCGATCTTCTGTGTGGGAATCTCTCCGCTTTGCCATCTGAACCCCTGTTGCTGCGCTCTCCTCCGTGGCTTGAAAGCTTCCCCCCAGCCCACTCGCTGTCTTCGCCAGTAAAGGGGCTTCCTAGTGTGTGGACGCTTTTCCTCCTTCACAGCTCCCTCCCAGTGGTGCAGGTCCCATCCCTGTTCTTTTGTCTCTGTTTTTTCTTTTCTCTTTTTCCCTACCCAGGTATGTGAGGATTTTCTTGCCTTTTGGGAAGTCTGAGGTCTTCTGCCAACGTTCACTAGGTGTTCTGTGGGAGTTGTTCCACATGTAGATGTATTTCTGATGTATTTGTGGGAGGGAGGTGATCTCCATTTGTTACTCCTCCACCATCTTGAAGGTCCATCCCTGTTCCACTAATTTTATGCTCTGAAATTTTCAAACACTGTGTTTAAAATTGTGTCTGTCAGTATTTCACTTGTGATATGTTTGAGAACACATTCTAGCCTCCTGGAAAATATGGTATCCAATTTGTGGTTGAATTGTTTTCTTTAATTATGATATTTGTAGTACTTTTGGAAGAGAAATTAGTCTCTCAGTATTGGCACCCATGTTGATCACTGTGGGAAGAAATGCTTTAAAAATGTATTGGTAATAAGCTTTCAAGTTTCTTCCATGTCTTTTCATGGCTTGATAGTGCATTTCTCTTTGGTGTTGAATAATATTCCATTGTCTGGATGTACCACAGTATGTTCATTCATTCACCTACTGAAGGATATCTTAGTTGCTTCCAAGTTTTGGCAATTATGAATAATACTCTTGTAAATATCTGCAAAAAAAGAACATATTCCAGGGTGTTTGGGGGACCATAAAATCTATATTAATGCACTATCAGTTAAACATTTTATGAAGTTTTCACATACAGTACTGTTCTCAGTTATAATTTCATTATTAGTAATTATATGACATATTTGTACGTCTGCAACTGTGATTGAAAGTAAATAACACAAGATCATGGCTTAACATATGAATAAACCTCTGTTATTTAAGGAAAGAAAGTTGTTTTATTTTGAAATCTGTCATGGTCATCCTCTACAACCAGATGAAAAATGAATCACTTAATATAATACCAGGTATCATTCCAGCAGGAAAACCTAAGGAGTTCTGTTGTACAGAGCCTACAAGAGCAAGTGAGTCATAAACCCAAAGCCATTAATGCCTCAAGTCATTGGGTTAGCTAATTTCTTAAAGAAGTATATAATACAAAATATTCAAGAGATTTCTTTATAGTACTGTGATGGTTAATTTTATGTGTCAGTTTATTTAGGCTATAGCACCAAGTTATTTAATCAAACACTAATCTAGATGTTGCTGTGAAGGTATTTTGTACCTGTGGTTAACATACAACTGGTTGACTTTAAATAAAGTAGGTTACTCTTGATAATAGATGTAAGCCTCATGCAATTAGTTGAAGGCTTTAAAAGCAAAAATGGAGGTTTCCCAGAGAAGGAATTCTGCCTCAAGACTGCAACACCAACTCCTCTTGAGATTCCAACCCGCTTGCTGGTCTGCCTTATATATTTCAGACTTACCAGTCTCTGATTGCAAGAGTCAGTTCCTTAAAATCAGTCTCTCTTTGTATCTCTGTCACTCTCTCCTATTAGTTGTTACTCTGGAGAACCCTAACTGATATAAGTACTAACACATTTAATAATAGCTAATATTATATAATACTTATGTAGCACGTATTATATTCCAGGCAGTTATCTAAGCATTTTACATATATTAAGTCATTTAATTCTCATAACAGTCATATAAGATAGATAGTATTACTTTCATTTTACAGAAGAATAAGCTAAGGTGCAGAAGCTTTAAATGATTTGCCCAAGGTCACACAGGTAGGAGGTAGAAGAGCTAGGATTCAATCCTAGGCAGTCCATTTTCTGCTACATACTTCACAAAATGATAGGTTGTGTTCCTGGACACAAATCACAAGACAAATGATCAAGAACAGACCTTCATTTAATTCTTTTTCTTCTCTGTTTGTGATGGATTCAAGGTTGGAACCGGTACCATTATACTTGCTACTGGCCTAATGTTAACACTACTATGAGCAGTTAACATTTATTAAGCATACTAACGTTATTCTAAACTCTTACATACACTATCTCCGTTAATTCTTTCAATAATCATGTGAAGTTGGTTCTATTAGTTACTATATTTTGCAATGCAATAGAACATTATGAACCCAAACTCAGTTCTCTCTGACTCCACAGTCTGTAGTCGTGATTCTTTCTGTTTCTTGGGGTATCATGGAATCCTAAGAATTCTAAGGAATCTTATTGTTCAACTAGTTAAAGGACTTATCCAATGCAGGATGTTTTATGTAGTACCCCATCCAGTGTCATCCCAAATTTCGCTACCATTGCAGAAGCCTGAGCAGGTCAGCTAGGTGTGAGCTAGTGGACTGAGGACCAGGTCTGACATATTTTCTGAGGCAGTCTAAAGCAGAGAGTGTGGGTGTGGCAAATCCAAGCTGGAGGTTACAAGGAGGAAGTTGAAAGTCAGGACGCTGAGCAACAAAATGCAAATATAATTCCAACAAAGAAGTAGTGGGCTTGTAATTGAAAGGATCCAGGTGAGAACTAGGTTGAAGCAAATACTTGCCGGGGATACTTTAACAGGCCAGTAGCTGTATGGTTGGAATGTCAGGCTACTTTAAAAGTACAGCATTGAGATATAGAGTTTACTGTTTCCATTATGGGACTGTTCTAGTTGTTAGAAAGTTCTCCCATGATGGAATAAAAGCATGCTTTCTTAAAATTCTACCCATTACGTGTAATTCTGCAACACAGAGCAAATATACATTCTTTGCCATCAGTTTGAAAACCATCTATTATCCCCTTTTTCTACTCTCAACCTTTCCTACCAAGTATTTATCTGATATAAGCATCACATAGAGCTTTTTGAGAGACATTAGCAGTCTCAATTATGTGTTATTTTAAACATTAAGTAAGAGTGTAAGAATAGGGTAATAAACAGTGAAGTATCTACCCACATTGTAATGGTGCTAACTGAAATAAAATCATTTGGAAGGGCTTTCTAAAATAAGGGATGATAACAAGTCAGCCACATTTAGTTATAGCCCAAATATTTAAAATAAACTATACAGCTTTACTCATGAGGAACATGTCAGTAAAAACAAAAAAAGAGCTCTGAGGAGCTAGAACCAATTCTGCATTCTCTTAGAAATTTGTCAGGATTAAGTTGAATAATGCAAATAAAGTGCTTAGCACACTGCTTATCAGTAAATACCCCCAAAATGGAAGTTATTAAATATAGGGAGCAATTCCTATTGACAGACACATTCACGATCCTGAGGAGTGAAATCTCACAGTTTGATAGTAAAAGAAGGCAGGGAAAGAAAAATTAAAAGCGAAAAGCAAACATAAGTGCCCTAGTCTGAGACCATTGTGCATTAGATAAACAGTCTGAAGCAGTTATTCTGCTATAGCAGAGAAATAATTAATGTTCAAAGTAGTTTAAATTATTTTGTGTGATTTCCTTAAGAGGAAAGGAACAAGCATATTTTAGAAAGGCTTCCATGCAAAATAAAATTTTTATTTTCAAGGATTAAGCTCAAAGATACCTGTGAGCCCCTTTAAAATGATTATTCCACATGGTTTCAGATAGCTCGATGTTTGTTTGGCTTGGATTGGTTTGGTGTTGCTATGTCAGATTATTTGACAACATCCTTTCAACACCCACTGACTAAATGCCTTATGTGGGGAAATGAATGAGACCAGATCCTTGCCCTAAAGTAGGTAATTATCTAGAAGGAAGACAGACATGCACTCAAGTAGCACCCAAGTGGATTAATATCAAGTGCTAAAGTAGAGATGGATGCAAACTTTTATGGCAACACAGAGCAGGTTTATTAAATATGAATTATGTAATTGTTGCCAAGGAAATCCTGAGCAAAATGTTATGACCTAGAATTGAAAGTTCTTGCTCTCTAGAACTTGTAGTGCAACATTAAATGGCTTTGTTTTCTAACGTTTTGCTGGGACTATGGTAAAAATGACTCCCTATTGAGACAAATATTTTTTCATCACAATTGATTGGTTCTGAGTAATAGAAAGCAAAGTGGGCATAATAAACACTTAAGCAATCACTTCTTCACTCTTTCAACACATTTTTATTGAGTGTTTAGAGTTCCCACTTTGTGTCCCATACTAAGGATACAAGATGAATGAGACCCCAGTGTTTGTAGTGGGAGCTGGTATCCTGCCATGGAAGGAACACTGGCCTGGAGCCAAAGGGCTGGGGTAGGAATTCTGCTTCCTCAACTTATAGCAGTGTGATTTTGAACCTGCCCCTCTTAACCTGTACAATGAAAATAAAAATATTTGCCTTGATAGTTGTTTTCAAGGTGGAGCTGTATAAGTAAAACACCTAATTTGTTTTGGTTTTGGCACACAGTACATGCTCAATAAATGGAAGCTATGTACATGACAGTGCTTGTCTTTAAGAAGCTCATAGTCCAGTGGGGGTGTGCAGAAGTGCAGTCTATAATATAAGATGATGTCACATAATAGGGAGTGCTTAAGCTTGCTGTATAGAAAAAGGAGGGCTTCTTAGAGCAGGCAGCTTGAGAAAAATCTTGAAGAATGCAGTGACAGTAAATAGAGTGGGAGGAGTTTCTAGCAGACTGAGCAGCATTTGCAAAGGTATGGTGTTTGAAAGAGAAAGCGTATTTTTCCCCCCCTAGGAATTGTAAGTAGCTCTGCATGGCTAGAGCACAGTGTTTCTGTCTGGTGGAGCATGGTGGGAGGTAAGACTGGAGCGTGGATAGGATCAGATTAAGAACCTTACTTGATCTCTAAGGATTTAGGTAGTAGGAAGCCATGGGAAGATTTTAAGTACAAAATAATGCAGTTCAATAATAATAGCATGTAGACTGTTAGGAAGCTACACCCATGGGGCCAAAACAAACAAACAAAAAGTAACTTTCCTTGTGAAAAATCCCTGGGGCAAATACTGATTTTGAGAGGGCAAGTTGTGTAGTACCATGTAGTCTGAGAAGGGCTCTCGGAGCCCTTGAGAGAGTCCATGTGGATACAGTACTGTAAGCTTGGCTTGGCTTTGGTCTTTTTAGCTAAAATGGTATCCATTCAATATCAGTGGTCATCAGTAGTCCTTATCTATGGGTTTGGTGAATATAGGGTAGCAAAACTGAGTATTAATCAGGTTCAAACAAAAAATATACCTAATGATAGAATATAGCTGGCATCCTAAAGGCCTATTCTGTTGTAGCTTTCATACCTTTGAAGTTCCTTTGGTGGGAGAGATGCACCAAGGACAAGGAGAGGCAAAGAGACACTTTGTTACTAGATGGGCTTTGGCCCCAGGCTTCAGTTTGTTCTCCTACTGAGGTGGATAGTACCATGTAGAGTTTGGAGGTCTTCTGTCTTGCTTATAACTAGGCCTAAGCCCTACATAAAAAACTGGCTGAACTCCCTTTTTTGGTACCTTTGTCTAATAAGGCCTTCATCCTCATCTCAGACCTTGAGATGCTACTATTTTGATGATGAAAAGAGGCAGGATTAGATAAACCTAAGGGAAAAATTGCCAAAGAAAAGGAAAATATGTTTCTTTAAGGCCTAGAACATCAAGCTTAAGATGACATTTGTACCTCCTGAGACTTATCCCTGGTTTCTGCTTGGTTTTCAAGGGCCAAGGGATATGAAGAGGTTATTCTTTTCAAGAAGGTGGAGATTACAGGCTTTTTTTTTACTGCACTGGATGCATGAGATGAGAAATTCTAAATACAGTGAATCCCCCAAGGGGAAAACCTCAAGAGAGACTTTAAATAAGAAAGAACACACCATACACAACATTTGGATCCAACAGCTTTTAATCCCTTCCCTCTGCACCCTACCCCTACCATGACCCATGCGGAGTGGGACGGGACTGTGTCTAGACTGGAGAGATTGATGTGTTCCAACCTCTAATGCCCTCTTATCCAGAGATCTGTGTAATGAAAAAAATGCTTTATTCATTGTTGGTCAGATGTTGTGCTCCTTTTTGGAAACTTTAGGAGGGAGATAGATAAACTTGAGGGCATTCAAAGAAGAGAGACCAGGAGGGCCAAGAGAGACAAAACCATGTCAATCTCCTACATAGAAATACATGTGTTGAAGGCTGAAATTATATTTCATTAATCTCTATTTATGTTATCTAGCAGAGTGCCTGGCACATTGTAGGAGCTTAAAAGATGATAGATATGTTTTAATGAGTAAATGGGTAAGTCTGTGAATGAATACATATGAAGGAATTTAGAATTTAAATGACTAAGGGTGCATAAACCAAAAAGTAATAGCCATGGAAGCATGAAAGATTTGACCTTCATGTGGAGGAAGATCCTCAAAGGACAGATCTAGAACAAAAGTGTTAGGGATCTATGGAGACTGATACAGGCACGATGGAAGAAATGGTTGTCTAATGATCAATTTCATTTTATTATAGTCATGGATATTCTATCCAAAAAATGTCTATTAAAAGTCAAGAAGTAGAAGTCTTTGTGGTCTCAGTTATATGGAACACAAGGTGAGAGAGAGATTCTTCTGAGTGCTTATAATGCACCAGGCCTGTTAAGATTGTCACGTGAATTCTCTCAATCTTCAAAACTTTCCATGATGCGAGTTCCATCATTATCTCCGTTTTAAAAATCAGGAATCTGAAGCAAAGAAGTTAAATATCTTGCCAAAGGTCACATAGCTCTTGGTAGAGCCAGGATTTAAATGCAGAATTTCTCATTCCGGGGCCTGCACTCAGATAAAGGCAGCAGGAAAACCAGAGAATCAGCCTCAGGAACTTTAGTCCCATGTTTATTGATATATTCATTCACTCACTCACTCACTCACTCATCTGTTAGTTAAAAAAGTATCTGGGGGCCTGCCTGTAGCAGATATTACGTTAGGTACAAGGAATATATAAATGAATATGAAACAATTCCTCCACTCAAGGAGCTTATCTTCTCAATAGCTGTAAATTGTCTCAAATATGTCTGAGGAAATATAATGAGGGGGAAGGCTAATGGGGGTTTATTAAATAGTCCACAATTACTGGTCAAGGTTTTAAGGAGAAGGTAAGACAGAGCATGTGGGAGAGAGGCCAAGGTGGGGAGAATCCCGATGGAGGGTGGGCCAGAGTCAGGCAAGGAGAAGAGGTGGGACCCAAACAGGTTGAGGCCTTGGTAGCACCCCAGAACAAGCAGAGGTGGTATACGAAATCCACATTAGAATCCAGAGAAACCAAGGAAGTTTTCTTGGGAGGGTCAGCTGGACTGTTTATAGTTGACCTGGTAGAACCAGTCTCGAACTGAGGGGACGTGGAGTTGCAACAGAACCTCAAAGGAGACAGGATGAGCCAATGATTTTGAATTCCAGCTTTGCCATATGTTAGGTGTATGATCTTTACTCTGTATGAACCTCAGTTTTCATATCTGTGAAATAGGGATTATAATACTTACATCAAAAGATAGTTGTGAGGATTAAACTATGAGATTAACTGCAGGTAAAACTTAACCCATTGCCTGAACAAAGCAGGTACTCAATAAATGTCAACTCCCTTCTCCACTATTCAGCTTTGAGGGGAGCAGAGCTTGAGCCTCCCTTTCCCCCACGCTGATGCTTCCTGATCCTAAAGAGCTTCTGCCTTCAGACATTTTATATGTTTCATAAAAGTCAGACTTTTGGATAGAACACAATTGTCTATTATAGAAGGGTTTTAGGGAGGACCCTCTTAGAAGTTTTCTAAGAACTGTTATATGCCTATAAACGTTAAACGTGTACAACTGGGTGACCATTTATCTTAAAGGTCAATTCAGTAAACGTGTATTGAAAGTTGTGATAAACCAAGATCCTCGGGGGTTTGCATTCTCACAGCAAAGTCACATATCCCAAGAAATAACATTTCATTTCCTTGAATTTTGTCCTTTAAGCAGAGTACTAGATCTGATATCATGGCTTGAATATTTTCCTAAAAATCTATTTGAGATAGTGCCTCGACCATTTCTTGATTTACTGATCCCTGTCACTTAAATATTACTTACACAAATAATAGGAAATACCCATAAGATTACAATTTTTCAATTTCAGGTTTTTTTTTTTGGCCGGTACGCGGGCCTCTCACTGTTGTGGCCTCTCCCGTTGCGGAGCACAGGCTCTGGACACGCAGGCTCAGTGGCCATGGCTCACGGGCCCAGCCGCTCCGCGGCATGTGGGATCTTCCAGGACTGGGGCACGAACCCGTGTCCCCTGCATTGGCAGGCGGACTCTCAACCACTGCGCCACCAGGGAAGCCCTCAATTTCAGTTTTAAAGAGATAAAGAATAGTAGAGAAGGACCTATTAAATAGGTGAATGAAAATAATCTGTATCCAGTATTTCTACAGCAGGAAAAGACTTTCAGAAAATGCATTTGCTGTGGAAGAAGGTGGTGGAAGGTCCCAAATTACATCTTACTCTAAGTTTGGTCTTTTGAGGCCTATTTTTTAAAAGGAGGAAGACACTCCTTAGTTAATATAAGGCAGGTGAAAACCTTTCTCAAACTGTTCGTAAGACCACCACACTATCAGTTCCTGGGTCCTCTGAGTAAAAAGGCATGTAAGAGCCCTTCTACAAAACCAGGGTCCAGATATTCAAAACCTCATTTAGATCCTGACTTCATAATATATTGTCTTGTGGCCTTTGGTAAATTTCTTAATCTCTCCAAACCGCAATTTACTCATTTGTAAAACTCTTCAAAGGATCAAATAATATTATATATGAATGCAGTTTATAAACTTAAATCCTCTACAATATTGTTGTTGTTTTAGTCTTCTGGAAGGGTTACTTTGCTGGGAAGGTAAACTCAACCACAGCTTTGAAAGAGTCAGAGTTTAACATGAGATGACATTGGTTCATTTACCACCTTGTTGTACAAATAGATTTAGGAGAATATTGCCTAAATAGTTCCATGATCATTTCTCAGACTTACATGTACAAAATAGCAAGCTTTTCCATCCTTCTTATCCTTATCTTTATTAAAAAAAGCTTTACTGCATTGTTATTTAAAAATTCTAATCACATTTTTGTCAAAAGGAAAGTCTGATGAATTGTTGTAACATTTCTCACAGACACACCTCCCTTGTGTTTAGTTTATCTAGTTTCAGAAATTCTTCAAATATAAAAATCTAGCATTGATTCTCAAATGACTGTTTTGCTTCTTATGAACAACTGTATCATGTTTCCCTTCTCCATACGCTTCTGTTTAGAAGGCACGTCTAACTCCTTCTGTACTATTTTGAAGAGATTTCATTTGACCAAGAAATATTACCCCTCTCAGGCTTGATGTGCATATTTGCATGCCAATAAATGGAATGTGACTTTTACCTTTGGGCTATTTTCAGGGCAGAGATGATTTTTGGGTTCTCAGAACTAAGCAAATGTGCCTAGATGGTCCAGGATCCACTTTTTGTATCATTAGGCATAATAAAATTACTCATTTGCTGTATATAGCATACATCAATCTTTATCATCAAAACTGGCTGAGATCATTTTATTCCTTTCTTCCCTGTTTTTGCTCTTTCATTTTCTAAATTTAGCTCACGTGTACATTGTTTCTATTTTTTTTTCCAGATGGAGTAATTTATTGTAGCGCACTTTTTAGTCTATTTAATCACCTGAAGGATTTTGAGTTAGGTTTCTGTAATCATTCAGATAATTATAAATTATTTCATATTAGGTAGCTTATCTGAATAAGATTTTTCTGATTGTCTCTTCTTCTGCTGCTGGAACTGTTGCAAATAATAGTATTGAGAGCTTTGATGTCAGTAATACACCAAACACAAAAAAGAAACAACAACAACAACTATAAAATAATACATCAGACTTTTTTATTGAAGTATAGTTGATTTACAATATACTAGATTCAGGTGTACAGCATTAAGATTCATATTTTTATAGATTATACTCCATTAAAAGGTATTATAAGATAATGGCTATAGTTTCCTGTGCAATACAATATATCCTTTTTTCTTATCTATTTTATACGTAGTAGTTTGTATCTCTTAATCCCATAATGCTAATTTGCCACTCAACCCTTCCTTCTCCCCTTTGGTAACCACTAGTTTATTTTCTGTATCTGTGAGTCTGTTTCTGTTTTGCATATACATTCACTTGTACTTTTTAGATTCCACATATAAGTGGTATCATATAGTATTTGTTTTTTCTCTGTCTGACTTATTTCACTAAGCATAGTATTCTTTAGGTCCATCCACTTTGCTACAAATGGCAGAACTTCATTCTTTTTTATGGCTGGGTAATATTCCATTGTGTATGTGCATGTATAAATATATGTGCACACCACATCTTAATCCATTCATCTGTTGATGAACACTTGGGTTGCTTCCATGACTTGGCTATTGTAAATAGTGCTGCTATGAACATTGGGATGCATGTATCTTTTCGAATTAAAGTTTTTATTTTTTCCAAATATATACCTGGGAGTGGAACTGCTGGATCACAAGATAGTTCTGTTTTTAGTTCTTGGGGTACCTCCATACTGTTTTTCATAGTGGCTGCATCAATTTACATTTTCACCAACAGTGTACTAGGGTTCCCTTTTCTCTACATCCCTGCCAACATGTATTTGTGATGTTTTTGATGATAGCCATTCAGAATGGTGTGAGGTGATATCTCATTTTATTTTGATTTGCATTTATCTGATAATTAGTGGTGTTGAGCATCTTTTCATGTGCCTGTTAGCCATCTGTATGTCTTCTTTGGAAAAATGTCTGTTCAGGTCTTCTGCCCATTTATTGAGTTGTTTGGTTTTTTGATATTGAGTTATATGAGCTGTTTGTATATTTTGGATGTTAACCCCTTGTTGGTCATATCATTTGCAAAAATGTCTTTTCATTCTGTTGATGATTTCCTTGATTGTGCAAAAGCTTTTAAGTTTAATTAGGTCCTGTTTGTTTATTTTTGCTTTTATTTCTTTTTTCTTGAGAGGCAAATCCAGAAAATATTGCTATGATTTATGTTAAAGAGTGTTCTGCCTGTGTTCTCTTCTAGTAGTTTTATGGTTCCAGTTTTATGGCTTATTAGTTCTTCTTACATTTAGGTCTTTCATTTTGAGTTTATTTTTGCATATGGTGTGAGAAAATGTTGTAATCTCATTTTACATATAGCTGTCTAGTTTTCCCAGCACCACTGTTGAAGAGACTGTCTTTCCTCCATTGCATATTCTTGCCTCCTTTCTCATAGATTTATTGACCATAGTTGTGTGAGTTTATTTCTGGGCTCTCTATTCTGTTCCACTGATCTAACTATATATCTATCTATATATCTCTTTTGAGCCAGTACCATGCTGTTTTGATTACTATAGCTTTGTAGTATAGTCTGAAGTCTGGGAAGGTTATACTATAGCTTTGTTTTTTGTGTTTTTTGGAAGATTGCTTTGGCAATTTGGGGCCATTTGTGGTTCCCTATGAATTTAAGGATTATTTATTCTAGTTCCATGAAAAATGTCATGGGTATTTTAATAAGGATTTCATTAAATCTGTAGATTGCTTTGGATAGTTTGGCCATTTTAACAATACTAATTCTTCCAATCTAAAAGCATGGGATATAGATTTCCCTGGTGGTCCAGTGGTTAAGACTGCATGCTTCCACTGCAGGGGGCATGGGTTTGATCCCTGGTCAGGGAACTAAGATACCACATGCCATGTGGCACAGCCAAAAATAAAAGCACAGGATATCTTTCCATTTCTTTGTATCATCTTCAGTTTTCCTCATTGATGTTTTATAGTTTTCAGAGTATAGGTCTTTCATCTTCTTGGTTAAGTTTATTCCTAGGTATTTTATCCTTTTTTGATGTAATTTTAAATAGAATTGTTTTTTTTACTTTCTCTTTCTGATAGTTCATTATTAGTGTATATAAAATCAACAGATATGTGTATATTAATCTTATATCCTGCAACTTTGCTGAAATCACTTATTAGTTCTGATAATTAATGGGTTAGAGACTTTAGAGTTTTCTATATAAAGTATTATGTCATTCACAAATAGTGACAGTTTTACTTCTTCCCTTCCAATTTGGATGACTTTTATTTCTTATTCTTGTCTGACTACTGTGACTAGGACTTCCAATACCATGTTAAAGAAAAGTGGCAAGAGTGGGCACCCTTGTCTTCTTCCTGAATTTAGAAGACTTTCAGATTTTCACCATTGAGTATGATGTTAGCTGTGGGTTTGTCATAAATGGCCTTTATTATGTTGAGATATGTTCCCACTATACATACTTTGATGAGAGTTTTTATCATGAATGGATGTTGATTTTTGTCAAATGCTTTTTTTTGTATCTATTGAGATGATCATGTGATTTTTATCCTTCCTTTTGTTAATGTGGTATATCACATTGATTGATTTGTGAATGTTGAACCATCCTTGTGTCCCTGGAATAAGTCCCGCTTGATCATGGTGTATCATCCTTTTTATATACTGTTGGATTTGGTTTGCTAATATTTTGTTGAGGATTTTTGCATCTATAGTCATCAAAGATATTGGCCTGTAGTTTTCTTTTTCTGTAGTGTCTTTGCTTTTGGTATCAGGGTAATGGTGACCTCGTGGAATGAAGTTTGGAGAGTTCCATCCTCTTCAGTCTTTTGGAACAGTTTAAGAAGAATAGGTATTAGTTCTTCTTTATATGTTTGGTAGAATCCTGTGAAGCCATCCAGTCCTGGACTTTTGTTTGCTAGGAGTTTTTTAAATTACAATTCAATTTTACCTCTAGTGATTGGTCTGTTCAAATTATTTGTTTCTTCTTGACTCAGTCTGTGCAAGTTGCTTATTTTTAGAAATTTGTCCATTTCTTCTAGGGTCCAATTTGTTGGCTTATAACTATTTACAGTATTCTATTATGATTTTTTTGTACCTCTGTGGTATTTGTTGTTATTTCTCCTCTTTCATAGCTTATTTTATTTATTTGGGTCCTCTCTCTTTTTGTGAGCCTAGCTAAAAGTTTATCAGTTTTGTGTATCTTTTCAAAAACCCAGCTCTTTGTTTCATTGATCTTTTCTACTGTTTTTCTGTCATTGTCTCTATTTTATTGGTTTCCTCTCTGATCTTTATTATTTCCTTCTTTTTGCTGACTTTGGGCTTTGTTCTTCTTTTTCTAATTCCTTTAGGTGGTAGGTTAGGTTGTTTATTTGAAATTTTTCTTGTTTATTGAGGTAGGACTGGATTACTCTAAAATTTCCTCTTAGAACTGCTTTTGCTGCATCTCATAGGTGTTGGAATATAATGTTTCCATTTGCATTTGTCTCAGGATATTCCTGACTTCCTTTGTGGTTTCTTCATTGACCATTGTTTTTTTAGGAGCATGTTGTTTTGTTTCCATGTGTTTGTTCTTCTCTGATTTTTTTTTTATTTTATTGATTTCTAGTTTTATACCATTGTGGTTGGAAAAAAATGCTTCTTGTGATTTCTATCCTCTTAAATTTGTTGAGACTTGCTTTTTGTCCTAGCATGTGATCTATCCTGGAGAATGTTCCATGTGCACTTGAAAATAATTTGTATTCTGTTGTTTGTAGATGGAATGTACTGTAGATATCTATTAAGTCCAAACAGTCTATTGTGTCATTTAAGAGCACTGTTGCCTTATGGATTTTCTATATGGATGATCTTTCCATTGATGTAAATGGGATGTTAAAGTCCCCTAATATTATTGTATTGTTGTCAATTTCTCCCTTTATGTCTGTTATTATTTGCTTTATATATTTAGATGTTTCTGTATTGGGTACATGTATTTTAATGAGTGTAATATCTTCTTCTTTGTCAATCCTTTTATCATTATATAATGCCCTTCTTTGTCTTTTGCTATGGCCTTTATTTTAAAGTCTATTTTGTGTGACATAGGTATTGCTACTATTGCTTTCTTGTCATTTCTGTTTGCATGAAATATCTTTTTCTATCCCCTCACTTTCAATCTGTGTGTTACCTTAGACCTGATATTGAAGAGAAGACCTTGTTGTTGTTGTTTTTAATCCAATCAGCCACCTTATGTTTTTTGATTGGAGCTTATATTCCATTGACATTTAAAGTAACTAATGAAAAATATGTACCTAGTGGCATTTTATTACTTGTTTTCCAATTGTTTTTGTAGTTCTTTTCATTTCTTCTTTTTGTTTCTTCCCTTGTGATTTGATTATTTTCTTTAGTAGTATGCTTGTGTTCCTTTCTTTCTAGTTTTTGTGTATCTGTTGTAGTTTTTTGATTTGTGGCTACCATGGGGTTTGTATATATTGACATATAATTATATCTACTTGCTTTAAATACACCAGGCTTTTCTGTAAAGACTCTATTTTTTTTTAATTGGCCAAAAGGTATAAGGCACTTTCCTTATTCATTCCTTTTTAGCTGTAGGTGCTGATAATGTTCCTGAATGTTCTTTGCCCCTAACTCTTGATGACCATTGATGGCAGCTGTAGGACAGCCTGGTCACATTTCCAGGTTACCTGGTTACTTGCAGCATGTTTTTTTTTCTTCTTCTTCTTTCTCTGCTAACTCTCCCTCTTTCTCCCTTTATTCCTCTCTCTCTTTGTATTTCTTTCACTATTCTGCTTTACTTCCTTCTTCTAGTAGTGAACAAATATAGTTTGTTTTTTTTTACATCTTTATTGGAGTATAATTGCTTTACAATGGTGTGTTAATTTCTGCTTTATAACAAAGTGAATCAGTTATACATATATATATGTTCCCATATCTCTTCCCTCTTGCATCTCCCTCCCTCCCACCCTCTATATCCCACCCCTCTAGGTGGTCACAAAGCATTGAGCTGATCTCCCTGTGCTATGCAGCTGCTTCCCACTAGCTATCTATTTTATGTTTGGTAGTGTATATATGTCCATGCCACTCTCTCACTTTGTCACAGCTTACCCTTCCCCCCTCCCCATATACTCAAATCCCAAATATAGTTTTAAATTTGTCCTTCAATGCAGAGACATTAGAAATCATTTTCAAGCTTAAAAACGTATTTTCAAATTTAGAATCTTAAGAGATGTGTTTGCATTCTAAGTATTTGATATTGCTCTTCAGATGTACCTAAGATTCTATTAATTTAGACTGCCTGATGTTATTAGGGGCATAGGGTAGTAAAAGATGTAACTAGAATATTGGGTGGCAGACTTGAAGTGTTTCTAAATAAATAATAACTCTTTAATTTCCCACTGAGTTCTCTGAACACTAAATGTTTGGAATTTTAAGTGAAAATAATTTAAACGTTTAGGGCCTAGAGTCTGTCATATGGAGTGAAGTAAGAAAGAGGAAAACAAATACCATATGCTAACGCATATATATGGAATTTTAAAAAGTGGTACCGATGAACCTAGTGGCAGGGCAGGAATAAAGACACAGATGTAGAGAATGGACTTGAGGGCACAGGTGGGCAGGGAAGGGGAAGCTGGGTTAAAGTGAGAGAGTGGCATTGACATATATACACTGCCAAATGTAATATGGATGGCTAGTGGGAAGCTGCTGCATTGCACAGGGAGATCAGCTCAGTGCTTTGTGATGACCTAGAGGGATGGGATAGGGAGGATGGGAGGGAGGCTCAAGAGGGAGGCGATATATGTATACATATAGCTGATTCACTTTGTTGTACAGCAGAAACTAACACAACATTGTAAAGCATTTATACTCCAATAAAGATGTGGAAAAAAATAATATATAGCATTCTCTGATGCAATTTATATACATAATTATCTATGTGTGTTAGGAATGTGTGGGTATAAATATCCCCATGCATGTTTGTGTGTGCGTATATAATTTCCTTTCTATATAAGCATTAATTGTGGTAAATATCAAAATAGAATTAAAACACTAGCAAATATTAGAAATGAAAGTGTGTATTAATAGTGTGATATCAATGGAACTAAATTGGAATCTTTTTGATTATAAACCCACAAAAGGTTATGTTGGGAATTTTACTTTAACACTATGTTATAGAAAATGTACTTGAGATGTTTAGTGACTATATATAGTGGATGACTTGTACAAAAAGATAGTTATTTAATGTAATTTTAGTTTTGTTTTGATTCAATTTCATAAAATTATTTAAGATTCTCCAACCAAATGATATATATACTATTATAATTATTAGAAATAAATATGATAACTGATGTTGGAGGAAAAAAATTTGTCAGTAATTAACTGTACCAAGATTCCTGTGAAATCATGCAGTCAAGGGCTAGAGTTAAATATTTTCAACTATTATTTCGTGACTTTTTTTCCTGTTTTTTATGACTTTTTTCTAATAACAAAGCAATAATTCTTAATGTTGAAAACTTGGAAAATATAAATGTGCCTAAATTAAAAACAGAATGAAAAAGCAAATCATTAATAATGCCATAACACAAGATAAACAGTGGGCTTTTAGGGAATGTCTTTCTAGTATTTTCCTACATAAGTATATGCATATTTTTGTTTACAAAATTATATACTGCACATACTGTTTTGTAGTCTGTTTTTAACTTAGTAATATATTATAGATATTTTTCTTTTTTTGATAATTTTCCGCTTTGATAAATATTCTTTCCCACATGATTTTTAATGAGTAGAGGATAATTGTGATAATATGTACTTTATCTTACTTACCAGTTTCCTATTACATTTAATTTGTTTACAGTATTACACTTTATAAGTAATCCTCCCACAAAATGTCTTATGTATTAATTTTGTTTTGCCACATGTGATTATTTCCTTAAGCAATTACTAGGAGTGGAATTTTTGGGCCAACCACCTCTTTGATTTTTACTTCCATTACTATTCAGATTGTGCTGTTTCTCTCAGATTTTAGGAAACAAGCTAGGCTAGTTTTCATAGTCTCACTTTTCTGAGACAGTTCTTAATTATTGATCTCTGACTCACAGACAACACCTAACTTCTGTGTCCAGCTATCTTGTTGAGTAAAGCTGCAAATATCTGCAAATCTGCTTTCAGTATATGACTGTTTTAGCTGAGTAATGCTGCTGAGGCCATTGGTCAGGAACTTTATTATTCCAGTGGTGAAAAAACAACATCAGAGAAAACATCAATAAATGTAATAATATTTTATGTTTGTGTGTTTCACAGTAGACTATAGAAAGCTAAGGTTTAAAATAAATCAATATTATACTAGGCAGTTATATAGGGAAAAATAGAAATTTATTTAGATCAAGAGAAACTAATTTAAATATACTCACAAATATAGGAAATAATTGTGTGTGTATAATAAATATATAATAAGAAATAAGTATGAATAAATAGGTGGTATAAGTTCTGGACAATTTTCAGAGAATTTTACCAGTAGATTTAGACCAGTTTCCTCAAATTTAAGAACCTATGGACTCCTGAGATTACATCCAGGAGTCTCAATTTTAGAAACACTGGTTTAGATTAATTAGTTTTCATTGCTGGAGGGATAGATTCAGTAGATTACCCTAGATATTCAAATTCTGGTATTTGCTAATACTTTTGTGTGTGTATATGTATATGTATATATATATATATTTTTCTTTTTTTTTGGCCCTTTTTACCAATTCATGCTTTCCTTTCCTCTTAGTGTTTGTTATTAGCCACTTACTTCTATTTAGCAAATTGATACATAAGAACTTATATTGGAGTGATTTTTCCAGCATCACTCCTTAGCCATCCCTTTCTTCCACCACATCAGAATGAGTTGCAACAGCTTCTCTGGACAGTCACCAAAGACCACACTCCATCTTATTCAGTTGACTCAGTGCTACTATTCTGATAACCCTGATTCAAAAACTTTAGTTTTTACATCCATTTGTGAATACTTGCTTGTGTTAGCTGTATAGTTGTGTTGCCTTCCCCATTTCAGTTAAGGCTCAGATCTCAATGCCTTTGTTTCATTGTCTCTGTTTGGCATTCCTTCCCTCCATCACCCTTGGCCTGAGGGAGCTCCATCACTGGGCACTGACCTTTGCTATCTTATGAGAAAGGAAAATTTAGATGAAAAAGAAGTATTATAGCAGATCTAGGTTTTGTGTGGCCTGAAGATTTTGTAACTTGGGAGCCTCTCTTTCATGTAAAGAATATAAAATTACCAGTATGAAATTAGATAAGAAAGTGAGTATTTATATAGAATAAAAATGTATTATAATCAATTATAAACTTTAAAAAGTGAAAAGTTACTAAATATCACAAAATCATGAAATATTACATGACATTTTAATTAACTATGGCTAACATACTCCTATAACACTTTTTCCCCTATTTTTTGGCTATATACTCAATAATAAGCTCTTAATAAGATGCCAGATTTATAATATTATTTTCTATAGAGAGAGTTGAAGCATTTTTCTATCTTTTCTCTGCTGTGGTTGATCAAAATTTGTTTTCTTATTCATAATTTTTGAAAGTTTCTTTCAGCTTTAGCTGTTATTTGTTATTTGATATTAGTAAAATTTTAGGATGTTTTAAGATCTTCAAATTTGGAAAAAAATGTGTCAAGTTTTTCATATATGTGCTATTACAGACATGCTTATGATTTATTGTAGTTGCTGCAGATTTGTACTGTTTAAGAACAGGCATTCTGATAATGTCTATTTCATTTGATTCCCATAAAAAAGAAAACAATATGGAACATTTATAATTATATTTGCTGTATTATCAAGTATAAACCTGGCAGGTGAGAACTTTCATTTTGCCTAGGTGTTAATGAAAACCGAATACAGTATTACATGTCTAATGATTGGAAGAATTTTCCACAGACTATTTTCTGGCATCATATATTCAGACTTTTTTCTCCTCCACTTTCTGCACTTCTGGTTCCAGGTATCACAGGACATGCTCATATCACAATGCCACCTCTTGCCCTGCTACATTGGATGGTAGGAGTGTACTTAGAAACCATTTTTATACTGAGAAAGGTAACAATCTAACTGTTGACAGAAGTGACTATGAACTTCTTAAGTCTATTAAATTCAAACTAAATGTGTTCCCAACTCAATAACTCCTTTGCTAAATCTCCAAGATGCCTTTGGTCATTCCAGTGATACCTTGTTCATGGGAGATACAATGGAAAAGTTGGAATGGAAAGACATAAAAATCTTAAACATTTATGGTTAAAATATCTTATATTTTTATAAATTTTACAAAAACATATGACCATGGAAGACATTCTTAGGACTCTTCCTAGGGCTTGGGAGACGCTCATCTAAGAGAGAGGTCTCGAAGCTTAAAGTTCACTACTTCACTAGTTGCACCTTTGATTATTTCTCTTATCACATTTCATTTTTGTTAGCTGTTTATATTTCTCTTCCACTAAATTATAGCTATATTATCTACTCATCTTTGTATCTTCAAGTGCCTAAAAGAGGTCTGGGAACATAGCAGATGCTAAATAATGATATTTTAAGTATTGGATGAATAATACTCTTCTTGCAAGTAAAGGATGCAGTCAGCATGAGACTCCCCTCCAAAACTGGGCAGTGAATTTAAACCATATTATCACAAGAAAAGTACATGCATAACTTTTTATGAGACCAGTGCTCTAACCCCTGAGCAATGGAGCCTCAGCTGCATGTATAACTTTTTAGGGTTAATTTCTTCATCATTTTATTTAAAAATCAGTACAATAATTGAGTACAGATTTTGAGATAGGTGCATTGCTATGACAATTTGCTAAACAGAATAAAAATGTATATTGTAAGATATTAATTGTGCATTAAACTAATCCAGTGACTGATGCATAGCAGACAGACAATAAATATGTATCCACGTATTCATTATCCATCTATACAGAGTATTTTCATTGCCTTAAAAATCCTTGTGCTCTGCTTATTCTCCCCTGCAACCAACTCCAGCCCCTGGCAACCACTGATCTTTTTAGTGGATCGATTTTTCCAAAGTGTCATATAGTTGGAATCATACAGTATTTAACCATTTTAAATTGACTTCTTCCACTTAGTAGTATGCGCTTAAGGTTCCTCTATGTCTTTTCATAATGTGACAGCTTCTTTCTTTTTAGTGCTGAATCATGTTCCATTGTCTGAATGTACCACAGTCCAACACTGTTTCTTAAGTTGCATCTACTCTTACAGGTAAATATTTCCCAGCATCAAAATAGTAGTTGCTTAATATGTAGTTGTAACTAGTTTTCAATCTCATGGCACATGACCATAAACTATGATATATCTGAAAAAATTATACATAGTCCCAAGTGAACATGAGAACTCTAGAAATAAAGCAGTAAAAATAATAATCTCCAGCAGAATTAGTGAAACCTAAGGCATTCATAAAGCATAGTTTATTTCCAACATTTAATACTGGAACTTTATTTTTTAATGCTTATAGTGTCTACACTCTTTAAAAACATTCCTAGATCTATATTGTCTCTAAGAACAAATTAATTTTGCTGAATACATTTGGAATTTTGAAATATTCTCCAATATTATTGGCAAACCTATGTACTAAATATTATCCCTAGATTTTTTTCTCTAGCCAAAAGATTCCCAAGTCTGAATCTGTGACACCTTGTCTTTGGTTACCAGACTATCCTTAATCCCTCTAGTGTGTCCATAGGAATGATGCAAAATCATGCTATAGTTGTATATTCTCAAATTTGGTAATTATTCTTTGCTTAGCTCTCTGACATTCTCACATTTAAGCACATCCACATATCTTTCCGTATATGGGCTTAGTAACCTTGCTTCAGACTGCCTGCTTTAAATGGAACGATCATCCCTATTGAACAAAAAGCCACTAGGAATCTCTGTCTCTTTCCTCTCATTCCCATTGCCACCTCCATCCTAACATCCACTCCTCTCCCAGTCTACAACTTCTATACTTTGCAGTTGTGATTATAAGCTGCTACACCCTAACTCATATCCATGAGACATGGCTGGCCAGCAGAAATGTCAGAAAATTTTTTTGCTGATTTTGAAGCATGTCTCTAAATATTCTTTGTTTTTTGAACTGGAGAAAAGCTTTAATTCAAACAAAATCGGTCATGCTGAGAACGTTTAACTGAATGAAGCCAGGAATGGAAACATATTACAACTTTAAAATAATAATAGTCTTAATGTACTTTGCAAGAGTGGTTGCAACAAAAGGGTGTAAATATGCTGGCATGACATCAGGGCTAAATAATGAGGCAGCGAGAACACTAACATAGGCTTTGCCGTTACCTAGGAAAGTCACTAAGCAGATTAGGCCTCAGTTCCCTTGGTTGTAAAATGGCATTACTATGGCATTACGCTTGATCTAGCTATCTCACACAGTCCAGCAAGATATTGAGAATGAAAGTGCTTTGAAAAACAAAATGTGATGTACAGATATGAAAGATGATGACTATGTATCTGTTCTACATTTCTAGGTTGGAATGACAGAGTACACTGACAATAATATATAGAAGGTTGGCATCTGAGATCACAGAGCTGAAAAAAATAAGGTCCTAAGCTTCTTTAGAGTGGCAAGTTACAGAAAATGAATGTTGTCGAGACAATTGAATTTGGAAAGAGACCAAAGCAATGACTGGAAAATGCTGATTGAGTTGCTGAGACATTGAAATACAAGGACCAACAGAAATATGTAATATATATAGTCCTTTGATTTGGGAAGATGATGAGCTAGTCTATATATTAATTTTCATACTTAGGATATCAAACTAAGCCTTCAATCTCTTTGTTGAACTTGGATAATCAGACTTCTAGGGAGCTGGAAAATATTCTGCTGTAAGTTCCTTGGCTATCTCTTGTCTCTGAAATAAGGGCAGCCTTTGGGTATGCACCCCCCTGGAAAGTTTGGAAAGCTTCATTGTCACCTAAAGTATAGGTGTTAGGAATTACTAACAATAAGAAGATTGAATAAGTAAAACATATAGTTTGTTAGTGATGAATGCTAAGGGAAAAAATTAGGCAGGAAGGGGCTGTAGGAAGTGTTTGGGTAATTTTGAGTAGAATGACCAGGAAGGACTCACTGAAAAGATGGTGTTTGAGTAAAGACCTAAAGGATATTTCTATGGTCATCAATGAGTCATGCTTCGTTCCTTCCTCTGTCAACTCTACTGATCTCAGGCCCAGGAGGAGGTAGATGGATGCAGCAGTAATAGCATTACCGTTGAGCCACATAGTATTAAAAAAAAATAAAAATAATTTTATTTCTTTTTCTCCACTATTTCTTCCTTTAACATTTTCCCAATGGTATAATAGCAAAAGGGCTATCCTTAGTTATATTTAGGATAAATGGGATAAACTTGCATACAGTGATTTAAGAAAATGTGTGATTAAAGTAGGACTTCTATTTTTATAAATGGTGATAGAAGAAAGCAAAATAAACATTATTTGATTTTAACATTAAATTTTATTAGCATAAAATGTGTACTTTGTTATTTCAGTGATTGATATACATGAAATTTCAGAGTACCATTCCAAATTACATATGTTTAGAAGAGGTTCTGGAATGGTATTCTAGTGGACTCCCCAGCTAAAGCAACAATGCTCTTTAATTATACTAAATGTCTAGTTACTGTCTAATACTAATTGGATACATTTGTTAGTTATCATTATGTATCTTCTATATTCAGATTGGCTATAGACTCATGTTAATGTTATTTAACAACTATACAAATACAAGTATTCAATTATAAAGTACAATAAAATTATTCAACTATTATGTAATTATATGACTACTATCAAATACAACTGTTTTCATGAAGACATCATAAATTTAGTTAATGAGAATAATTCTCCATTGTACTCATTTAAAACTCCATGTTTGCTTTATTTTATCTGGCACGTAGAACTAGATGATAAAATAATAGTTGAGAGAGAGAGAGAGACAGAGAGAGACAGAGAGAGAGACAGAGAAAGAGTGAGAGAGAGAAACATCATAAAATGGTACCACTTGGAAAATCTGCATGAAGTGTATGTGAGAAATCCTTGTACTATTTGTTGCAGTGTTTCCTTAAGTATGATATTATACTCAAAATACAAAGTTTTAAAAAATGACTTTATTTTACCCTCATCATTTATGGATAGATAGTTTTGGTATGGAATTCAAGGTTAATATTCCTCTGAAATGAATAACTTTGCTGCACTGTCTTTCGGTATTCATTAAGGCTAGTCTGATGTTGTATCCATTTCTTTGTTTCTTGAGTACTTATTTACTACCTGTTTTCTGAGTTTTAAACTTTTGTTGATAGTGTTGTAAGCATTCAAAATGGATCCTTTAACAAAACAAATAAAGATCCCTACCATTCTGGAGTTCACATTCTAGCCAGGTGGGTGGTGGGTAGGGAAAGACACACTAAAAATAATAAATAAATAAATAATGTAGTTTGTTGAAAAAAGAAAAGTTCTATGGAAAAACAAAAAGTACAGCAGGTAAGGGTGGCCAGTATTGGAGTGGGAGTGGGTTGCAACTGTAAATATGATAGGGTAGGCATTGTAGAGAATATGAAAAGTGAGCAATGTTGAAGCAGGTGAAGGAATTGTCTGTATAGATATTTAGTGGAAGAACATTGCAAACAGAGGTAACAACCAGTCTAAAAATTCTTAGGAATATGCCTTCTGTGTTTTAGGGAAAGCAGAGAGGACAGTGAGGCTGGAGTAGAGTAGATGAGAGGGGGAGCAGTAGAATCTAGAAGGTGAAGTCAGACAGGGAATGGAGAGTCAGGTCACTTGGGTTTGTTTCTGTTGGTTATTTTAATGACTTTGGCTTTTGCTCTGAGCAAATGGGTATTTACTGCAGAGTGTTGAGCAGAGAGGTGATATGATCTGCCATTATTTAAAAGGATGACTCTGGTTGCTGTGTGAATAGTTTATAGAGGCCAAGAGTAAATGCAGGAGACTAGGCAGAAGACCATTGCATAATCCAGGTAGGAAATGTTAGTGAGTGGTAGCAATGGAAGTGATGAGCAGTGTTAGGATTCTTGATATATTTTGAAGGTAAAGCCAACATATTGCCTAACATTTTAGTTTTGTCTGTGAAAGAGAGCAAGAAGTCAAGAATGTCTTCAGGGTTTCCATTATGAGCAGTAGAAAGAAGGAATGGACATCAGCTGGAGTGGAAGAGGCTATAATTGGAGCAAGTTTGAGGTGGGGAGGATCTGGCATTCAAATTTCTTCAGGCTGAGCATGGAATTCCCTTTAGATATCCAAGAGAAGATGTTAAAAATTTAGCTGGATATACTCAGCCAAATTATTATTCAAGGGTTAATATGTATCTGAAGCCACTTTCATTTCCTTCTTGATGCCCTGTTTTTATCTCTAGAATCTTGAATTTTGTCTTTATTATAGGGTTCTTAAATTTCACAATGATGACAAAAATGAATGAATTTATTAATTTACTTTTATGATTAGAAGAAATAAATGTTTGAAGCATAAAATCCTGCTTAATTCAAAACCCCCAAGCCTATCTATGATGCTATGTTGCTGGCTTTTTAGGATGAACAGGAAAAAATGAATTGAATCCTGTGGGATACCTTTTACTAAAGAGCCCTTGTGATAGGTGAGAAATTGTCCCATGATCAACATTTGGATCACTGGCGAGAGTTCTGATTACTCTTATTCTAATACAACTACCATGATGCAGTGTTTAATTTCACAGAAACCATTGAACCATATCACTTACTTGATGGGTCTATTGTGTAAATAGTTCAGTAGAGACTTCCTGGCACATACTCATTTGTCTCTGATCATTGACACATGTAATAATTTAACTGGAGCTGTTTCCTTAGTGCTATACTCAAACACATTTCATTTTAGTATAATTAATAGATATTTATTTTGCTGCCAAAAATAAAGGTACCAATAGCAATCTGACTATGATTATCATTTCTTTCCTTTGGCCCTTGACATAAATTCATTATATCATCCCATTATGGTTGCCATTCATTTCACAGCTATAAGTAGTAACACATACATTTTTTAAACCACAGATGTTGAGTTCCATATTTTTGCCCCAATGCATAAATAATTCTCTAGTATATCATTGGTAGATGACTATGTCACTGGAGCAGTTGTTGATGTTTGTAATATAAATGATATATGCATATTGCTTTGCTTTTCCTCTCCTTGCATAAACTTTTACCACTAGCCAGTGATTCTGAATGTTTAACACCTAGAAGCATTGAAGTACACCTATTTAACTTCTAGATCACTTATGACTAAAAGTTGACATCTAAAAGAAATTGTTAGCTCTCAGGAGAAATAATACAATGTGGAAACTTTGGTAGGCATCCTCTTGGATTAGAGAAATAGGCTTAAATTCAATAAATCATCTATATTTATAACTATATAAAGCTGAAAGCTGCCCCCCACCTGAAAAAATGTGGGGTGGTTGTGAAAAAACTAACATTTTAGAAGCACTTCATATACAACTAATGCTGTGCAAGGTGCTTTACATGCCTTATGTCATTGAAATCATAGCAACTCTAAGAAAGAAGTGATACTAACTTTATTCAAGATACGGTCACTAAAGCTAAAATGGTTAAGACATTGATGTAAGTACCATAGGAAGAAAGTGGGAGACCTAGGTTTCAACCCAAGCTTATCTTCTATGTCATTATGCACCTATAATTCTCTGATTTTCAAATTGAGGAAAATATTTAGAGATATTTAATGAGTTATTCAAAGTCAGGCAGGTGGTTTATGGCAGAGCTGGAATTAAAAGCCAGAGTCTCTCTAGGCTTTCCTGTTTACTACATTATTCTATCTCCCTGGAAAGTTCTATAATTCATAATACTTAGCATTTGACCTTATGTTGAAATTATGGGAAATTCCACAATTTGATTTCTCCCTAGAAATAAATGGTCCTTGCTTTCAAGAATAAGTAAGTGAAATTATGGAACAACTTAACTATGTTAATAAATATGCTCTTTGGCTGCTTTGGCATGTGGCTCTTTTCTCTTTAACTTTGAAATAGAAGACCTGTCTCATGTGTTGGTAAGACCTACTGCTGCACTGAACCCTTTAGACGAGAAACAGAGGGCTGGAGAGCTTAAGTGGCTTCTCCAGGGAAACATAGGTGCTTGATAAGTGATAGGCTGCCATAAAAGAAGAGACCAGTGGTAACTTGTGATCACAGGAGAAAGGTTTTAGTGAAATATTTCCAACTTTAAGTGAAGAGATTATTCATTCAACCCAGAATTATCTATTGAATGTCAGCTATACACCATATGCTGTATAGGTCTAGGGATGTAAAATTTGAAAATCTGAATTTAAGAAGCTCAATGTCTAGTCATAGTGGAAAACATAGAGAACTAAATAAACAATTGTAGTTATGAATCCTGTTCCTGATAAAATACAAAATTGACATAGCTTCTAGCTTCCTCCCTCAAGGTCAACTATTGATAGAAACCCAAGAGCTATTAAGAATAATAAGAAACCTATGGATAGACAGATGGGTGTTTGAACTGTTGGTGGTAGGGGGATAATTGTAGCCTAGGCCAGGTTTGGCCAATGAGGCTCTAAGAAGTTAAATTAGGGAAAGAAACCACTTGAGTTCTGCTCTTGATTGTTTTCTGCCTTTGCCTTGGGACACTCAATGCCTGACTGGTTATTCTGGGAATTGACAACTACATCTCAGACTTCTGATACCCACTTACTTAGGGTTGGGGCTTTATTAATTTGGGGCAGTGCTTAGATACCCAGAGTGGAATATAAACTCATAGGCAAATGTAATGAGACATCTGAGGAGCACAACAACTTCAAATAGAAAAAAGGCAACAAACAAATTATAGATGCCATGTATTATAAATCAGGATTGTTAGAACAGAAGGATAAGAATATCAGATAAGCATAAAAACCCATCAAAAAATTAAGATATTAGAATTGTAAGAAAAAGAAAAAATATAAAAAGGATCCAGATATTTTGTATAAGAAATATAATACTTGAAATAAAGAGCACAGTAAATAGAATAGGATAAATAATGGAATGAATATAGCTAAAAAATGTATTAGGAACTTGAAAGCAAAGAGGAATTGTTCAAGGAAGAAACAAGAGCAGCTAACTACATCCAATATGTAAATACAAATCAAGAGAAATAGAGGATAGAAACTGAAGTGCCAATATTTGGATAATAGGAGTTCCAGAAAAGTGAAAACTAAAAATATAAAGATGATTTTTGAGAAAGTAATGGAAGTAGATTCCACAGAAGTAAGAATTTAAAAAGATGACTAACCTAAAAATACTGGGTCCAAAATACCAGACTGAAAAGATGAGACCCACATTAAGAAACATTATAGAAAAATTAAGAATATAAAAGACAAAATGAAGTTTATAAAAATTTCCAAAGAGAAAGGGCAGATCATATTGATAGGAACAAGAATCAAATTGACATCAGACTTGTCAATAGTAACACTGGATGCAAGAAGATGACGGTTTAACCTTTTTAAAGTTTGGAATGAAGAAGACTTTGATCTGGGTATGAAGTTGAAGTACTGGCCTGTAATCTATTTCTCTTCCTATTACTGGGCATGGGTGGCGTGATCTTTGGCAGGTGACCTAGGCTAATACGCATTTATACATGCTGATAACTGACCTTTTGATAAGTAGACATATAAATGATATTTGCTAGGAGGAGAATCCTTATATATGGAATGTTCTTTTCGCTGTGTCTCTGGGATAGAATTGCTTATGGTAAATAAATTGTAATCTATGGATTTATGAGACATGGCTACTCAGAAAATGTCATGTAAACTATACAACTACTTGGGGTATAAAACAGATGTTTTGTAACCTAAACATGTGTAAAGTCTCACAAACTTTAGTTAGAGACCTCATGTATTCTGGCCAGATGGTGTGTCTAATGCAAGAAGTAAGGATTTGAAGAGCCATGTGGGATATCCTAGATCTCTCCTTGATTTACTTGTGCCTCTTGATTGCTTCCATCCTTAAAATTATTAGCAAAGTTTGGTACTGCGTAAGATCTTAGAGTCATATAAGTTTGATTTGCTAATCTGATTCTTTTTATTAGCAAACTTACAACCTAACCATCAAAGGCATAGAAAAGAATGTCCTTAAATCTGATAAAGTTCCTCTTACACACACACACACACACACACACACAACCTAAATTGAGAAATGTAAGAAATATTCCCTTTAAAATTGAGAATTGAGACAAGAATGGCCATTATGGCCAGTTCTAATTAGCAGTGTATAGGAGGTCCTATATAATGTTATAAAACAATAAAAAGAAATTAAGGAACTAAGGTTTGGAAAAGAGGAAATAAAATCAAAATTTTTGGTAGATGATATGATTGTCTACTATTAACTACTCCAAAAAAATCTATAAACAAGTTAATAGAAATAATAGAGTTTAGTAAGGGGGTGAATATAAAATCATTAAGCAGAAATCAATTGTATATTTGAACATTAGTAACAAATAACTGGAAAATATAATTTTAAAAGGCATTTATTATAGCATCAAAAATCAAGTATCTAGTAATAAGTCTAACAAAAAAGTATGCAAAACTTTATTGAGGTATTAATAAGATCAAAATAAGTAAAGATATTTTATGTTCATGAATAGGAATATTTAATATAAAAATGTCAATTTTTCTACAAATTGATCTATATGTAGAATGTCATCTACAAAATTCTCAACAGTATTTTTCTTGGAACTTGATAACGTTATTAAAAATTTATATGGAATAGCAGGTGTCAAGAATAAGCAAGATACTTATAAAGAAGAGTAAAGAGGGGTGCCTTTCACCACCAGGCACCAAGAATTATTATAAAGTTATAGTAATTATGACAGTATGTTACAGTCCCTGGTATTCACCAATTACCAACAATGAAAGATAACCTAAAAACAGACTTATGTATTTGAAACTTTGATATATAAAAGTGGTGGTATAATAAGATCAGTGGAGATAGGAGTTATTCAATAAATTTTTCATACACATAAGAAAGAAAAGTTAGGTCCTTATTATCCACCATGCACAAAAATCAATTCCACAGGGATGAAGAATTTAAATATCAAAGGCAAACCTTTAAAACCTTAACAAAATATATATATGAACACTACTCTAATATTGGAGATAGGGAATGACTTTTTAAAATAGAAGAAGAGCTAACGATATGGAAAAGGTGATAAATTTGACTTTAAGATACAAGAACTTTTATTCATCATGTCATTTTAAGAAAGTGAAAAACCAAAGTACAAACTGTAAGATGTATACAATACGTATCATCAACACAGGATTTATTTCACAAATATTTGATGAACAACATATTAATAAATGTCACGTAACTCAAAAGAGAAATAGGCATTTCACAGATGAGGAAACACATGTGGTCAATAAATATATGAAGGAATGTTAAACTTTATTATAATCAAGGAAAAGCAAAACAAGTCTAAGAGGAAATACCATTTTATATACATTTAGGTGGGAAAAGTAGACTGACAATACTGAATAGAGAGGATGTGGAACAGCAGGATCTCATGTATTGCTGGTGGGAGCATGAATTGGCACAGCAAATCTGTTTGGCATTATCTTATAAAATAGAACATTTGCATATTCTATGGGCCAGCATTTCTAGTCCTAGATATATACCCTAGGGAAACTTTTGAAAATTTTGTACAGGAGACATTTACAGAAGTATTCATAACATGTCACCGTAGTAAAGAACTGGAAATGACCTAAATATCCATTTACAGAAGAATGGATAGTGTTATGTTCATGCAATGTAATATTATACAGTATTCAAAATGAAGAAACTAAAGCACAAGGAAAAATATGGGTCAACTTTAACAATGTAATATTGAGTGAAAAAGGGGGTCCCAAAAGGTTACATAAATAAGTAAGCCTTTCATAAAGTAAAAACACTAAATCTAAATGATACATTTTTTTCTCAGAACATATATGAATAGAAAATTTTATATATGTACATGTATATATACATATACATGTATAGTGAAAGTCTATGTGTAAATATATGTAAATATTCACATAAAAGTATGCACTTATACATATAAAGCCAAGGAAACCTATGATACAATTTAGGATAGTAGTCAGGATAGTTTCAGGGGCTGGGATTGCGATCAGCCCCAAAAGTAAATAGAAGTTATTGTCATTTTCTAGTTTCTATTTCAAGTGGTGGTTTGCTGATATTGTATTACTAAAGAGAAGGGAAGAAATAAAAAGAGGGCCAGGTAAATACCAGGGATGAGAATGTGTCATGAACCAAAGAGGGTAATCAATCTAATTTGGGGTGCTTGAATCACACACATACACACAAATACACAATAATAGTGGTATTTTCTATGAGATGGGTAAGTATAAGTTGTTATAGGAGCACAGGAAAGCAGCATTTAATCCAAAATGGATGAAGGGAAGAATCTGGAAATAGCTTGCCCAAAAAGAGCATGTCTGAGCTATAGTATTGATAACTTTCATTGTGCACATTCTATGTGTCAGACACTGTTCTAAGTATATTTATGTGTGCTGACTCATTTAATCCTCATAATAATAGGTACTATTATCACACTTATTTTAACGTGTACAGATCACTTAAGTAACAATGTTACTCAACTAACAAGTGGCAATTATTCTCCGAGATAGTTATTCTCTCCCACATACATGGTATTATTACTATCCTTTTTTGACTACATTTAATTTCTGTCTCTATCATCAAAGTTTGCGGGCCTTGACAGTGTGACCCATGTCCCATTCATTGTTTATTTCCAGACCTAGAACAAGGTCTGAAACACATTATGTACTTACTAAGTGCTCATATAATGAGTAAATATATGAATGAATAAATGAAGATTTAATAGTCTTGTTTTTGGTCTCTTTTTGGTGAGGGGACAAAGCAAGACCAACATGTAAACAACTTACTATAATGCAAGATATTTGCCTCCAGAGAAGTATGCGCAAAGGTCATGACCTATTGTGAGAAACTATGTAACATTTCTTAGAAGTGCTGTTTTAAGGAATGATAATCACTATTTAGTCAGGGAAAATTTTTTGCTATTGAGAAAAAAGTGAGAGTGATGCCAAATAGGTCAGCAACACATAATTACTTAGCCAAGGCTAGTTATTTCATAGGCCCTTATATAGATGGAGCATCAGACAGATTAAAAGGAAATGTTTCAAAGTAGAAAAATGTAATGCCATGAAGTCTCTCATATAATATATAATAAAACAACACATTAGATTACCCAAAGTTAACTGCAGGAGGATGATGTTGTTGGGGGAGGGGATAGGACTAAAGAAAACCCCTGAAAGCACAGTGATGGAAAGAATTCCCACACAGCTGATATAGGTAGTAGTGAGCATCAGTGCTTCCAGCCATTAAGATAGGGTGAGGTTCTTAGTGTTATGAAGTTCCACTTAAATCAAGATCCTGAGAGAGCACAGAACAATGAATGGATTTTCTCATCCTGTAATCCTTGGCCATCATATCTAGCCTAGGTCAGGTCATTGTGGAGAGAATTCATCTACCCACATTGATAATGAGTAATTGTTCATAGAGATTAAATTTCCAAACTCTACTGGATCATGAAAAAATAATCAATATAGCACAGAGATTAAGAACGTGGATTCTAGAGTCAGACTGTCCAAAATCTAATTCTGCCACTTGTTACTTAAGTGATCTGTACATGTTAAAATAAATGTGGTAATAGTACCTATTATTGTAAGGATTAAATGAGTCAGCACACATAATATACTTAGTGTCTGACACATAGAACGTGCACAATGAAAGTTATCTACCAATACTATAGCTCAAAAACCCTTTCTTTGGGAAGCTATTTCCAGATTCTTTTCTTCATCCATTTTGAATTAAGTGCTACTTTGCTGTACTCCCACAACAACTTGTACTTATTCATTTCATAGCAAATACCACTATTATTGTGTATTTGTGTGTATGTGTGTGATTCAAGTACCCCAAATGGGACTGATTATAATCACTGGTTCATGACACATTCTCATCCCTGGTCTTTGTATGGCCCTCTTTTATTCCTTTCTTTCTCCTTTCTTTTATCTTTAGTCTCAGAGAAGTTCTCCAAGACAGGCAGCAGGTGTTCTCAATCTAAGGAAGAGTCAGGCAAAGAACAGGATAAGAGGGTAAATGTCTCATTTTGCTTCATGATATCCTGAAGGTACACGCTCAGAAATTTGTTAGGGAGTTTTAATTTGTTTGTTTAACAAAGATTTTTGAGCCATTATATGCTAGGCACTTTAGCCAAACACAAATATGTTTTTGTTCTTGACCTCAGGTAACTTAAAGTAAGGTAGAAGAGCTCATAATTAATCAAAAATAATCCTGTGGCTTCAAAAGTTTACTTAAGATTCAGTGAAATAATGCATACTTTTGGGCTGACAGAGATTGGCTCTCATTATATGTTTCTTAATAATTGTTTCTTTTGTTGTTAGTGGTGGATTATTCTACAAAGGAGAATAATTAAAAAGCAAATCTCCCTCTTATTTCAGCCTGTCTCTGACATGGTAAATATCCATGTACTCACCTGTTACACATATTTTAATTACTTTTTCCTCGCCTCAGGCTCTTGTAAGGATTTTTGTAGAAATCTCTTTGTTAAGGCATCTCACTTATTTCTCTACTAATTAATCAGAAAATTCATTTATTTCTCCCTTTTTTGCCATTTAGCAAAGAATGTGAAGCTGTAAGAACTTTTTATGTAAATTTATGAAGCTTAGTCTGGATTACTTTTCTGCTATGGAAGCAGTAGCTGTTTTATGGTTGGATCTAACTCTGGCACTTCTTTGGTGGCATTTTGCTTAGTCAGTGGCATCTTTTCAGGTGCTGGGAAGTGCCCTTTCAGCAGATGGATTAATGTGTGCAGATCGGCATGGCTCTCATGAAGTTTTGCTTCTGTGGACTATGCATCTCCACGTACATTCGTGTAGTTTCTAGGAATCTTCTTTTTAAACATGGTTCTTGGCAACTTTGAGGGGAAAGGGTGGATTTGTCTTAATTTTAACCCATTGTGTCCTCACAGAAAAGTTTTCTTATAAATGAAGTTTTTATATTCCTGAAGTGGAAAGATCAGATAGATTTGGGTTCAAATCTCAGTCTAACTGTGAATTTCGGCAAGTTATTAAAAATTTTAGAACCTCAGTTTCCTCATTTGCTAAATGTAGGATGAATCTCATATAGTTATTTGAGGTTTAATTAAGAACATTTATAAAATGTCTAACACATAGTTGATGTTATGAGCTGAATTGTGTCCCTCCAAAATTCTTATGTTGAAGTGCTAATTTCCAGTACCTCACAATGTGACTGTATCTGAAGATAGGGCCTTTAAAGAGGGCATTAGGGTTGTCTGTAATCTGATCTGACTGATGTCCTTATAAGGAGAGTTTTGAGCATGCAGAGATACACCAGGGCTGTGCACGTACAGAGGGGTGACCATATGAAGAGACAGGAGGAGAGTGTCCTTCTGAAAGCCAAGAAGAAACTAACTCTGCCAGTACCTAGATCTTAGACTTCGAGCCTCCAGAACTGTGTGAAAATAAATTTCTGTGGTTTAAGCCTCCCAGTCTTTCATATTTTTTTATGGAAGCCCTAGCAAAGTAATACAGTTGGCACTCAACAAATGGCAGCTTGCTTTTTTTTTTTTATTAACTTTTAGAATGTTGGATTTGGAGCCAGTGAGCCTGGGTTTGAATTCTCTGTGCTTCAATTTCTTCATCTATAAAGTAGAGTGAATAATATATGTCTTATAGTTAGATGTAAGGATTAAATTAGTTAATACATATAAAGTTCTTAGAATAGGGACTTAATTTCTTTTTTTTTTAGTAAGCCACCTCACATCTACCTGATCCTTCCCTTATCCTGACTGCACAAGTGTTAAAAACAGAAGCAATTGACGTGTGCATAGTGCTTTCATCTACTGAAGAAGCCTCTTGACTTGTGTTCCTACTTTCAGTCAATGTCTCATATATATTCTGCACATTGCCCAGGACTAGATTTCCAGAAGAGGCTCTTTACTTATTTTACAGGTGCTTTTAGTGGCTCATCATTAACAATGAAATGATCTCTATATTATCTATTCTGGCATTCAAAGCCTTCAAAAATCTAGATCCTAAGTGCCTTTCCAGTCTAGTTTCCTGTAACTCTTCTCCCTACTGCAAATCCTCTTATTTATATTCCTTATATAGATACTTATAAGTGATCATAAGTACTTATGTTAACTTACTTAGATTGATTCATCTTCTCCTAAACACACTCTTTCCTACTTATGTGGTTTGATCCAGACTTTTTCTTCTAGCTGTAATTCTTTCTATGTTTATCTACCCTTATTAAAATCCTAATTGTTTATTAGGTTTCAGTTGTTCTTTTGAAGTTTTCCTTAACAATTTCAAACAAAAATGAATTTTACTTGCACTTCTGAACTTTTTATTACTATAATTGTTGACCTTAAATAGTTGTCGAATGCAAAACATGGATATATGGATGGATGAATGAATGAAAGGATGGGAGCACTTGAAAATGCTAATTTCCATTAAAGGTGGCACACTTTTGAAATAAATTATTACCTGCAGTGAATGATCCAATAGTATTACTTTATTCCTCTTTATCTCTGTTTTCTACTTAAATATACTAGTCAAAATTGATTTAGAAGTTATTGCATCTACATTATTATGAGCCTTAGTGCATGAGTTGAAATTGAAAATTTATTTAAAAGTTTGTCTTCATTGAAATACTGGGTAAGCAGGGATGAAGTGAGAGAGTGGCATGGACTTATATATACTATCAAATGTAAAATAGATAGCTAGTGAGAAGCAGCAGCATAGCACAGGGAGATCAGCTTGGTGCTTTGTGACCACCTAGAGAGGTGGGATAGGGAGGGTGGGAGGGAGACGCAAGAGGGAGGAGATATGGGGATATACGTATATGTATAGCTGATTCAATTTGTTATAAAGTAGAAACTAACACACCATTGTAAAGCAGTTATACTCCAATAAAGATGTTAAAAAAAAATACTGAGTTGAACATGTTGCTAGGCTTCCCTAATGTTTGTGAAATTGAATGAGTAGTTAGATAGATGCATGTATAGTAACATTGTAATTTTCTTTTCTGACAGGGACATTGGGAAGGTTATTAGTGCCTGTAATGATTTTTGTCCCCCCTTGATGGAAAGACACTATGCAAATACAGAGTGCAGAATAAAGAATTCCATCAAAACCAGAAGGGTTATATTGTCAGTGGCTGACAATATAACCAGAAGGGTTATATTGTTATATTGTCAGTGGCTGTTGATGGATTTAAAAAGTTGTGCCAAAAGGAAGAGAATCTAAAACATTACTTCTAACCCTGAGGCATGGTTTCGGGCTGAAAATCTTAACCCGAGGTCTTATGATGAACCTGTTTTCATTCAGCTGAAACTATCACCTAGTAGATAGAATTATGGACTTAAGATTCTAATGGCCAGGCAGAAAGTACGGGAGAAAGTATCTATTTCTCCCCCTCTGGTACCCACACAGGTGCCTCATTTAATTATTTACTTAAAATTGATCGTTAGGTGTTTCCCATCCTACATATATCAGGCACATTGCTAAACTCTTGAGTTACAGTGTCTTGACATAAGCGGATCCTGCCCTTAACCTGCCTGATCTGGGTCTGGCTTTCAGAATTTCATTCTCATCAGCTTATACCTAGAGATAATAAATATTCTTGCTGTGTACACTGTCTAATGGCTTCTTTCCAACAATATTAGAAGTAGGCAATACAGAATGCCATTGCGTTTTGCAGATGTTTGGAGGTTCAGGAAGGAAGAGAATGTCTTAGTCTGCTTGAATTGCTATAACAGAATATCACAGACTTGGTTTAAATAACGAACACTTACTTCTCACAGCTCTGGAGGCTGGAGAGTCCAAGATCATCTTCCTTGTTTATAGATAGTAGTGTCTTGTTATATTGTGGAGAACAGAGAGGGTAAGCAAGCTTTCTCCTGTCTTTTCTTATAGAGGTGCTAATTCCAACATAAGGACTTTACCCTCATGACTTAGTTACCCCCCAAATTTCCAATCTCTAAATATCATCACGCCAGGGATTAGAGTTTCAACATATGACTTTTGGAGGTACACAATCATTCAATTCATTGTAGAGAATTAATATCTTCTGAGTATCTGCTATATTCCAGCACTGGACTTTGTATTTTATAAACTTAAAAAGCTCTCAGTGACATTGTATTAGATATCTTTGTTACGAGGTATACCTTCTTCTATCACAGAACTTATTTTACTGGTGGTTTGTGTCTATTTATCCAACTAGTGGGTAGGCTCTTGAGGGAAGGGGCTATGTATATCTTGTTCATTTCTGTATCCTCATTATTATTTTTATTATTTTTTATTGATTTATTTATTTTTGGCTGCACTGGGTCTTCATTTCTGCACACGGGCTTTCTCTAGTTGCGGTGCTTGGACTTCTCATTGTGGCGGCCTCTCTTGTTGTGGAGCACAGGCTCTAGGCGTTCAGACTTCAGCAGTTGTGGTACACAGGCTCAGTAGTTGTGGCTCGCGGGCTCTAGAGCGCAGGCTCAGTAGTTGTGGCGCACGGGCTTAGTTGCTCTGGGGCATGTGGGATCTTCCTGGACCAGGGCTTGAACCCATGTCCCCTGCATTGGCAGGCGGATTCTTAACAACTGTGCCACCAGGGAAGCCCTGTATCCTCCTTATATAGCAGGGTGTTTGGCATGTTGAAGGAGCTCAACTAATATTATTAAGTCATGAAAAATTTACAACATTACTTAATCTTTTTATTGACATTCCTAACCTCTCTGCACTTTAAAACGGCAAAGCTAATAGTCCTCAGGATTGTTCTGAAAATCAAATTAAAGGTGCTCTTAGATTAAGATGGCATATTGAAACTGCAGCACAGATTTTCCCTTTCCCAGTACTTAATTACGAAAGCAAAAAATAGTTAAAACTAGCCAGCACACACACACACACACACACACACACACACACACACACACCACCATCACCACCACCACTACCACTGCCAAATGAGGCAAGGGAGATACTCTAAGGCAACAATCTTTAAAAACTAGTGACCAAGGATGGACAATAAAGGTTTTAGAGTGGAATAGACATATACAGCAGAGTTTGGCTTCTAGTGGCATCCAGACCTCCTACCGATGGTCTTACCTACATTGTCACCCCTATCTCCAGTAAAAATCTAATTAGAAAGTAAGTAAGTTATAAGCAAAGGCTACTGGAAATAGCTGCTGGGGAGAAACAGCTGAAATGATAAAGTAAATAGTGAGGCTGACTTTCTTTGTGGAAAGTAAAGGATTCTAGGGAAACCATATGAAATATAACATTACAATTAGGAAAATTCAGTCCTAGGACAGGATGTTTAACAAAATCTCAGAAGAGAGAATGATCAGTTTTACTCCAAAGACTCCATATCTGCATGGTCTAGTTTTTCTCCTGCCCCTTTTATTCCCCTAAGAGTAAGAAATATCCAGACCTTACTTAAGCTGTAGCTGGGGACAGGAATGATGGGAAATAGCACCAAGAAATCATCCCCATCATATCAGAGCAAAGAGAATGATCAGAAGAATGTCTTTTTATCTTATGAGGAAAAGAAAAAAAATGTCATAGTAACCTCCCAAACTACTACAACAAAAAAAATTAAAGGTATGAAAGACAAAAATTCAACATAGAATTAAATATAACTCATTGGCAGAAAGAAATTTATGCTATATAGACTCAACATGTCCAGACTGGAGTTTCTATTTTACCTTTTTCTTCTAGAGACTTATGATATATTGCTTAGCTGTAAAATTATCTGGGGCACCAAATAAAAGTACATTTAGAAATTGTGATGTCTGCAAAGTGCCATTAACTAAGGCCCCATAAACCTGTGATAGGGCTACCTGTATTTCCATGTCTTTTACATATTTCTGTTATGGAAAAATCAAGGTAATTAGATAGATTATTTTTACTCATATTGCCATATTCTGAATTCAGATTACTATTGATTACTTCAGATTACTATTACTATTTTTGTTTAATAGCCTCACTACTTCTATCCCTTTACTATTGTAAAAGATAAATCACTACCATAAGACAAAAACAAAGGAAGGATACATAAGAAATATTGAAGGTATTGGTACTTAGTATTTAGATAACACATTCATGGAAATGTTCCATTGTGTCTGTCTGTCTATCTATCTATCTATCTATCCATCCATTGTGCTTTGAATGAAGAAGTGAGGCTGTTGTCCTGGAAAGGTGTATTGATATCTCTGTTTGGATTAAAAATAAATTCAGACTTTTGTTTTGGGAGAAAGCAAATATGATTTACTGATGGTTTGATAATAACCGGCTTTGTCAATTAGATTATTTTGTGAGCATTTTCCATTAATTGAAGTGGGCTAATTTTACTCCAAGATTTTGATGAAAATATGTTATCAAAGAAATATTGTTCATTGGTGATGGAATAATGGGTATCAGACTTACTTTTGTGCCATAAACAACTGTAAAACTGGACAAAAGGCATAAAGCAGCTCTTTTGGGGGCATTCAGCAACAGACAAGAAAAGATGGTAATCCCTGAAAAAAAATAAAATAGGTGAGTTTTATCTAAATCCTAACTTTCTGCCTGGCAGAGAATAAAAATTTTAAAGGGTGGAGAAAAGTGATGTTGGAGCTTATTCCTGCTGAAGTGGCTAGAATTTGCAGGGCAAAATACTAGAAATGAGAGAACTACCCTGAGAAGGAACTCCAATAATCTGCATGAGAAATACCACTAAGTCTTACTGAAACAAAGATCACAAATGCAGGATGAAACTTAGTGAGGCCTGGCAGAGAGCAGCTTAAAGTAAATCTGTACTTTAAGAAATATTAAATTAAGTTCTTCAAAATGAAGGAAAATGACACCAGATAGAAGCTCAGATATCCATAAATGAATGAAGAGTATCCAAAATGGTAAATATGTGGGTAAATATAAAATATTTTTTCTCTCATTTCTTAATTTCTTAAAACAGTTAACTCTTTAAAGCAAAAATAGTAACCATGTGTTTTTGATTTATAAAACAGGTAGAAAAATGTATAAAAAACAAGAGCACAAAAAACAAATGTGGTAAATGGAAGTGTACTATTGTAAGGTTCTTACATTCATCTGTGAAGTAGTTTAATATTAATTTGATGTAGACTATGAAAATTTAAGGAAGAATATTGTAATTCCTAAAATAACTAAAAATACAAAAATGTATAGTAAAATAGCTAATAGAAGAGATAAAAAATATTGTGTATATTATTTAAACCCAAAATAAGACAAGAAAGGAGGTTAAAAAATACAAGATGGGACAAATAGAAAACAAAACAAATAGCAAAATGGTATTCTTAAACCCAACCATATCAATAACTACATTAAGTATAAACAGGCCAAGAACTATAATTAAAAGGCAGAGATTGTCAAACTGGATTTAAAAACAAGACTGCCTACATGCTTTTTACTAGAGAAAAGTTTAGATATAAATATGCCAATAGGGTAAAAATAAGAATATGAAGAAAAGATAAACCATGCAAACATCGATCAGAAAGAAAAAGCTGAGTGTCTATATTAATATCAGACGCAGTACATTTAAATATAAGAAGTATTACCAAAGATAGTGAGGTAAATTTCATAATGATAAAGGGAAATTTAAATACCTGAGATGTCTTGAACCCTTTGTGAATGAGTCACTAAAAAAGATGAAAACCTCATCTTAAATGAGAAGCATTCTAAAATATACATTTCCCTGCTCCACTGGATTTAAACATTTAAAAAATATTCTTTCATGTTTGCTTCTCTGATTCTTGTCATGAAGTTTTTTCACGTAAAATGCTGTTTCTCCTCCTTGAAACCCCTTTGCTATGTGACAACCTTCCTATTCCTCCTTCATGGAACAACTCGTGTATCAAGCAGACCTCACAAATCCCTTTTGGTGGCCTCATCATATTTAACCCTTTACTAGTTAGTCATCCAGTAAATATTTTTTGAGCTCCTACTGTGTACTAGGCATTGTTCTAGGCCCTGAGGATACAACAATGAATAAAATTCCTCCTGGGATATAGGGGATGGAGAACAGAATATAAATAAACAAATAAATGTGGAGCATGCCAGGCAGTGATATATGCAATAGAAAAAAATAGAAATTTAGGAAATGTCATTGAGGAATGGTAAAGTAAGGCATCTCTGTAAAGCTGTCATCTTTTCAGAGCTGGAGAAAGTGAGGTAGGACTTTTAGATACCTGGGAGAAGATCAGCCTTGGTAGAGGCAACATCTGCAAAGGAGCTAAATCAGGATTATACCTGGTTAGTATGTAAGGTAGATAGGATAAGAGTGTGGCTGGAAGGGAGTGAGAGAGTGACAGGGTCATAGCAGAGGAGGCCAGAGAGGTGGTAGGGGGCTACATATAGGTTTGTGAATACCTCATCATGAACTGGAAGGCCATTGGAGGGAGTTTTGAGCAGAGTAACATTACCTGACATATTCTCTAGTATCACTCTGCCTACAGTGTAGAGACTGAATTCCTTATCCCTTAAGGTAGCTAAGAAAGGATTATGCAAGGCAGACAGAAAATACTTGCAGATTTATTGGCCAGTCCTCCAAAGTAGATTTATGTCAGTGCCTTTTATGTGCCTTTTAATGATCCTTTGAGTTATTCAGAAAGATCTTTGACATTCATCTGTTGAAATATTTTTAAAAATAGTCATATATCTTATGAGTGACTAAAGAGGTAAACATTGTATATTTTTACAGTTAATGGAAAAACAAAACAAAAACACACATCCATTAAACCTATGACAGGAATACCTACAAGAATATTTTTCTTTTTCAATTTCTTTTTCTTAGCTCCAGATTATAAACAGGTGATCTTTGTTTATAACTTAAATAACTTTGTTTGTAACTTATTTATTTATAACAGCTATCATTTCTCTTGACTTTAGGAGTTCTGGTAATATCCTCAACTGATTGATTATCTCTAGGATGACCCAGAAATCTTCCCTTTATAGATGCTATTTCTCTTTTATTCCAGTTTCTCGTTTTGCCTTTGACTTTCTGGGATAGGCAGGCATTGGGAGTGGTTTTCGCTTGCAGTCATTTCCACTTGAACTCTCCTCCCCAACACCATTCTATCTTTTTCAGTTGCTTGAGAAAGAAGCCAAGATGTCTAAATGTAACACTGACTAAGAAGATTTAAGCTTCACCAAAGACTTTTAACTTTGATGTACAAGCTCCCTGTCTTTTAACTACCACAGGCAATATCCTTGGTTGATAACTCAGTTTTGGCTCTGAAGAGTCTTTTGTATACGTTTTTCTTACTAGGAGAGCAGGGATAGCGTTCAACCTAAGAAGTTTTCAGAGTTTCAGGTCATGAGATAAGGATTTTCAGAACTCAGAAACAACAGTATTCTCTTTCCATTGTGTTAAACTTGAATTCACTTTAGAGTAATCACTGTTTCCAACACATCATTCTCTTGAGTTTGTTATTTTACCAGTTCCTACAGTGTGTTCACCCCTTTCCACATTTATGAATTCATGGCATATTTATTCAGTTTGTGTTATTGTGTCTCAGTGTTTTGTCCTGAAATATTCAAATAGAGAAACAAGTGAATTACTGAATTTTTCATAAATACATTTTTAGTCTTCTTCTTTTTGATTTATTTTTTGTGAATGACTATACCCAACATACTGGTTTTTCTTACAGCCTTCCCTTTATTTTGGGTATTTATCCATCCGTTCAGCCATCCAGCCATCCAACCATCCATCCAGCCATCCGTCTAGCAAGCCACCTGTCTAGCAAATGTGCTATGTAGTTTTACTAAATTTCAGGCACTGAACTATAAAATTTGATACAAAATGAATAAGAATTATAGGTGTTTCATAAATGCAGTTTGATTACAGTTAAAACGAAGATTTTTTGAATCCATTGGAATTTAGCTTCAAGAATATTTCTATGTTTACTTATTCACTTATGAATTCATTTAACGAATGTTTAATCAGTGTCTACTATATATATATATATTTTTTTTTTTTTTTTGCGGTACGCAGGCCTCTCACTGTTGTGGCCTCTTCCATTGCAGAGCACAGGCTCCAGATGCGCAGGCTCAGTGGCCATGGCTCACGGGCCCAGCCGCTCCGCAGCATGTGGGATCTTCCCAGACCGGGGCACGAACCCGTGTCGCCTGCATCAGCAGGTGGACTCTCAACCACTGCGCCACCAAGGAAGCCCTCAGTGTCTACTATATGCCAGACACTGTTAGAGGCTAGTATGTGAGAATGAACAAGGGATGGTCTCTGTCCTTCAGAGAGTTGCAGTTTAGTGGGAGAGAAAGAAACATAACAAATGATTATGTCACAAAATGAAATAACTGTAAGAAAGGTCAATGTAGTGTTCTGATAGCAGCAGAGGGACAGGAGTGACTAACTCTGGGGGAGACAGAAAGCTTTCAGAGGAGGTCATGTTTAAGTTGGGCCCAGTTCTTCCTATTCAAAATGTTGTCAATAGACTAGCAGCAGTATCACCTGTTCCCAGGTATTACCTGGAAGTTTCTTAGAAATTCGGTTCTCAGGCCCCAGGCCAGACTGATGGAGTCTGAATTTAATTTTAACAAGATCCTCAGGTCAATTGTAAGCACATTAAAATTCGAGAAGCACTGATTTAAAGTAAGAATACTTTGGCAGTCATTGGTAAATGTGATTTGAGGGTTAACTTCCACTTTCTGTATTCTTCACAGTGGCCCTTGCTGCATCTTCCTCAACTTTGATACTTTAAAAAAAAAATAGGCATGATTAACTCCACAGGTTTAGGACATGCATTTGACCTTGCATGTTTCTTCACTACTTCAGGGATTGGGTTTAGGTACACTTGTAACAAAAATAATTAATAAATAAGGAAGGAAGTGGTAAAAATAAATAAACAAACAAACAAAAAGAATACTTTGGCAGGTAAAGAAGGTAGATAAGAGAGTTTAAACAGAGGAAGGCCCACATGCAAAGGCACAGGACATGGAGGCACATGGCACATTTGTTGTGTTAAATCTTAAGGTGCATCACAGAAGGCAAGGGAGAGGAATTTGGTAAAACACATGAGTACCAGGCTGTGAAGGACTTATACTCTATGTAAAGAATTTTAACTTTTTCTGAGCCATAGGCTACAATTGGAAGATTTTAAGCAGATAAATGACATGATGCTTGAGAAAGACAATGAAGACATGTGAAGAATGGATTAGAAATGAGTTAAGGAAATGTCTGCTGACTACTCAAGAAGTTATTTCAGATGAGAGGACCTAAACTAACAGTGAATATTCAGAGCAGGGGCTGCATTCAATAAATATTTTGGAAATTGAAATGATGGAAATTCATGCTTGACTAAATGAAGGAGATGAGAAATGAATCAGAGATGACACAGAGAAATTGAAAGATGGAAGCTAAGAAGCTATAGGGATGTTTGAGACCACCTCTGGGGTAGCAGCATAATAATATCTGCCCCAAATCAATGTCAGACTGCTTTGGGTTGTAAATAAACAGAGAGAAGAAAAAGAAAGAGAAGGCAGTAGCATGAGGAAGAGATAGAACTCAGAGATAGTATGGAGAGAAGGAATCAGTGGAGAAGAGACTAAAGTAACAACTCAGGGGAGTTACAAAAAATGGGACCAGGGGCGTAGAAAGAGAGTTGAATTTGGAAAGAAATAGGAACATCTATCTCTCCTTTCCTGAATGGTTGAGTTTTTAAGATATGGCGGAGCTTGGGATGGAAGCTAGAAGATGGAAGAGAAGGAACTTTGTGCTTTATGACTGCTATTTTCTCGATGAAGTAGGAAGCAAGGTCATCTGCAGAGAGAGAGTGGGCTGGGACAGGATCTTGATGAGAGTGATGAAGGTTTATAGTAGCCACTTTAGGGTGTGGGAGAAGTAGCTGACTAGAGACAACTAAAAGGATTGCTGGGCAGTGCTGAAAGCCTAGAAGGGGTTGGAAACCGTAAATAACTTGTTCTTTTCTCACTCCATCATTCTATGACAGTCCCTCTTTCCCCTCCTGCCTGCTTTCTTTTCTTTTATAGTTTGAGCAGGAAATAATTTTCCAGTAAATTTAAAGCCTAATTCAGGCAGCAGAAAAACAAAGGCTTGTATTTCAAACACCTAAGATAAATCTACTTGAGATTTTATGTTTTAGTTAAAAATAATTGGCACTCTTCCCTAATGAAAGTACCACATGTCCATTATTGAAAACTTGGAAAATAAAGAAAAATAAATCGGATAATATCATCCACTGAGAAAATGATTGTTGATACTTTTTTCTTTCAAGTACTTTCTCTAAACACAGTTTTGTCTGCTTGCTTTTGGTACATGATTGTGGTTAATCATAGATTAAACTCTCTTGTACCTTTCTCTTTTCACCTTTTTAAGATTTGTAATTTTTTTCCTGATCATAAAAGCAATTTATATTTATTGTCAATTTTTGAAAATACAGAAGAGTACACTGATGAAAATATAAATCACTCATAATTCCATCACTGCCATATGATGACTCAGTTGCTAAGGGTTTTGATAAAAGCTTTTATGTCACACTTCAGAAAACATTTTCTAGCAACATTTCCTGCTAGTATTTGATGCGAGGTTTTCTTCTTCATTAAGTTTAAACAGCATGGACCATAACAGAATTTTACCTGGAGAAAATCCAATCAGTGCAGCTACTACAAACAGCCCAGTCAGCTGTACCGAATTTCCCCCACACCCTACTGGCAGAGGTAAGGACTCAAGAGCAGAATGTGAAGAGGAGGAAGCATTGTAAGCTTCTATTTACCAAACATGTTCCTATGTCTTTGAACAATTATAAAGTACAGTTAACAAGCAACACGAAACCTGCTCTTCTCCTGAATGTAAGAGCTATTTTCCTTCCCCTCCCCTGTTGCCTCCTACCCCAAAGCTGACTTCTGTCAATTATGCCCTCAAGCAGTGGTGGCTCTAGAAATTTGTATGGGAGGGACTTTTAGGAGTGTAATAATCTCAAACACTGATACAGCACTGTCTATGTGTCAAGCAGTATTCTAAGTATTTTACATAGATTAATTTTATTTAATCCTCACAACAAAACTGAGTGTTAGGTAGTGCTATTATCCCCACTTTGAAAATAATGAAACTAAGGCATGAAGAGATTTAGTAATTTGCCAAGAACACATTCTTTAAGTGGGGTAACTGAGTTTCAAAGTTAAGATGTCTGTCTCAGGATCCTTTTCATAACCCATGAACAATATCCAGCTGGAAGGGTAGCTGAGTGGTTTGCTTTGAGTTCATATTGTAAGAACGCATTTTATTTAGAATATGTATTTGGTGCGGCTTGAGGGTTGATTAAAATTCTCCCAACTCCCACCCTTATTCTACTTCCAACATCGAACCTTGGTATTATGACCGCTTCTAAATTTTCTTGATGGTCGCCATGAGGTGATCCAGATGTTTTAGTAAAGGCTAGTAGTGTAAGCTTCTCTGTATTCTAGATTCTTATCATGGTTTTAACTGCCATTCTCTTGTCTTCTCATCTTCCAGAAAAGGACCGGCTTGATTTAGGTGCTTCTTGCTTTCTCCAAGCTTGAAAGTTCCTATGACATTGCTGTTTAGTCCTGTGTCCTTAAAAATTATAAATGGTTCTTTAGCTGCTTCTAATAGTTTATAAAAATTAAATACTTATTCTTTAAATTACCAACAAAGCTCCTTTCTTGGCGTCAGCTTTGCTTGACACACTCAATCCTGACTTCCTTGCCTTCTTGACTGCTTCTTGTTTAGTTTCCAGGCTTAGAATGGTTGCTCTTCTGTCCTAGCATTGAGAAATCTGGAATGCACACTGGTGCTGTGTTCAGTGTTCTCACAAGCTGCTGGATGGACGAAAGAGAATGGTAAAGGTAGTCTGTTGGTGCTTATGTCCCTGGCAAGCTAGCTTGGCTCTTCAGTTAGAGTTGACCATTGTGTCTCCAGGAGTGTTGCGCATAGGACCAGCTGGAACAAATGTTAGAAGGCAGGATGTTGCACGGAAAACAGCAATAAATTCATCATTGAATCCATATCACAACTTTAATTATATAACATCTCCCTCTCTCCTTCCCTCCCTCCCTCCTCCTACTCTCCCTTCTTCATTGCCTTCCTCCCTTCCTCCCTTTCTCCTTTCCTTCCTTCCTTCCTTCCCTCCTTCCTTCCTTCCTTCCTTCGTCCCTTCTTTCCTTCCCTCCATCCCTTCCTTTTCTCCTCCTCCTCCTTCTTCTTTCTCTCTCCCTTTCTTTCTCTTCCTTCCTTTCATTTTTTGTTTCTTCCCCATTCCTATGAGAAATATAGCATAGCAGAAGGAGCACAGGTTCTGAAGTTAGATAGCCTGGGTTCAAAGCCCGGTTTCACCCCTTTACAATCTGTACATTGATCTGATTAACTTCTTTGGGGCTCATTTTGCTTATGCAAAAAACCATCTCATGAGGCTAGTATGAATATTAGATGAGATAATACCAGTAAAATTATTAGAATAGTAATTTGCTCATTAAGCACTTAATAAATATTAGTTATCTTATCACTGTGAAAATATCTCTCTTTAGATTGTAAGTTCCAGAAGAGTGGGTATTTTCTTCACTATGTATGTCCAGTGCTGAGCAGAGTAGGTTCTTCATAAATATTGGTTGAACAAATAAATGAATGAGTGTTGAATCTACCGCTAAATAGATATGTGACTTAGGGCACATTATTTAACCTCTTTGAAAATGTGTGCTGGGTGTTTGGGATATAATGTGTAACTCACAGGGCTGTTAAAGAATTTCATGGGATGAGAATATGAAGGAGGCACAAGAGCCCACAGTTTCAGAGCAAAGGCTTTGAAGTCAGGCACAAATAGTTTTGACTCCTATTCTGCAAGAAGATATGATCTTGAATAAACCACTACTCTTTAACATTCAGTTTTTTCGTCTGCAAAATGGAGATCATAATTTTTATCTCAGAGAGTTGATTTAAGAATGAAATGAGACATGTATATACTTACAACATTGTTTTCTTAAAATAGTTTTTTACTAAGGGAAAGGACTTTGTAAGCATGAGAGCAACATAAAAACAGATTTTGACTTTTTATTAAATAGACAATTTTCCATTAAATTCTGCTGTACAGTGGCACCAAATAAGGGTCTAACTGTATCCTCAAAATTTAGGCAAGACTGAAGGAAATCAAGAAATAAAATTTTTGTTTAAAGAACCTGATGGTAATTTTGACAAGTTGCGATAATTCAAGTCTCATAGCTAGACTGATATGATGTCCTAGAAAGTAATTTTTTTAACGGATAGAAGTGTGATTTGCACAAAAATAAAGATTTATTTATAATAGTCCAGATATATACATTGTTTCTACTTTCCTAATAATAAGGTACAGAGTTGAAGGACACTAAGAAAGGTTTGGATTTTTATATTTAATGAGCATATTATTTTCTGTTTTGGAGAAATTGATTTTCTTAAGAACTCAAAATATTCCTTCTGTAGAAACCAGGAATGTGTTTTGCAGTAATCACTTAGTTGATATTGGAGAGAGGAAGAACATCCTCTCTCCAATATCACAGGCACTGTGTTTTGTTTCCCTTTATATCTTAAATCTTTGGCTTACAGAATGTATTCTTCATATATAGTTGTTGAGTGAATTAAATGAAAGTATTTGAGGAAAAGATTTCCACAGGATTCAACAAACATTTATATGTTAAATTTAGTTTCATCAGTAAATAATACTTAAGCACCCATAGTACCATTATAAAGACTGAATTGGTTCATGAATTTTATATGTACTCAATAGATACATAATATCAAACATGGCCCCCCCAAAAGAGTATAAAAATACACAAATGTTTCAGCAGGCTTGTATTATAACTATAAATCTGTGTTTACAAAAAATTGTGTTTGATTTGTTCATTGCTTCTAATACCATTCTTGGAATTTTTATTTTAGTTCCTTGGAAAGCAATCACATTCTTAACTCAGTCTCTAGTATTAAAATAGGTTACCATGATAGGTCTTTCAGAATACAAATACACACAGAATTGGTATTTGGGGCAAGATCTGACTTGGATAAGTTCTAATTGTAAAAATATTACAGGACAATTTGTGTTACCCATAAATCTCTCTATTTTTGATAAGAGATTTACCATTCAGAACAGCCAGGCAAGGGGAATTGAAAAACCTTAGCCACAGGTCTCTTTAGTAACTGAATATTTATAATAGAGTATTTCTTTTTCTTTTTTTTTCACATCTTTATTGGAGTATAATTGCTTTACAATGGTGTGTTAGTTTCTGCTTTATAACAAAGTGAATCAGTTATACATATACATATGTTCCCATATCTCTTCCCTCTTGCGTCTCCCTCCTTCCCACCCTCCCTATCCCACCCCTCGAGGTGGTCACAAAGCACTGAGCTGATCTCCCTGTGCTATGCAGCTGCTTCCCACTAGCTACCTATTTTACGTTTGGTACTGTATATATGTACATGCCACTCTCTTACATTGTCACAGCTTACCCTTCCCTCTCCCCATATCCTCAAGTCCAATCTCTAGTAGGTCTGTGTCTTTATTCCCGTCTCACCCCTAGGTTCTTCATGACCTTTTTTTTTTCTTAGATTCCATATATATGTGTTAGCATACGGTATTTGTTTTTCTCTTTCTGACTTACTTCGCTCTGTATGACTGTCTCTAGGTCCATCCACCTCACTACAAATAACTCAATTTCATTTCTTTTTATGGCTGAGTAATATTCCATTGTATATATGTGCCACATCTTCTTTATCCATTCATCTGTCAATGGACACTTAGGTTGTTTCCATGTCCTGGCTATTGTAAATAGAGCTGCAAGGAACATTGTGGTACATGACTCTTTTTGAATTATGGTTTTCGCAGGGGATATGCCCAGTAGTGGGATTGCTGGATCATATGGTAGTTCTATTTTTAGTTTCCAAGGAACCTCCATACTGTTCTCCATAGTGGCTGTATCAAGTTATATTCCCACCAACAGTGCAAGAGGGTTCCCTTTTCTCCACACCCTCTCCAGCATTTATTGTTTGTAGATTTTTTGATGATGGCCATTCTTACCAGTGTGAGGTGATACCTCATTTTAGTTTTGATTTGCATTTCTCTAATGATTAGTGATGTTGAGCATCCTTTCATGTGTTTGTTGGCAATCTGTATATCTTCTTTGGAGAAATGTCTATTTAGGACTTCTGCCCATTTTTGGATTGGGTTTTGTTTTCGTGATATTTACCTGCATGAGTTGCCTGTATATTTTGGAGATTAATCCTTTGTCAGTTGCTTTGTTTACAAATATTTTCTCCCATTCTGAGGGTTGTCTTTTCGTCTTGTTTATGGTGTCCTTTGCTGTGCAAAAGCTTTTAAGTTTCATTAGCTGCCATTTGTTTATTTTTGTTTTTATTTCCATTTCTCTAGTAGGTGGTCAAAAAGGATCTTGCTGAGATTTATATCATAAAGTGTTCTGCCTGTGTTTTCCTCTAAGAGTTTTATAGTGTCTGGCCTTACATTTAGGTCTTTAATCCTTTTTGAGTTTATTTTTGTGTATTGTGTTAGGGAGTGTTCTAATTTCATTCTTTTACATGTAGCTGTCCAGTTTTCCCAGCATCACTTATTGAAGAGGCTGTCTTTTCTCCTTTGTATATTTTGCCTCCTTTACCAAAGGTAAGGTTACCGTATGTGTGTGGGTTTATCTGTGGGCTTTCTGTCTTGTTCCATTGATCTATCTTTCTGTTTTTGTGCCAGTACCATACTGTCTTGATTACTGTAGCTATGTAGTATAGTCTGAAATCAGGGAGCCTGATTCCTCCAGCTCCATTTTTCTTTCTCAAGATTGCTTTGGCTATTCGGGGTCTTTTGTGTTTCCATACAAACTGTGAAATTTTTTGTTCTAGTTCTGTGAGAAATGCCAGTGGTAGTTTGATAGGGATTGCATTGAATCTGTAGACTGCTTTGGGTAGTAGAGTCATTTTCACAATGTTGATTCTTGCAATCCAAGAACATGGTATATCTCTCCATCTGTTTGTATCATCTTTAATTTCTTTCATCAATGTCTTATAGTTTTCTGCATACAGTTCTTTTGTCTCCTTAGGTAGGTTTATTACTAGGTATTTTATTCTTTTTGTTGCACTGGTAAATAGGAGCGTTTCCTTAATTTCTCTTTCTGAGTTTTCATCGTTAGGGTATAGGAATGCAAGAGATTTCTGTTCATTAATTTTATAACCTGCTATTTTACCAAATTCATTGTTTAAGTCTAGTAGTTTTCTGGTAGCATCTTTGGGATTCTCTATGGATAGTATCATGTCATCTGCAAACAGTGACCATTTTAATTCTTGTTTTCCAATTTGGATTTCTTTTATTTCTTTTTCTTCTCTGATTGCTGTGGCTAAAACTTCCTAAGCTATGTTGAATAACAGTGGTGAGAGTGGGCATCCTTGTCTTGTTCCTGTTCTTAGTGGAAATGGTTTCAGTTTTTCACCATTGAGAATGATGTTGGCTGTGGATTTGACATATATGGCCTTTATTTGTTGAGGAAAGTTCCCTCTATGCCTGCTTTCTGGAGTTTTTATCATAAATGGGTGTCGAATTTTGTCAAAGGCTATTTCTGCATCTATTGAGATGATCATATGGTTTTTCTCCTTCAGTTTGCTAATATGTTGTATCACATTGATTGATTTAGGCATACTGGAATATCCTTGCATTCCTAGAATAAACCGCACTTGATCATGGTGTATGACCCTTTCATTGTGCTATTGGATTCTGTTTGCGAGTATTTTGTTGAGGATATTTGCATCTGTGTTCATCAGTGATATTGGCTGGTAGTTTTCTTTTGTTGTGGCATCTTTGTCTGGTTTTGGTATCAGGGTGATGGTGACCTTGTAGAATGAGTTTGGGAGTGTTCCTCCCTCTGCTTTATTTTGCAAGAATTTGAGAAGGATAGGTGTTAGCTCTTCTCTAAATGTTTGTTAGAATTCGCCTGTGAAGCCATGTGGTCTTGGGCTTTTGTTTGTTGGAAGATTTTTAATCACAGTTTCAATTTCAGTGCTTGTGATTGGTCTGTTTATATTTTCTATTTCTTCCTTGTCCAGTCTCGGAAGGTTGTGCTTTTGTAAGAATTTGCCCATTTCTCCAGGTTGTCAATTTTATTAGCATATAGCTGCTTGTAGTAATGTCTCATGATCCTTTTTATTTCTGCAGCATCTGTTGCTACTTCCTTTTCATTTCTAATTCTGTTGATTTTAGTCATCTCCCTTTTTTTCTTGATGAGTCTAGCTAATAGTTAATCCATTTTGTTTATCTTCTCAACAACCAGCTTTTAGTTTTATTGATCTTTGCTATTGTTTCCTTCATTTCTTTGTCATTTATTTCTGATTTGATCTTTATGATTTCGTTCATTCTGCTAACTTTGGGGGATTTTTTGTTCTTTCTCTAATTGCTGTAAGTGTAAAGTTAGGTTGTTTATATGAGATGTTTCTTGTTTATTGAGGTAGGATTGTTTTGCTGTAGACTTCCCTCTTAGAACTTTTGCTGTGTCGCATAGGTTTTGAGTCCTCGTGTTTTCGTTGTCCTTTGTTTCTCGATATTTTTGATATCCCCTTTGATATCATCAGTGATCTCTTGGTTATTTAGTAGTGTTTGTTTAGCCTCAATGTGTTTGTATTCTTTATAGGTTTTTTCCTGTAATTCATATCTAGTCTCATAGCATTGTGGTCAGAAAAGGTACTTGATACAATTTCAATTTTCTTAAATTTACCAAGGTTTGATTTGTGACCCACGATATGATCTATACTGGAGAATGTTCCATGAGCATTTTGTAAGAAAATGTATCCTGTTGTTTGGGGATGGAATGTCATAAAAATATCACTTAAGTCCATCTTGTTTAATGTATCATTTAAAGCTTGTGTTTCCTTATTTATTTTCATTTTGGATGATATGTCCAGTGGTGAAAGTGGGGTGTTAAAGTCCCCTAATATAATTGTGTTACCGTTGATTTCCCCTTTTATGGCTGTTAGCATTTTCCTTATGTATTGAGGTGCTCCTATGTTGGGTGCATAAATATTTAGAATTGTTATATCTTCTTCTTGCATTGATCCCTTGATCATTATATAGTGTCCTTCTTTGTCTAATAGTCTTTATTTTAAAGTCTTTTTTGTCTGATATGAGAATTGCTACTCCAGCTTTCTTTTGATTTCCATTTGCATGGAATATCTTCTTCCATCCCCTCACTTTCAGTCTGTATGTGTCCCTAGGTCTGAAGTGAGTCTCTTGTAGACAGCAAATATACAGGTGTTGTTTCTGTATCCACTCAGCCAGTTTATGTCTTTTGGTTGGAATATTTAAACCATTTACTTTTTAGGTAGTTATCAATATGTATGTTCCTATTACCATTTTCTTAATTTTGGGGGGTTTGTTATTGTAGGTCTTTTCCTTCTCTTTTGTTTCTTGCCTCAAGGAGTTCCTTTAGCATTTGTTGTAAAGCTGTTTTTTTGGTGCTGAATTCTCTTAGCTTTTGCTTGTCTGTAAAGGTTTTAATATCTCCGTCGAATCTGAATGAGATCTTTGCTGGGTAGAGCTAATCTTGGTTATAGGTTTTTCTCTTTCATCACTTTAAATATGTCCTTCTACTCCCTTCTGGCTTGCAGAGTTTCTGCTGAAAGATCAGCTGTTAACCTTATGGGAATTCCCTTGTATGTTATTTGTTGGTATTCCTGTGCTGCTTTTAATATTTTTTCTTTGTGTTTAATTTTTGATAGTTTGATTAATATGTGTCTTGGCCTGTTTCTCCTTAGATTTATCCTGTATGGGACTCTCTGTGCTTCCTGGACTTGATTGACTATTTCCTTTCCCATATTAGGGAAGTTTTCAACTATAACCTCTTCAAATATATTTTCAGTCCCTTTATTTTCTCTTCTTCTTCTGGGCACCCCTATAATTTGAATGTTAGTGCATTTAATGTTGTCCCTGAGGTCTGTGAGACTGTCCTCAATTCTTTTCGTTCTTTTTTTCTTTTTTCTGCTCCATGATAGTTATTTCCACTATTTTATCTTCCAAGTCACTTATCCGTTCTTCTGCCTCAGTTATTCTGCTATTGATTCCTTCTAGAGAATTTTAAATTTCATTTGTTGTATTGTTCATCATTGTTTGTTTTCTCTTTAGTTCTTCTAGGTCCTTTTGAAATGTTTTTTGTATTTTCTTCATTCTATTTCCACAATTTTAGATCATCTTTACTATCATTACTCCGAATTCTTTTTCAGGTAGACTGCCTACTTCCTCTTCATTTGTTTGGTCTGGTGATTTTTGCCTTGCTCCTTCATCTGCTGTGTGTTTCTCTGTCTTCTCATTTTGCTTAACTTACTGTGTTTGGGGTCTCCTTTGCACAGGCTGCAAGTTCGCAGTTCCTGTTGTTTTTGGTGTCTGCCCCCAGTGGGTAAGGTTGGTTCAGTAGGTTGTACAGGCTTCCTGGTGGAGGGGACTGGTGCCTGTGTTCTGGTGGGTGAGACTGTATCTTGTCTTTCTTGTGGGCAGGACCGTGTCTGTTGGTGTGTTTAGGGGTGTCTGTGAACTTATTATGATTTTAGGCAGCCTCTCTGCTAATGAGTGGGGTTGTGTTCCTGTCTTGCTAGTTGTTTGGCATAGGGTGTCCAGCACTGTAGTTTGCTGGTCGTTGAGTGGAGCTGGGTCTTAGCATTGTGATGGAGATCTCTGAGAGAGCTTTCACCCTTTGATTTTATGTGGGGCTGGGAGGTCTCTGGTGGACCAATGTGTTGAACTCAGCTCTCTCACCTCAGAGGCTCAGGCCTGACCCCTGGCTGGAGCACCAACATCCTGTCAGCCACATGGCTCAGAAGAAAAGTGAGAAAAAAAAGAAAGAAAGAAATAATGTTATTAAATTAAAAATAATTATTAAAAATAAAAAAATTAAGAATTAGAAAAGAGAGAAAGAAGAGAACAACCAAACCAAGAAACAAATCCACCAATGATAACATGAGCCAAAAGGTATAGTAAAAACAAACAAACAAAAAATACCCCAGAGAGACAGAACCCTAGGGCAAATTGTAATTTTCTTGTTCTGCAATAGAATTGAGCAGAGTCCTGGAACGAAGCTCTGATTAGAAGATGGATTTCCAGAAGGAGCCAATGGGATGCAGAGCTCATATCCTCTTGTTTTTGTTTTTGTTTTTTTTTTGTGAGGGTGGGGTTTGGCTAGACTTGGGCATTTAAGAGGAAATGTGAACTGAGGCCTTAGTTTATGTGAATTGTCCCGCCTGCCCCCCCCCCCCAACACCTTTCTCCTGACTCTTCCTCACACATCACCTTCTGTTCTGAGGATCGTTTCCTGGGCAGGAAGCTAAACTCCTCTTAGGGCATCTGAAGATATGTAGTTTACTCTGAGAGACCTTTTGGAATTATTGTGCCAAGTCCTAGTACTTCTAAATTTATCTACATTTTTTTTTCTTTCCCCTTTTCTTTACTCCTTGCTTATGAGGTCACATAAAACATTAGTAAATATCCAGACAACAAAGAAATAAAGAAGGAAGTTATATCAGATATCTACTCTGCATAATTATAGCCAAGCTTACCTACTCACCTTTTGTAAGAGGGCAGTAAGGAATTTTCACCTTATTTTGGCAGGTTACTTGCTAATTTCAGGCCTTGAAAACACAGAGGGACAATTGAGGTAGTCTGGTGAGAAAGTCTTTTGTTTGATCCAGTGTTCAGCTTTCCTCCCTGCTATTTAATAGAAATAGCAGTCATCAGTTAGTTGTATGACCTAATAGGCATTTAACTTCTCAATGCCTTAGATACCTAGTCCAAGAATGTTGTGGTGCAGGAAGATAAGAAGATAATAGATGTGATAGTGCTTTGAAATTTTTGAGAGCTGATGCAGAAATACAGAGCATTGTCTTTTGTAACTCCTAAAGGCTGATTGCTGCAAATTTTCAGGTTAGATTGATTTACTCAACCACAGACTTGTTTGTCCTCTACACTTTTCCTGGCATTAGTGGTTATTTTCCTGAAGTCAGTACAGTCTGTCCTCAGTGATCAGCACATCAGTTGTGATGAGAGACAGAAATGAGACTCAGACCTGGGCAAGGACTTCTGACTCAAAATCCATTCTGCTTTTACCGTGCTTTTGCCTTCATGACTTTTTGTAAAGTGTGTGTGTGTGTGTGTGTGTGTGTGTGTGTGTGTGTGAGAGAGAGAGAGAGAGAGAGAGAGACAGACAGACAGACAGAGAGACAGAGAATGAATGTGTGTTTAGAAAAATGTAAATGCAAACTCAGAACTTTATAAACTAAAATCAACTATCCTTCCCTTTTCCTAACATTTCTTCACTCTCTTCTTCATCCCTTTTGCACATTACTCTTGCCCATCCTCTTTCCATTCATTTTTCTGCCTTATATAAGTTGGTGGTAGCATGGATGGTGATTGCTAACTTACAGGGGTTGATATGGTAGAAATTTATTAGGATTCTCTTCTGTTTTCTTTTTCTCCTTGTTTAAGAGAAGCTTATTATTTGAAGAATTTTTAATCCTCTGCTTAAAACCATGCTCTCCACTTGTGCTTCAAAGCCACCCTCCTACCGTCTCAAGCCCAATTAACCTGTCTGCCGGGACCCTTTCCCAAGCAACCAGTGTCACTTTTGGAAGCTGTATTTTGGGTTACTCAGAGGCTTATCTCTCTCCTTTCAACTGCTTGAAGTTGTGCCTCTTTAGTCCATTATGCAGCCACTTCTCCAGATACTACTGTTTCTCTTCTGAGTCAGATGATGGCATCAGCTGGCAATGAGCACCACTGCTGCAGTGGTAGAGGACAGCTCAAAGTTAGAGGAGAAGCTTGGGAAGCAGACAGAATCAGGCCAACTTCATCTCTTTTTAATGGATTTGGTTATACTGAAATAAGTGGGGATTATCTATAACTTGAACAAGATATATCCACTATAAATAAAAATACCTGATTCCCTGCTTTGTGCAAGGCACTCTTTTAGGTCTTATGGGGGATACAGACAACAATTATACCTTTTGGGACACTTAGAATTCAGCAAGAGAGCTAAATATGGTTAGTAATAACTGCAATTCAAGATAGAATTTGTGTTTCACGTTATAATATAGAAGAATGTAGCATAAAGGGGATAGAAGTTGGATGACTGAATGGATAGAAGGGATTTTAAAGGACTCTCTGGAGACAGAAGTGACTGGTAGGACAGAGTTAAGGAAAAAAAAGGGAAGAGATATAAGACATCTTTCAGCAAAAGGAGTTTAATTCATCTGTCCCTTGAACAGAAGGCAGGCTGCTCAAGCAATGAGTACTACAGTCTGGGCTTTACCCAGGGCTAGAAAGTAAAGAAGCCCAGACAAAGTGATTAGAAGCTGGAGAGGTGACCATTCTTCTAGGATGGAAATAAGAGGATCGTTCTTTGTCACATCCAAATCCTAACTCAGATAGTTAACACCTGGGAATGCTGAGTCATTGATCTCAGGAGCAACTGAATCTGAAGGTTTTCATGCCTGTGACAAGAGTGGTGAAAATGTACCACTCTTCACTATTTTGAAAAGCTTTTACCTACATCATGAATGGATAGATGGATAGAAGGAGTGTGATAAGTATATTTAAAATGCAATGGGAATTTAGATACGGGAGATAATTTTACAGTTGATCATATGAGGGAAAATTTTTTATATCATTCATTCATTCATTTTTAATTTATTCATCCATTCTTCCATATAAGCCATTCGAGAAATACTAATTGAGACCATACTCAGATCAGATGATGGAGATACAGTAGTCAATATAATAGATGTGGTTCTCTCTTGGAACTTATTATCTACTAATGAGACTATTCACAAATGACTAATGCATTACACTTTTGGTAAATTCTAAGAAGGAAAAGTACAGGGTGCTTTGACAGCATATAAAACAAGGGACTGGGACTTCTGTGGCATTCCAGTGGTTAAGACTCTGTACTTCCACTGCAGGGGGCATGGGTTTGATCCTTGGGTAAAAAACAAACAAACAAAAACAAAAAACAACAACAACAAGGGACTGGCCTAGTTTTGAGGGAATCATAACAGTGTTCATAGAGTAGACAGAATTTGAGGTGGACTGTTTTTACAGACTTGAGCTAGAAAAGTTTTAATAATATTGCTGATTCACACATTGTTTTTGCCTTTCAAAAAAACATTCAGTTTCACTTTTACCTAGTTTATCAGTGTAATATTGAGCAGTGTACTGCTATACAATAAGGAATGGCCTTCACTTTACTTTGTACACCTGAAGAAAATCTTCATAAGGAACATTTGCTTCTAAAGAGGTCTTGAGAGCAAAGACAAGGGACCTTGGTTATTGAAGTTGAATTACTCCTTGTATAATTCATAGGATATTCATAGTACTTTATCATAAATATGTATATGATTTAAATTTTTACATGTTTATGCAAAGTTATTTGTGCTCCATACATTGTGAATACTTTTAATAAAGCCTTCACATAGTTTATTTAAACTACTTGTTTAGATGTTTATGTTTTCTACTAGATCCTTGATTTACTGAGTACTTAGCATAGTACCTGAAAGAAAGTAGACACTCAATATTTTCTTTCATGAATGAATTAAATTAACAGAAAACGGTAATATTTCTCATTAAAAGATTTTTTTTTTTTTTTTTTTTTGCGGTACGCGGGCCTCTCATGTTGTGGCCTGTCCCGTTACGGAGCACAGACTCTGGACGCGCAGGCTCAGCGGCCATGGCTCACGGGCCCAGCTGCTCCGCGGCATGTGGGATCCTCCAGGACCGGGGCACAAACCTGTGTCCCCTGCATCAGCAGGCAGACTCTCAAGCACTGCACCACCAGGGAAGCCCCCAAAAGATATTTTTTAATGATGCTTTGCAAGCATCACTTTATATGCTCTAGATATAACAGTAAATAAAATAGACTAAGTCTACTTTCATGAGGTGATGGAGGTGGACAATTAAAAATAAACAATTTTTTATTTTATTGTTAGTTCAGGTACTCCAAGAAGCAAATACATTCTAAGACAGGATTAAATGGTGTAAGAGACTCTTGGGGGGAGATCCCTGTGAAGAGTAAAGGAGAGGGCACAAGAATGAACAGGAGAAACTTCAGGGCATGATGTAGGTCTGAAAACTGTGAAAAGAAAGGGGGAAGGTAGGAGTTTTGGGGAGGAAGAATCAGAGAGTACAGTGCAGTTCTAAGAAAGTTTCAGCAAGGTCAATGGGGAGTCCCTGAACTAAAGTTGCCTATTACAGGACTTCTGAACCCCTTAGGAATCAGCCTTTAGTAATGCTGTGCTCAGTTATTGGCTGGGAGCAGCCCAGGGGATGCATGGCCTCAGAGACCACAGAATGGATACAGACAGCTGGAGGTATCAGTCAATTTGCTCCCCTGGAAACTTCCCTTGAAGGAGATCTGAATGGCTCACTTCTACCACTGTTGCAGTTATGAGGGAAAAAAGAGTAAGAAAAATATGTGAAGAATAATGTTGCCATTTTCGATAGTTTGAACCGAGAAGGCCTTTTGGACAAGATAACACTTGAATATAAATCTGAGTATAAAGATAAGGAAGGCCATGTGGAAATCTTTGGAAGGAGTTTCCAGGCAGAAGGAAGTGCAAATACAAAGGTCCTGAGGAGGAGTATACTTGGATTTCATGATAAGGAAGGAGAAGATCAGTGTGTCTGGATTACAGTGAGTGACGGGAAGAGGGATTTTATTCATCCATTCAACAAATATAATACTTATTGGGTGCCTACTATATCCTGGACAGTGTTCTAGGCACTGGGGATTCAGAAAGGAACTAAACAGGCCCCAAATCCTCTTCCCTTACTGGGTTTAAATTCTACTGGGGGAGATAGGCAATCAACAAGATGATGAATTAATTAGATAGTGATCAATGCTGAGGGGAGAGAATAAGGTAGGGATGGGGGATATGAAATGTTGACTGGATGGTAGTGAGGGTAGGCCTTATTGAGAAAATGAGTTTTTAATGAAGATCTGAAGAAAGTGAGAGAGCAAACCAGGCAGCTATGAGATAGAGGGGTATTCCAGGTAGAAGAAAAAAATACAAAGCCTTTGAGGTGGGAGTCTGCCTAGTGTGATAGAGGAACAGCCAGGAGGTAGAGGATGAATGAAGAGGGGGTCAGTGAGGGAGAATAGGAATTGAAATTAGAGAGGTATTGGAAGGCCAGATCCTGAAGAGCTGTTAGATCATATAAATGAATTTCAGTTAAGGGACCTGTTTCTCCACAGGTGAAGAGAAGCACTGGAGACATTGAATTTTACATTGAAAATTGTAAAAATAATTCTTCTCCCTAGTTTTTTTTGTTGTTATTGTTTTTATAAATTTATTTATTTTTATTTTTGGCTGCGTTGGGTCTTCATTGTGTGCGCGGGCTTTTTCTGGTTACGGCGAGTGGGGACTGCTCTTCCTTGCGGTGTGCTGGCTTCTCACTGTGGTGGCTTCTGTTGTTGAGAGCACAGGCTCTAGGCATGCGGGCTTCAGTAGTTGTGGCGTGTGGGCTCAGTAGTTATGGCGTACGGGCTTAGTTACTCCACGGCATGTGGGATCTTCCTGGGCCAGGGCTCGAACCCGTGTTCCCTGCACTGGCAGGCAGATTCTTAACCACTGTGCCACCAGGGAAACCCCTGCTCCCTAGTTTTTGATGCATTCTTGTACCAGCAGCTTTAGCTGGTATAAGAAGGATCACTGCTGGGGCAGGTTGCCAACAGTGATGTCAGTTTAGAAACAGAGAGTGGGGAAAATTGAATTTAAATGAGTTGGTATCTGTATTCGGTGGTAAAGTATTACATGTTAGAATTGGAAGGATCTTAGACTGAACTAGGGTTATCTTTCAGTGTTATTGGTAAGGAAACAGGGGCTCTATGAGAAAAAAAGAGACCAAGGTCACAGAAATTGTTAGTGGCAGACCCAGGACTGGAATCTACATTAGAACCCTGAACCACAACTGGCTCTCCATGTCAGTGTATTAACCCAGTGTGCTTGCAGAGAGGGTAAATTCATTTTGTGGGAGGATAGATGAGGGAGTGCAGATGAGCTTGTTTTTCACATAAGCCTTTTTCATTAAGAACTAGAACAGTTGGTGGATTCCTCCTTCTCACCTCTCCCTGGAGAGCCCTTCTATCCCTCCCTTGCTGGCAGTTGCCCATTTAGGTTATACATCCATTGAGCAGGAAGTGTGCTGATTTTGTGGTTCACCTCTTACTAAGACCTCCCTGGTGTTCTGGTAGCTGATCTTATTTGACTGGTAATTGCAAATCATCATATAATGTTAATAATATTAGTCTGTTAAATGACATTCATTTAACCTGGCTCAGCAGATATTTTATGCATGTTATATCTCCCTATTGGGATCACTGGGGCTGATAACCAAGGAAAATGTGATCAGTATGGGCTTAAATGGAAATAATATATAATGAAGCTGGCTTGACAGTGGGATTTTGAATTGGGAAAATGTATTCTAAAATGCTCAGATGCAGTAGGTGGTCTTTGTCATGATTCCAAGAGGATTACATTTAAATTGTGGCGCGTTCTTTGCCACGAGCGAGCGAGTGAGCGAGCGTCAGGTGTGTTAACATAGGCATCTTAACGCACTCCAGTATATCAAATAGTAAATGTGAAAAGGAAGGTGAAATCTGCGATTTATTTATCTTAGTCACTTGTGAGCTCATGAGAATATGCTATCTTTTGTCAGGTCACATTTAGTCAGTCATTTATTTATTTATTCAGGAGCTATGCCATACAGGGAAGATATGTGCTTTGGAGTCACAGTCTAGTTTGAACTCTTGTTTTGTAGATTACTACCTGTGTGAACTTTGGTAGGTTACTTAATTCCTTTGAGCCTCCACTTTTTTCAAAAATGAAATGAAAGTCTGTTTTGTATGGTTGTTAAAAGAATAAAATTAAGTAAATTTTATAGGATGTCTAATTACAATGCCCACCCACAGTAGGTATTGGGTGGGCCAAAATGGTTGTTCATTTTTTTCTGTAAGATGGCTCTAGTAGCACTTAGTTGTCTTTAACCTCATTCAAAACAATTTTGTTAGATTGTATTGTGACAGCTGTCATATCAGTGTGCATTAAAAAAAAAAACTTATCAAACTTGGTGAATTTTTGTATAGCCATTTTAATATCGAAGATGGAAGAAAAAAGCAACATTTTCAGCATATTATGCTTTATTATTTCAAGAAAGGTAAAAATGCAACTGAAATGCAAAAAAAAAAATAAGATTTGTTCAGTGTATGGAGAAGGTGCTGTGACTGATCAAACGTGTCAAAAGTGGTTTGCGAAGTTTTGTGCTGGAGATTTCTCGCTGGAAGATGCTACCACACCAAAGGCCGGTCTTCATCCGAAGAAGGTGATGTTGTGTATATGGTGGGATTGGAAGGGAGTCCTCTACTATGAGCTCCTTCCGGAAAACCAAATGATTAATTCCAACAAGTACAGCTCCCAGTTAGACCAACTGAAAGCAGCACTCGAGGAAAAACATCTGGAATTAGTCAATAGAAAACTCATCATCTTCCATCAGGATAACGCAAGACCGCGTTTCTTTGATGACCAGGCAAAAACTGTTACAGCTTGGCTAGGAAGTTCTGATTCATCCAACATATTCACCAGACATTGCACCTTCAGATTTCCATTTATTTTGGTCTCTACAAAATTTTCTTGGTGGAAAAAAATTTCCATTCCCTGGAAAACTGTACAAGGGACCTGGAACAGTTCTTTGCTCAAAAAGATAAAACGTTTTGGGAAGATGGAATTATGAAGTTGCCTGGAAAATGGCAGAAGATAGTGGAACAAAAGGGTGAATACGTTGTTCAATAAAGTTCTTGGTGAAAATGAAAAATGTGTCTTTTATTTTTACTTAAAGACTGAAGGAACTTTTTGGCCAACCCAATACTTTGTTACTTGTAGCTATGTACCATTGCTAGTAGTATAAAAAGAGCACTGTGGAAACTCAGAGAAGGTAGTGAATGTCTGAAGAAATCAGAGAGGGCATCTTGGAGGAGGTGACTTTTGATATGGATTTTAAATGATAAGAAGCAGTTTGCCAGATGCAGAGGACATGGAGAGGTAATCAGGCAGAGGCAGTAGTTTGGCTGGAGGCTAGCTGTAAAGATTAGAATGGAAAGATAGGTGAGTGGGTGAAACAGTTCATTTACAGTTTGATGTGATTTGAGTAGTGACAGGAAAGTTGTACTTTTCACCTCGTTTATAAATATCTCCTTCATCTAAGTCCAAGATATGCATGTGTGGAGTATAAGCTTGCATTGTGTACTTGTTTCTTTCAAAGTGCAAATGCTCTTTCAGAATGTAAAATTGATCCATTTCAATTTAATTTAAATGGAATTCAATTTAATTATCAATTATATTTAATACATCTATGTGCCAAGCATGGTGCTAATCCCTGAGAAAACTATAATTAATAAAAGGGATTTAACTTTGCCTCAAGAAACTCAACACATTGGGAAGGCCCATCCATTAATCAGCAGCTCAGGTGTTACCATCGAGAAGTAAAAAATGTACAGTGGAAGGATAGTTGCTTGAGCTAGAGCTTAAAAGCGGAATAGAATTCCCAGTTGTTTTAAACAGTCATTAGTACTTTAGAGGGAATTTATTGAACATGATTTGGATAGTTTGGGTAGCTAGAAAGATCCTTGGGAGGTAGGTTAGGGAAGTGGGGCTTCTGCTTCATAGTTACGCCTTTGGCTAGCCCTGTACTTAGAAAAATAATGCAATTGTTTGTATAGTCAGAGAAGCCATCTGAGAGTGTAAACTCTATTTTCCATGCTTATTAGCCCAATATATGTGTGGCTGATGTTTGTCATAAAATATGAATTATGCATGAGCAATAGGGATGAGATGTAAAAATTTAGTTACTATACACTATATTGCTGATGAGACGGACAATTGAGTATCACTGACAAGTTGTCTCAACAGTGAAATGTGTTTGATGAAATGTCCAGTCAATGATGAGATAATGAATTATCCCACTAGAACTGTGATAACTATAGCTTTGAAAAACAACTACCAAAAGGAAATTGAAATTACCTAGGTGAATCCTTGAAGATTTTTTTTTTGACAACAAAGAGTACTTGTGATGCTAATGAACTTAAAATAATAATAAAAGACTAGAACTTTCTGATCTTTAAGAAGGAATAGAGTATAAATCTATCCCATTATAAACTCAGGTGATTTCCCATTTTATTTTATTTTATGAAGGCTGGAAATATCTCTTCAACACTTATTGAGATGAAATAAGGCAAACATTTATTGTTTATATTCCATGTACTTGCTGCTTTCACAGTCATTAAGTCAAAGCAATATCAAAACCTCCATTTTAGCCAAAGTGGAATCTGAGTCTCATAGTAGATAAATGACTTTCCCAATGTCACATGGCTTGAAGGGAGCAGAGTTAAAATTCCAACTCAAGTCCACCAGGTTTTAAATTCTTAGGTCTTTCTACTATAAAACATTGCCCCTACTGGTTATTGAATAAAGGAATGCAAATATTTTGCATTACGTTCTGAAAAATTGAGAACAAAAATATTGGACCTGGGGCTTCCCTGGTGGTGCAGTGGTTGAGAGTCCGCCTGCCGATGCAGGGGACACGGGTTCGTGCACAGTTCTGGGAAGATCCCACATGCCGCGGAGCGGCTGGGCCCGTGAGCCATGGCCGCTGAGCCTGCGCGTCTGGAACCTGTGCTCCGCAATGGGAGACGCCACAACAGTGAGAGGCCCACGTACCACAAAAAAAAAAAAGAAAAAAAAAAAATATATATATACACACACATATATATTGGACCTGGATCTTTCTGATGTAAAGAAAAGATATAGTTGAACAGATGACTGCATCACACTTTGATTTCTCCCTTAGCTAATACTTATTGTCTGGATCAATCTTTCCTAAATTAGGTTGCTCATTTGAATCCCTTGGGTGAACTTTTAAAAATATAGATTCCTGGGCTCACCACAGAAAGATTCTGCATTCTTGGTACAATTATGGAACGTATTTTATAAGGTTGCCTGTGTGATTCTGAAGTGCACCCAGGTTTGGGACCTACAGTCTAGCCCATGTGATGAGTAGCTTACTCTTTCTACTTATTTGTGCCTTACTGTATGTACAGCTGCCCAGAGTCATGGTTAAAACTCTATTTTTACTTTTTGTTTTTATTATTTCATGGAAAGTATAATATAAGGAAAAGCACAAGTTTTAATCTCTCACAGGTAGTGCTTTCCATCGAGAGGTCAGTGAGCCACCTACATAAGAATCCCCTTTGGTAGTGTTAAAAAGTAGATCTATTACAAGACAGGGAGAATTTTAGAATTAATATTTCTAAAACCAAGCCAAGTAATAACTGAGTCATAGTTCACCTACAATAAAGTGCAGAGAACTTAAGTGCTTGGTTCAATAAACTTGGATATTTGTGTATATTCATGTAACCACCACCCCAAACTTTCATCACCCCAGAAAGCTCTCTGTTGCCTTTTTTCAATCACCTCACCCATAATCTCAGACTTTTTTGTCACCATTGGTTAGTTGTGCCTCTTCTAGAATTTCATATGAATGGAATCATACAGAATCTATGAATTTGTGTCAGGGTTCTTTTGCTCAACATGCTGCCTTTAGTTAATTGATGTTTTTACATGCATTAATATTTTATTCCTCTTTATTGATGAATAGTATTGCATTGTGTTAATATAATACAGCTTGTTTTTTCATTAACCTATTGATGAGTTATTTTACGAATTTTGGCTATTATGAATGAAGCTACTATAAACATTTTTGTACAAGTCTTTACGTAGACATAGGCTTTCAGTTCTCTTTGGTGAATACCTAGGAATGGAATTGCTGGGTCCTAGGATGTATATATAACTTATAAAAAACTTACAAATAATCCTCCAAAATGATTGTACCCTTTTATACTCCCAGCAGCCAGGTATGAGAGTTCCAGTTGCTCCAAATCCTCAATATTTGGCAAAGTCAGTATTTTTTATTTTAGTCATTTTAATGTCATGTTTTAAAGCAAAAAATTTAAAATAGTTTTCCATCTTACTTGAGAGAACAATTTAATAAAAAAATACTCCATTAAAATGTTGGACAGTTAATATCTGCACTCTGATAAACATTAGAGAACAGAGTGAAAAAGAAAGTAGGCAAGAACTATACCAAGGGATAGCTCTGAATTGAGAGAGAAAACTAGTCTTTACTTGATAACAGTTAAATACAATGATTGAGCTGTTTAGCTTGGACTTAGGGGGTTATATTACTTTTAACTCTTGATCTAATTTATGTCCTTAATTTGTGCTCTAATGTATGAAGTAGATATTAGTTGTTTAACATTTTATAAACCATTACTTTAACAAAAGTTACTATTTTTGAAGAAAAGACACATGAAAAATCAGATTGCTAAAGACCTACTTCTTTACTGGTAGTGTTTCATGCCTAGGAAGTGACTAAAATGTGCATTCTTTATCAGCACCGGTAATAGTGAGATATTTCTGTTCTGTTTTTTGTTTGTCTTCAAAACCCAGTATCTGTTTTATACTTACAGTACAGTTCAATATAGCTCCTCAGCCACAATAACCACATTTCAGGTGTTTAAGAGCCACATGTGACTAGTGGCTACTATATTGGACAGCACAGCTCTAGATATTGACTTAGTAAAAACTGCAGACAGACTTATAGAAGTTTACAGTTTGGTCTTTCTAACAAAAGTTCAAGAAGGAGTATCTCCTTTCCGTGGGCCTTTAAATAGTTTATTCAGAACCTTGTGAGAGGATACAGATTCCCTGAAAGGATCTGAGCACTATCATAATGACATAACTGCTTTTATTGCACACCTACCCTATGATAGTACTTTATCCCTTATCACATTATTTAAGTCTCACGACAAACCTGAGGAATAGCATTGTTCACATTTCATAGATGAATTAACTGTGGCTCAAAATGGTTAAGTAACTTGCCAAAGGGAATACACCTGTTAAGTTTTCATTGTGTTCTTACAGGGGTCTGGTTTTGACACCTCTACAAATGTTTAAGAAGCTCTGCTCCCTGTAAAAAATGAGGTCTAGAGGTCTGAAATGATTTGCCAGTTTTCTAGTTAATAGCAGATTTAGAACTTGAACCCAGATCTCTTAACTCCTAATCTAGTGCTTTTTCCCTTATCCCACTTTGTAATAGATGTCCTTCCTATGATCACTAACCCCAGCACCTTTGTATGTTTTTTTCTTTATAAAAGATTTTATCTCAGGTGTTAGCTAGACTTGAATCTGATAAGATTCGAATGCACAAAGAATATGCTTCATCTGTCATTTATCATAATCTTTAAAAAAATAATTTTACCTCATTCTTTTTAAAAGCTGTGCATCATTCTATGAAGATGTACCTTAATTTATCTAGCTATTTTTCTTTCAGAAATATTTTGGCTATTTCCAACTTTCCACTATTACAAACAACGCTGCAATGAATAACCTATACAGGTATCTTAGTTCAGTGTGTGAGTATTTTTTCAGGATAGGTAACCGGAAATGAAGTCAAAATTTTAATAGAAATAGTCCCCCTAAGAAATTGTACCCATGACTATATTGCCAACATTGGATATTACCAATATTTTATTGTTTTTGTTGAGATATTATTAATATATAAAATCATATTAGTTTTAGGTATACAACATAATGATTCAGTATAAGTATATATTGCAAAATTATTACCACAATAAGTCTAGTTAACATCCATCACCACACATAGTTAGAAATTATTTTTCCAGTGATGAGAATTTTTAAGATCTACTCTCTTAGCCACCTTCAGATACACAGCACAGTGTTATTAACTATAGTCACCATGCTGTACATTACATCCCCAGGCTTATTGTAACTATTGACTACCTTCACCCATTCTGCCCAGTCTCCACTCCAGCAAACACCAATCTGTCTCTGTATTTATGAGTTCAGTTTGTTTGGTTTTTAGGTGTCACACATAAGGGAGATCGTATGGTATTTGTCGTTCTCTGTTTGACTTTCTTCATTTAGCGTAATGGCTTCAAGGTCCACCCATATTGTTGAAAATGGCAGGATTTCTCTCTTTTTTTAGGCTGAATAATATTTTATATCTATCTATCTAAATATGTGAATAATATTATTTATATCTGTATATCTATATCTAGCTCACATTTTCTTTATCCATTCATCCGTTGATGGACATATAGGTTATTTCCAAGTCTTGGCTATTGTAAATAATGCTGCAGTGGATATGGGGGTACAGATATCTTTTCAACTTAGTGTTTTTGTTTCCTTTAGATAAATACCCAGAAGTGGAATTGTTGCATCATATGGTAGTTTTATTTTTAATTTTTGAGCAGCCTCCATACTTTCCGTAGTGGCTGCAACAATTTACATTCCTGGCAACAGTGGGAAAGTGTTCTCTTTTGTCTACATCCTTGTCAGCACTTGTTATTTCTTGTCTTTTTGATGATAGCCCTTCTAAAAGGTGTGAGGTAATATCTCGTTGTGGTTTTGATTTGCATTTTTCTGATGATCAGTGATGTTGAGTACTCTTCATGTACCTGTTGACCATCTGTATTGTTTTCTTTGGGACAATGTCTATTCAGTTCCCTCCCAATTTTTAATTATTTATATTTTTACTATTGAGTTGTATGAGTTTTTTATATATTTTGGATGTTAACCCCTTATCAGATATGTGATTTGCAGATATTTTCTCCCATTCTATAGCATAATTATGAAACTTTTACCTTGTTTTATGATATTTTAATATTTACTATTTTCATAAATATCATCTCATTTAATTCTTTTAACAACTTTGTGTTATAAATAGGCTAAATGATATGCCCAATACCATGTAGGTCATAAATGTCAGGACTTGACTAGAGCTCAGGGCTTCTGATGTCCAGGGCTATGTCCCTTATACAGTGGCATGAGACCTCCTAGTCATGGAGACTTTGTTCTAGTTGATTCAGTGCTTGGGGCCTTTGTTTCCCCATTTGTAAAATGGTATTTGACCCCTAAATCCCTCTATCTCCTTATATCTGCGACTCTGTCTTTCAACTCCATAAATAAAAGATTAATTTAAGGAAAATATAAATTAAGGTGGTTGCTTTCTTTTACAGATAATCCTTTTGCCTTTCTTAAGTAATCGTCTTGGGTTTTCTTTGAATATCAGGGTGTCATTTATACTTAAAATACGGGTTCTTTATGTGAGTCTAGCAGCAAGTGGTTGAGTGACAGGATGTCTGTAAGTTCTTTAACATTTTATGCAAAATTTTCTGCCTATGCAGTTATGTTCATTTTCTGTAAAAGGGTTCAAAGTTTTTGTTAGATTTTCAAGGATGTCTAAGATCAAACAGAAAAAATAGAACCATGGATCTAAAATGTTACTTGACTTTTCACAATGTAATAGACACGCATCATTTTACTAATATATCAGCTGTAAAAAGCAAGGTTCAATTATACCTGTAAAAGGTCTATCAGATTATACGGTTCTCTTATTACATAGAGGCCTAACAATTTAGTGCCTGTACTGCTTTGCCATAACCATATTTCACAAGCCGTTTTAAATCTATCCTCAGTTTTCTTTGACCTTTACAAGGTAGAGAGAAACTTTCAGACTTTGTATAGACATAGCTGTTCTATTGTGTTTTATGAGTGGAATACAAGTTGACAGAATGAAACAGGTACAGGTGATTCCTTTAATGTGGATCTCACAGAAGGATGCTTGCCTTGGTTTCTGTTCTCTCAAATATTACTTCTTTCTAGAGAACTGTGTGTGTGAAGATCTAATACTTTCTTTTGTATTTGGCTGGAGGAAATTTCAAGAGAAAGCTACTCTTTCCATGCATTTTAGATAAAGTATTCTAATTTCTTGATAATTATCCATGTTAACTGTAGAGCTGTTCTGAAAACACTTCAGTGTATTGTCCCAATGAAATCTCCTGAATTCTAACAAGTAAACGCTCAAGTCAGCCTCTGCTCTGGAGATAAAAACACAGGCTCCAGTGGTGTGCTAGAGCTAGCTTGTCATTAGCTCATGAAACTGATTTTTAAATTTTTAAGGAATTTTGCCACTTGTTCAGCATCATGTTGGTAGCTTGAAATTGGTCATGGTGGGGGTATTTATTTATACCATGAAAATAAGCAACCTCCTCTATTAATCAGGACTCCTACCCCCTGGGAACTGGGCTGTTAAACACTGATCAGCACACCCATGTTTGGTTTAGATATTTTCCCAGTTAGGATTGCATACTTTGCATATTATCTAATCAGCAATCCCTAGAGAAAATTCAAAATAAGGCAAAGTTTGAATAATTTTTTTCTTAAATTCTACCTCTGTAAAAATTCACATAGAAGGAAACTCCAGTCCCTGAAGTACCTGTGTCAAGTACTTCTCACTTGTTGCCAAATTGTAAGATGACAGAAGTACCACTGGAATAGAAGTCAAGGGACTGGGATTCAAATTTCCTCTTTGTTACTGATTTTATGACCTTGAACAATCACTTCACCTTCTGTGCTCCCGTTTCTCTAAGTGTAAAAGGAGGTAGAGCTGGGTGGAGTTTGCTAGTCTTTATGAAGCTACCTAGTATAAAAGTTCTTATTCCAAAGGAAGAATGAGTATTTATAGATACTCACTGTACAAAGAGTTAATATTTCATCTCACGTATAAAGCTTGGACATGCTTGAATGCAGAACACACCACACAATCCCTGTTTCACTTATATGTCTGACCCACTGCTTCAGAGAGGTTAAGTGATTTAACCAGAAGTATAATCAGAACAGGTGTCTGATTGCACACATTGTAGGCTTACCACCCACCTCATTCATATGTTCAGTTCAACTATAGGTGGTCGAGGGAGGCACCAAAGAGCTACAAGCTGTGGTCCCTGAACTCAAGGAGACAAAGCAGCTAATGTGAAGCAGTTGTGATATGTAGCTGTGGTTGTAAGCCCAAAGAAGTTTAGAGAAAGGAAGAACCAATGTGGATAGGAGTAGTTGCAGAACATGTTATATAAGATGAAGTGGGATATATGTTGAGCCATGAAAGTGGGGCAGGGTTTGGCAAGACGTTCAAACCTAGTGTGTATGGAGAAAAGTAGGAAATAACCACTGCAATTTATTGAGAACCTAGTTTATACTGTGTGCTTGACCAAGTTATACACATCACTTCCCTGAAGGAAGGCTTTATTATCTTTATTTTCTAAATGTGGAACTTGAGTTTAAGAGAGGTTAAATATCCTATCTTCTAGTGATTGGCAGAGTTGGTATTATAATCAGGCCTATCCAGTGGTTTCTTAGGTTGACACCTAAACCATAAACAACCAAAGAAAAAAGAGATGAATTGGATTTCATCAAAATTAAAAGCTTTTGTGCTTCAAAGGACACTATCAAGAAAGTGAAATGACAACCCACAGAATGGGAAAAAATATGCAAACAATGAATATGAAAGGGTCAAATTTCAGAATACATGAAAAACTCTTACAACTCACCACAAATAACCCAATTTAAAGTGGACCAGGGGTTTGAATATGCATTTCTCCAAAGAAAACAAAATGGCCTACAAGCGCATGAAAAAATGCTCAACATCATTAATCATTAGGGGAATACAAGTCAAAACATGAGATACCACTTCACATCCAGTATAGCAGCTAAATCAAAAAGACAGACAATTACAAATATTTGCTAGCACACGGAGAAATTGGAATGCTTATACACTGCTGGTGGGACCGTTAGATGGTGTAGCCACTTTGGAAAACACTCTGGCCGTTTCTCAAGAAACTAAACATAGTTACCATATGATCCAGCAATTCCACTTCTAGGTAAATACCCAAGAGAATTGAAAACATATATACACAAAACCTTATACACACATGTTCATAGCAGCATTATTCGTAATAGTCAAAGAGTGGAGCTAATCCAAATATCCATCAACTGACGTATGGGTAACCATACAACTGACATGTGGTATATCCATACAATGTAATAGTAATCAGCCATATAAAGGAATGAAGTGCTAATACAAGTTGAAACATGGATGAACCTTGAAAACATTACACTAAGTGGAAGAAGTAGACCCCAAAAACATGTATGATTCCATTTGTATGAAATGTTCAGAACAGGCAAATCCAGAGAGATAGAAAGTACTGTAGGTTGCCAGGGGCTGGAGGATGAAGGGATAGATGAAGACTGCTAATGGATACAGAGTTTCTTTCTGGGGTGATGAAAATGTTCTGAAATTAGACAGGGGTGATGAGCATGTGCTAAAAACCACTGTGAAGTATTGTGCACTTCAGAAGGGCAAATTTTATGATATGTGAATTATATCTCAATTTAAAAAGCAAAACAGGCAGTCTTTAGAGATGGCATCACAGGAGGCTCCTGAACTCCCCTCTTACCATGTACTCACTGAATGGATAGTTATATATGGAGCAGTTCTCTCTAAAAGAAACCCAGAAACTAACTGTGTGACTCCTATACTCACATTGAAATGGATAGGAAATGCTAAGACATACTCTTGCCATAAACTAGACCTCTGGCATGATGCCATTCAGTTGGGATGGAATCCCAACTCCAACTTCTTCCTGAGGAGTGAAGGGTTAGGACCCCACATGTAGAGCTCCAACTTTTAATATTCCCACCCAAGGGACAGGCCCCCAAAACACCTAGTTCTGAAAGCCAATGGAGCTTGCTTCTGTAGCTTGTGTCCCTGAGACCCACAGGACTATAACAAGCAAAAGAAGCTGTTATTCATGGGAGCTCAAGCACTCATTAGGCTCAGCTCAGAGGGATCGGGCAAAACCAGTCCATCTCCCAGTTCTTCCCTGAATAGGGTCTATTTGCATACTTTAAAAGCTGCTGCCCAAGGGGTCAGCCTTCTAATTTAGCAAGCATCTAGGGGCTCACTGCAATCCTCCCTGGAGCTCAGGGAAACCTGCAGACATCTTCCCTGCTCTCCCACTTTAGCCTGCTCTGCATCACTAGTATCTCCCTGGGAGGAACTTATATATACTTCTGGCACTCCAGCTTTTCTGTCTGTTGTCTGAGGGATGGGTCCCTGGATCACCTGGCTGTAATAGCCCATGGGGATTGCATTCAGGAGTCCCACACGACTATAGCGCACAAAGTAGTTCTAAACAGGCTTAGGAGTACATGTGACTATTATTCAGCCATGAGAAAGAGGGAAATCTTGCCATATGTGACAACATAGATGGACCTTGTGGCCATACTGCTTAGTGAAATAAGTCAGCCAGTGGTCAGCTAATGCTGTATGATCTCACTTATATGTGGAATCTAAAAAAGCCAAACTCATAAAAACAGTAAGATAGTGGTTACGAGGACCTGGAATGTAGGGAAAAGGGGGAGTTATTGGTCAAAAAGTACATACAAACTTCCAGTTTTAAGATGAGTAAGTTCTGGGCTTCTAATATACAACATGGTGATTATAGGTGTAACATATACTCCTAAGTTGCTGAGAGAGTAGATCTTTGCACCATAAAAAAGAAATGGTAGTTACATGATGTGATGTAGGTGTTAGCAAATGCTATGGTGGTAATCATTTTGCAATATAAGTATCTCAAACCATATGTTGTACAGCTTAAACTTAAACAATGTCGTATGTCAGTTATATCTTAATAAAGCTGGGAAAAAAACAAAACAAACAAAACAGGCCTGTCTTCATCCAGAGGCTTATTGCTTTCCATGCTGAACTAAGGAACTTGGGTAGATTGAAGTAGAGAACAGAGAGCACACTGTTTTTATGCCATTTCAGGCATCTGAGTGTAAGAGGATGAGTTCTTGATTTAGGGAGATGGCAGAAGGAATGAGAGGAACAGCAGGAGACAAGGAATCTCAGAGAAATTTCAAAGCGAAAAAATAGGATTTGATGATATCTTGGACTCTAATGAAAAATTAGAAGAAAAAGTTGTGTCTCCTGATTCCAGATTAAGTAAAGATAAAGAATGTAAGGTAGCTCTCATAGTTCCTAGCATTTAATAGTGCCTGTTAAATGTTAATTATCTTCTACTTCCTACTGCAATGACTGTTCCACTTATTTTCATTTCAAGGATCTCAGGTCTGTCTCTACATTCCCTGGCCATTCAGGAACTCCTGTGATTCCCCACCCGGGTCCCCTTTGTTTTGTACACTTGACCTCCCCACCCTATTCTTTAAAGATAACTAATGCTGTGTCATATCCCATCAGAGTTTCTCTGCTGAATTAAGTTAATTGTGCAAGATTATAATGATGATAGTAATAACTGCTATTTCTATGAAGTAATTACTATGTACCAAACACAATACGTGCTTTATCTCTTTTATACTTACAACTACCCTTTGAAGCAGGTATTATTATTCTCATTTTACAGATGAGGAAACCAAGGCACAAAGAGGTTAACTCATGTGTCCAAGGTCATAGTAAGTAGAAAGAATGGGTTGTCACCCTAAATAATACTGTCTCGAAAGTCTGTACTCTTAATAATTGCAGTCTATAGCCTTCCTCAGCAATTAGACCTATGTTCTTGTCTCCTCTCATCCACCTTACTAAACATATAAATTTGTTGTCAGATCACATTACGTTCTGATTCTAGTTCATCCCCTTCATATTTATGTGACATTGGCTAAGTCATTTTACTTCTCTCACATATACAATGGCAATGATAAATTTTTCATGGATATTTGAAGGTAACTACATTACTTTGGGAAACTTATTTAACACTTCTGAGCCTCACAAAGCTCAGGATACTATGTAAATAATAGCTGCCTCTCAAACTTATTTTAAGGCTTAAATAATGTGTGTAAGGCATATAGTAAGTATTCAGTATGTAGTAGTTCAACTTTTGCTGGAATGTCTGCCTATCTATCAATGGTAAGGCTGACAATTTATTGCTGTCATATCTGTGCACGGGAAAAAGAAACCATGGATAACAAATCCACATACTTGGTCATACTTTGTATGTGAGATATAGCTTTGAGGGAGAAAGGCTAAGAAGTCTCATTGTAGCAATTTGCTGTCACAATCCCAAGGTTTCCTTCAATACCCCTGAGAAAGCCATCTCCATGCACTAGAAATTAGTGATGGGATAAAGATTTTTTTGGCATGAATTCATCTGGGAGCATTTCAGTAAATTTTTCATCCTAATTAGGACTTTTTTCTTCCTTGCATTTCATAGAGATTGAGCTTTGTGGCCAGGGGAACTTGAAGGGGCCTAGTGTATAAGCCTGCGTGTGCACAGACGTGCATGCGTGTGTGCACGTGCGCGTTTGTGTGTGTGTGTGTGTAGTGGGGACAGGGTATGACATGGATGGCATAGTATTGGTTAAAGGAGGCAGATTTAACTTCTGGTATTCCCCTCCACTACAGGGTCCAAAAATGTCTTGGCAAAGAGTATAAAAAGTTATGGCACACAATTTTGACTCAGGAGACACTTAGGTCCAGATATTCTGATCCTAGGAATGTTTAAACACTTAGTTTATGAATGTGAATACTTTTAATAGGACTATACCAGTAATTTTGCTCAAGGGAGAATTTTCTGGGGTACACTCTATTAAACCAACTTAATCCTTTTTGTGAATTTTCTATACTGAATATATAATATATATTCCAGTACCTGAAGTATTATTGGTTCCAAGTTTGCTGGGGTGAACCAAACTTTCATTCCTGAAGGGTCTATACCATTAGCAGTCCTTCATACACTAGGTTGTTTTAGTTTTCCACTAACTTTTATTTCTTTAACAGCTTTATTGAAGTATAATTTATATACCATAAAATCCACTGTGATATATAATTTAATGACAGTTTTCTTATTTTAATTTTTCAAATCATCATAAAGTAAAGATGACTTTTTTGCTATACTGTTCTATGAATTTTAACATATATAGCCACTGCCATAATCAAGATACAGGACAATTCCATTATCCCTAAAACTCCCTTAAGCTAGCCCTCAATAATCATACCATCTCCTTACTTCTAGTCCATAGCAACTATTGATTCCCCATTGCTATAGTTTTGTCTCTTCAAAAATATTATATAAATGGAATCATACTTTGTAATCTTTTGAGGCTAGCTTCTTTCACTCTGCATAATGCCTTGAGATACATTCATTATTGTGTGTATCAATAGTTTGAATTTTTAAATTGCTAAGTAGCATTACATTGAATGGATGTACTACAGTTTGTTTATCCATTCACCCATTGAAGGCTATTTGTGTTTTTTCAGTTTGGGTGATTATGAATAGAGCATTTATAAAATGTCACATGCAAGTTTTATGTAAACATAAATTTTCATTTCTCTAGAGTACATACCCAGGAATGGGATTTCTGGGTCATTTGGTAAATGTATGTTTAACTTTATAAGAAACTGCCGAACTCTTCCCAGATGATTGTGCCGTTTTGTGTTCCACCTACCAAGGTGTGAGAGATGCAGTTGCTCTGCATCCTCACAAGTACTAGTTATTGTCAGTTTTTAAAATTTCAGCTATTTTAATAGGTGTGTAGGTAGGCAGTGGTGTCTTATCGAGTTTTAATTTGCTTTTCCTGATGGATAATGACGTTGAGCATCTTTTCATGTGATCCTTTGCTGTTTTTATATCTTCTTTGGTGAAGTAACTGTTCAAGTCACTTGTCCATTTCTATGACTGAGTTTGGGGAGTTCTTTATATATCTTGGATTCAAGTCCTTTGTTGGATGCGTGATTTGCAAACATTTTCTCTTAATTTGTGGCTTGTCTTTTATTTTCTTAATAGGCTTTCATAGAATAGAAATTTTAAATTTTGTTAAAGCCTAATTTATCAACTATTTCTTTTAAGAATTGGGCTTTTGTTGTCATATATGTATAAACTCACCTTAGGTTTTTTAAGTCTTATTTTTATTTTAAAGCCTAGCTTCCAATAGATCACCCCAATATTTGGTCAGAATTTGTATCTAAATACATTGTCAGTAAGGCTTCTACCCTCCACTGATGGATCTGTGTTTGGGCTGGGCAGTCCATTCAAAGTTCGAGCAGTTTACAAGTCAATGCCAATTTGTACTTTCTTCAGGCACTCTCATATCTCCTCTGCAATTGTGCTCTCTATTCAGCCAGGGACGTGTGGAAAGGCTAGGGCCCTCTCTGGTCTCCCCTTGTAGCTGAGCAAGACCCTCAGGGGCCTTCCTGGGGACAGACCCCTCCCCCATATCCTCTGCTTTAGCTCCTCTCTGAAGTACCGAGATAACAGTATCTGATGCACATTTCCTGAGTTGTTTTACAGACCTGAAACCCCCCACCAAATGGAAGATGTTAACTACTTGATGACCATGAGCACACAGTCCCCAGGCCTCCTGGAGCCTAAGGATTGATAATGTTAACCCCTGTGACACTGCCCTATTACCTCACCATCAACCAATTAGAGAACTGTGCACGAGCTGATCACATACCCTGAAACTCCCCTTTCTTCACCTTGCCTTTAAAAATGCTTTGCCGAAACCCATCAGGGAGTTTAGGCTTTTTGAGCACTAGCTGAACTTGAACTTGAACTCTTTGCTTGGTGCCCTGCAATAAATGCTACACTTTCTTTCACCACAAACTGGTGTTAGTAGATTGGCTTTACTGTGCAGGGGTGGGTGGACCCAAGATAGGCTCTCGGTAACATCGGAAGCTGTTACGAGGCTTTCCCGTCAGCCAAGATTGCATGAATCGCTTTTCAAGCCCCTCTATCGCTATCTCATTTCCTTGAATCTTCCTATTAGACTTCTGTCAAGTCTCCTGGTGTTTTGCATACCAGAGCCAGTACCACAGCCTCAGGTTATCTGAGTTACTGGCTTTCTCTGTTTACTTGCCACAGACATTGCTGCCATTACTGCGAATGTCACTGAGTGTGGGTTTTTTTCATGTTGCATTCCAAATCAAGTGATTCCCTTTGGGTGGCAAAGATAATGGTTTTTGTTTTTAAGTAACTTTTCCCATTCTGCTAGCACTAGTAAACTAACTGAACTGGGAGGAGTAGAGATGGGAGTAGGCCCAGGCAAGAGTGGTACTAAATTCTACTGTTCTTATCTCATGTTGAGTAGTTTTGTATAAATAAGCATTTCTCAACTTGTTGTATGCCTTTGGTCAATTTCCATAGTCTTGAAACAGTCATTTTCAGCAATTTTGTCTAGTTTTATCATGGCTTTGTAAAGAGAACACTTCACTATTCTAGAAGTCCCACCTCCATTTATAACCTTTTACATTTTATTCTTATTTTAATGAAGTTATTTTAACTTGGGTCCTTTTTTTCCACATAACTTTTAAGACAAACATTTGACTCATTGATCTTTGTTTTTGTCCATGTAAAATTGTACAGATTATAACTTCTGTCATGGTGAATTGCTGCTGTTGTTTGTGAGCATGTGCCATTTTTCCTATTATGTCAGTTTTCCCTAGTCAAATTTTATAGATCTAAATTTCTTCAGTTTAAGTCAAGAATAATTTTATTATGTGCCATTTTAGCAATTGTCAGTTTTATTTTAAAGATTTCGTCCCACCAAGGTCAGTTTTAGTAATACTCAATATTATCGAGATGTGATTCCATGGTTAGTTTTTTGAGTGTAAAAGATACTACAGTGTTCAGCTTAACTATTATCATATTAATGGCTTTTAAAAATGTTGATTATTTCTACCAGTATTATCACCACAGTATCAAAAATATCCATGGGTTCAAAAAATCCTGCTTTAAATATCCTTTACATGGCGTACTTTGGGATATGCTTTAAAAATAATTATATATGTGCTGATTTGATTTGGTATAATTTAAAAATGTGTATTCTTAACCTACTTTTAATAGTTATTGATTAAAGTGATCTAAAGGAGCTTTGAAAATGAAATATATAATGAATTTAAACCTGGAACCCAAGACTAATAGTGTGATGTAAAATTGGGGGGCTAAAGTTTGAGCTGACTGAGCTAAGCAGACAATTCTCCATAATAGGTCAGTGAGTGGCAGTAATCCTGGAATTATCGCAATATGCATTCATTAATACCTGTGCATGCTTTTTTTGAAAATAGACACTTTTAACTTCTCTGCAGACAGACCTTTAAGGGTTCCACGTAGGTGAATTAGATCTTTCTATAATGCAAATCAGCAATTCTCCATTTCTTTTCATTGTATTTATTTATTATATTATTTATTATTTTATTTATTTATTAAACAAAACTATATTGAGCACTCTTTGCATGTGTACTTATCAGGCATGGGTTAAACCTGCCTTGTCCAATGTGATAATCATAAGCACATGAATTGAGATGTCAAGTACATATAAAATACACTGTAGATTTTAAAGAATTACTACTGACTACTAAGAAATGTAAATGTAAAATATCTCAATAATTTTTGCATTGATTATATGTAGAAAAGGTAATTTTTTAACATATTGGGTTAATAAGTTAAATCTACTTTAAAATTAATTTTACTTCTCTCTTTTTACTTTTTTAATGTATCTACTAGAAAATTTTAAATTTTTTATATGTCTGACATTTGTGGTTCACATTATGTTTCTGTTGGTCAGTACAAGAGACAGCAAAGACAAGCTATTTATTCATACAACTACAGTGTAGACACAGGGGAGTTACCAGAGGTTTCAGTCTAAATGGGAGACAAACCAAAGACAATTTTTCAGTGATTGGCTAAGTGACAAAGAACAAGGACTTTGATGTTTCATTGATATGGATTCAAGTCTCTTTTCTGTAACTTACTCAGTGCGTGATTTAAACCACATGACTTAAACACTGGGTTTCAGTTTTCCTTACTTTGTAAAATTTTTTACCGTTTTACCTTATAGAATTTTTGTGAAGATTTAATGAAATGCTACTTGAGAAGTACTTAGCAGAGTCACTAGACTATAGATAATGCTTAATAAGTAACAGCTGTTATGATGATGGTGTTAATTATATGGTTTTGATGAGAATTATGGCACTTGTCTATAAGTATGTACAGGGACACTTGGATCAAATGGGTAGACCATAGAAAGTGACTTCCAAACTACATTTTATAGGATGATTAAGAACCAACCAAGTAGACAGAAGGATAGAGGGAAAAGTGTGAGTGGCAGTGGGAAAAATCATTAGAAAAATGCATGGAGTCATGAGAAAATCTCTCCTTTCCTGCTCAGAGTGAGATACTCTACCTGAGCATAAACAAAGTGATGTGGAAAATTGAGGCATGCCACTAGAAAATTCAGTCCACAACAACTAGTTGTGCTGCTAAAAGAAGTGTGGGCCTGTTTATGTGTGTGTTTGTGTGTTTAAAATATCAGAAGGCTTTCTAAATATCTAAATTTATTATGTAATTCTTCAACCCACACCCAGCCTAAGAGGGAGACCTCCGAAGCCAGGTAAAAAACATAATGACTTTGATTCATCAAGTAAGGGAGAGCTTCTTCTTTAAGAATAAAAAGCAGATAGAATAGACGTTTTTTTAAAAGAAGATTTAAAAAGTAAAAGAAACCTAAACATGATCGAGGATGCTATTTTGAAATTGGCTTTTGCACCATTTTCTGCAAACTAAATTGCATCTTGGTGTATTGATGCCAGAAAACAAGCTGAACTGAAAATACAAATGCTCCCAATTTAAAATCACCCATTGGAAATAAAAGAAAAAGCAGACAAAGTAATGAAAACATTTAATGCTAATAGATAAGTACTATTTGGGGGATATTTTAATAAGCAAATGTTTATTTTACTTCCTTAGAATATTCTCTTGGATTCTAGATACATAAATTTCAACCCACGTTCCCCAGTTGCCATAACAACTTGATGCATTTGTTCGTGTGTCATTTTTTTATCACGTCAGTTTTTTTTTTTTTTTTAAACTTTGGTTGCTATGATAACACAGTATAGTTGTTAAATCTATTCTATTCACATTTTGTTCTACTGGAAACTGGTAATTTGCTTTTATTTTTCTATGAAGAAGCTCATATTACAGAAGTGTAATAAGGAAAATAGTGGCCTAAATTCTAATACAAGTTAATATTAAAGATTTAATTATGTGTATTAATTTATGCCCCAATGCTATTACCTTTGTGACATGGAAGATGGGCAGTGATTAAATATTCTACTCTGAAGAAAGAACCAACCTTTGCTGTACAGAATGAGGGAAACGGACAGTGTGAGTTGCAGTTAATCTCCATTCATGACTTCAACCAGTCTTAGCTAGAGAAAACTGGTGGTTTCAAGAAACAGTCACACCAAAACTGCAATTACTGGCTCCCTTAGTAGTTACCTTGCTTCACTACAAAATGTGAGCTCATTTATTACAAAGAATGAACCCTGGCTTAATAGAAACCCCTAATCTATGCTGACCCATCCCTACAAAAAGAGAAGATCTCTTTTATCAAAAGTCTTCTTGTCCTGAATTAGGTATTGAGTATATAGGGCTCTACATAAATTTGTTTCTATTTATTCAGCTAACGCCTACAGTTTCCTCTGTTTTTATTGCTTTTAATGGTACTTTCATAAAAACAACTAATTACGTCACTTAAAATTGATGATATTCTGGTCCCTTCTAGCTCTAGAGATTGTTACAATTTGGACGGGCTGGATTGAGAGGCATTCCAGGGTATAAGGGAAAAAAGGCAAGTGACTAGGGTCAAAGAGACTTGGTTAGACTTTAATAATTACTAACTGTGTAACCCTGGGTAATTATCTGCTGATTCTTAGTTGTCAGATCTGTAAAATATGAATGAAAATAATTAGCCCATAGACTTTTAGGCGGGGAATTCAGAGAGACTATATTCAAAAGGCCTAATATAGTACACACCACATAATAGATGCTCAAAACATCATCCTCCTCCTATTCCCTTCCCCTGAAGGCCAGTGAGACTGAGAAGCAGAAACCAGTGGAGTTCCAGTAAAGTAATGAGTCCAGGAGCAGCCTCCTCTCTCAATCAGTAATCTAATGTTGAGAGGTAAAGGGAGCATGGCTAATTTGAACTTAATTTGGACAGGAGTTGCTGTTCCTGATATCTCAGCCTGCCCAGTGCAGTAAATGGGGGGTATGGCAGCAGGAGCCTCCAAGAAGCCATAGTAGTCAGTGTCTTGTGTTTTTGTAAGGGTGTTTGTGTTAGAACATGGACCCGACCACAACCTGAGGTTTCATGTAATAAGAGAAATCCTCCTGGCATAGGATTTGTCATTGGATCTGGAGTCAAATTTTGGCTCTGTTTTGGAACCTTGGAAAAGTCACCTAACTTCTTGAAACCGCAATGTCCATATATGTGTAACATACTAATCAAAACATTAATTGAGGGCTTCCCTGGTGGCACAGTGGTTAAGAATCTGCCTGCCAATGCAGTGGACACAGGTTCAAGCCCTGGTGTGGGAAGAACCCACATGCCGTGAAGCAACTAAGCCCGTGCGCCACAACTACTGAGCCTGTGCTCTAGAGCCCCTGAGCCACAACTACTGAGCCCGCGCGCTCTAGGGTCCGAGTGCCGCAGCTACTGAACCTGTGTACTGCAACTACTGAAGCCCGTGCACCTAGAGCCCGTGCTTTGCAACAACAGAAGCCACCGCAACGAGAAGCCTGCGTACTGCAACGAAGAGTAGCCCCTGCTCGCCGCAACTAGAAAATGCCCTCGCGCAGCAATGAAGACCCAACGCAGCCAAAAATAAATAAAATAAATAAATTTAAAAACAAACAAACAAAAAAACCCATTAATTGAGAACCTGTAGATAACACCTACTTTGGGGTTTGTTACTAGTATTACAGGTAACAAATGTAACATACTTTCAATAAATGTTTTTATTTTTAATACTAGACTACTGTGGCTGACGGTGGTATTAATAACAATGACAATGTTGAATGGCAGTTTTGGGACTCTGGCTGATTTGCCTGGGAACCAGTGCAGACTTCTGTCCTAGCAGGAAAACAAAGAGGGATTTGGGATAGCAAATGAGTGCTCAGCGCTGATTCCAGGCACATTGCATCTTTGACTTAAGTCAGTAAGGTAAATGCCTGCTATTTTCAGCCGTAGGTGAATATGAGAATGCTAGTATTCCTCCAGGCTTGGTCCAGACTGACTCTGGAAATGAGAGTGCTATGTCTCCAGATTGAAGAAACAAGCCTCTTTGCTTGAGAGGGACTGGGGAGGCTGGAACTGACAAGTGTTTGTGATCCTATTCCTTCTCAATACCTAAAGCACTCTGGAGTAACAAGCGAGAGCATTCAGGGAGTTGCATCGACTGTATCAGGCCACTAGGGTGTCATTTAGAATCTCTGCTGGAACAATGGAGACATATAAATTTAAACCCACATTCTCGGGTTGCCATAGTAACTTGATGCACTTGCTTTGAAGTGTCTTTTGTGTTCTCCCTTTTTTTCTTTTTTTTTTTAATCATCAGGATTTTTACTTTGCCAGCAGTTCCCCAAATGTGGTTCACGTTTCTTCCTATCCTTCTATCTCCTTATCTCCCAGATAAATTTCTGCATTTGTTGCTGGAAAATGATTTTTACTTGACAATAATAGCTGAATATACATGTTCACACAGACATGCCTATGTGCCTGTAAGTCAATGCCCCCGCAACATGCGTGTGTGCATGTGCACACGCGCACGCACACACACACACACACACACACACACACACACACACACACAGACACCCAGAGCCAGATAATTATGTTAGAAAAGGGATAGATTTCTAAAGCCTTTCAATGCTTTTAAAAAGGCAGATTGTATGTCTTAAAAATTGTAAAGTAAGTGGTTTATTCCTAGAACAACTAACTGATTTAGTATTTCCTTAGTAACTGCAATGTGGCAGGCTGAATAAAGAGTGTAATTCTCATTGCATTTTTTTCCTACACTTGATTACTTTAACATATTTACATCGTGATGAGAAGTGTGCTTCAGTGTAAATATCACAAGAGACTCAGGTTTGCATTCAGACTCTTGTCATCTCTTACCTGTGTGACTTTGGACACGTTACTTGACCACTCTGAGCTTCATATGAAAATGGGTTGATGGTACCTTGTAAGATATTTGTGAGGAATAAACTGAGATCATAGAGTACCTAGAATAGGTCCTAGGACATTATAAGCAAATGTTAATTCCTTTACATCTAAAGAACTAACAAAAGGTATTTGAAAAGTAAAATCTATTTTGATCTCACTCATTAGATGAATGCATACTTTCTTTTTTACCATACATATTTCCACATCACAAAGGTGAAGCAAATACGAAAATACAGGAGCTGAATAGTATGTAGTCTCCTTGCCTGGATGCTCACCATGTACAGAACTGACAATGGAAAAAGGCATTTCCTGGATACCTCCAAGGGAAGATGACCTCTTGCTACCTTCAGTTAGGATTTTTCATCTAGGTCTAAGCCTGGTTAGAAATGTCAAGCTAATAGCATTTAGAAACTGTTCTATCTACTGAAAAATAATAGTCACCACCACACAAAATTCCCCTTTCATGTAGGGGGGGTGTACAAGTATATTCTAAATACAAAAATATGTTTAATCAGGGGCTACAGGGAAGCAGGAAAATAACATTAGCCATGCAGGCAAAGGGCTGTTGCCAAGCTGTGAGTGCTACTATTGCTATGCATTTGTGTGTAGTGTTGACAGCAAAAAAAATAACAAGGGGATAGGAGCAAAATTAAATTTTAAAAGGAGAACTGCAATTATATGACACAGCACCTGCTTTGTAAAAGTATTGGGTCTTTCAGAGAGTAAGTCACAGAAAACTAAGAATAAAGGAAAGAGATCACAAGGAAAATTCTTAATGGAATAATATCCAAATCACAATAATTTTAAAAATATATTTTCAAGTAACAGGGAAAATAAGCATAAAAGAAGAAATAATTTCTCCTTTAGTGCTAGTAAGATAGAGGTGATAGGTGAATAAAAATGATTGAATAAATATTTGACAGATTTATCAATCAAATAATGTTCCACTGAACAATTGAAGAGTTGTTTATTTGATTATAATTCAGAAAGAGGATGCATTTTGGAATCTAATTAAACCAAATTAGAACCCTGTTCCTGCCTCTTGGTAGCTGAGTAATTTGGGCCAAGTAATTCAACCCCAATAAGCCTCAGTTTCTTTATCTGAGATAGGAAAACTGAATTCCAGTGTGGGTTCTTCTATGAAACTTTGTGTAAGATTGGAAGCAAATCTTTTTGCTTCTGTGGGTCTTTTTCTCTGATGTGTAAAAGGGAGGGAGTTAGTCTCTAGGTGGCAATTTCCATGAGTATACATGCAGCTCTGATATTCCTAGGCCCTATGTTCTATTTTGGTGCTGGTATTTTACTATATTGCTACAGCTAAAGCCATTAAGTCCTTTATTTTCAGGCATCTTCTGAAGCCACAGTTTAGGTTGGATCCAAAACTCAGATCCTGAAAGTAATACAGGAGGGCATCTTGTAAGGATTTCAGGTCTTTGCCATGTATTGCCATGTACTGCTTGGAAGTATGCAAGTATGTATCTTCTTGGAAGTATGCAGTTTATTTGTCCCTGGAATCTGAGTGTTGATAGTCAGGTAACACAGTATCCCCAGTTCTCTAACTTGCACTCAACCTTAATGAGAGGACTTTTTGGTTTTTGCTTCTCTTTTTTGAACATTAATGAAGCACATACTTTGTGCCAGGCACTGTACAAGGCTCATTAAAGAAAGGTTTAATAAAAATGACATACCATGTTATTCGTTGTGAAAAATATAGAAATATATAAAGAACAAAATAAATGTCACCTACTATCACAGTATTCAGAGGTAATTACAAATATATTTTGATGGTATTTGTGTGTGTGTGTGTGTGTGTGTGTGTGTGTAAACAAACTTTGAGTATCATTAGTATATATTCTTTTGTAACATACTTTTTTCATTTAAAATATTTATGCCAGCATTTTTTATGTCCATAAAGATTCTTCTATAGCATAACCTTTAATACATATATAACATTTGATCATATGACTATATTGAGTCGTTACGGAATGGACCGGTCACTAAGGATATGGACTCTGGAGTGAGACTATGTGGGTGGAAAACACAGCCACGCCTCCTCACTAGCTATGTGTTCTTAGGCAATTTATTTAACTTCTCTAAGCCTCAATTTCCTGATCCATAAAATGGATACAATGATAGTATAAGACCTCATAAACTATTGTGATGATTCAATAACTTAATTCTTGTAAAGCATCTAGAAACTAGCCAGTCAATAAATATTAACTATCATTATGAACATTTATTTTGTCCAGGCTGATATCTGTTTTAAATAGGTAAGTTTAGTTCATTTGAATTTATTGTAGGTCCCAAAATATTTAGATATATTCTCTCAATTTAGGACATAATTTTTTTATTAACTATCCTTTTTCTCTCTACCTTATCCTCCCATTATTTTTCTCCTATTGTACTTAAAATGCTTCTGTATTTGCTTTTTATTTTTCTTGTGCTGGTTTGGAATGTATCGATTGTATTTCTATTTTTTATTGGTTATCTTTTTGGCATATACAATAATATATAAATTACTCTAAGAAATTGGAAGTTATTAAGTATGGTTCTCTCTGAAAAATGACAGGGACCTTAATGTACTTTTAATTAATTGAACACTCCAGTGTCTCAATTTGTTACCCTTATTTGAACATAAAAATTAATTTTTATTTAAAATCAATGGCATATTAAATTCATGATATATTTTGTTAATTTATGTGCTCACCATTGATCCATGAACTTATGTGTTCCTCTGAGTTCACTCTTCTTGCTTATCTGTATCCTTTAATAATTTTTTTTTGGTAAGGATCTTGATTATTAAATTATCTTGGTATTTGTATGCAAGTACCCCCACTTTTGCATGATAATTTAGCTGTATATCAACTTGTAATTTAGTAGTTACTTTCTCTTGACATTGTCAACATATATTCTGTTGTCTTTTGGTCTCTATTATTGCTGAGGAGAACCTGCTTATCTTAATTGTAGTTAATCAGCTTTTTCTCTCTTGCAGCTCTTAAGATTTTCTCTTTATCTCTAATAATTTTCACTTTTACTGCCATGTGTCTGACTGCATATTTAACTTTATCTTGGCCAGTTCTTTAAAAGCTTTTTCTATCAGAGAACATTTATTTTATAAAATAGTTTTAATTTGGGTTTTTCTGGTGTCTCCTATGATTAGATTCATATTATACATTTCTGGCAGGAGAACTACAAAAGGGTTATGTCTTTCTCAATACCTTTCAGAAGGTGTCTAAAATATTTGTCCAACCACTGATCATGCTAACTTCGTTCACTTGATTAACGTAGCTTCTAGATTCTCCAGTGTAAATGTACTATTTTTTCTGAGTAATTAGTTAGAATCTGGTAGAAGATACTTTGAGTTTAGATAAATATCCTGTTTTACCCACTTTCATTCACTAATTTTGGCAGTCGTTGATCATTCTTGTTCGAAACAATTATTACTATGGAGGTTGCCAGTTAGTGGTTTTCTCATTTCTTCATTTCTTCTACACTTTCTTAATTGGCATTTTCGTATTAGGAAGAGCTTTCCCTTCTCCCTCATTTGTTGATTTGTTTATTTATTTCTACCAGTATAAATTCATGGAAAGTAAGTCTTGCATGGAATTTTGTGGTTGTCCCCTCTTTGGCTTCTTGGGCTTCTAGTCCAGAATCAGGTCTTAAAACCATATTTTATTTCTCCCTCTCTGTTTTAATACAGAGGGTTTAAAAATCTAACTGTAGAACCAGCACTCAGGTTGACTCAATTCCTAGTGATAAGGTAATCTTTGTAGATCTTCTTTTTACTGAATTGAATATTTGTTTCATTTCTGATCCACAAAGATGTTTATATTGTTTCAGATCCCAGCTATACCTTTTGTTTTTCCCCTTTCATATAGTAACTATTATTCCTGGGCATTTAGAACAGAAGAAGTATGTTGTAAATATAAAATCACTGGGTCACCTTAACAGGAAACATGAATATTATTTATTATGTCTTTTCACTATTTAAGGATGTATAGGTTATTTCACTATGATTAATAAAATTGTAATAAACATTCCCATACATACATTTTATGTTCATCTCTAGTTACTTCTTTAGGATATATTTCTATAAGTAAAGTTACTGCATCAATGGATAACTGTATTTCCAAGAACTTTTATAGATATTTCCCGTTCACTTTCCAGAATTATTTTACCAATTTATATTCCAACTCACTATGAAGAATAGTACCTTTCCCCCAAACCTTTGCTGACGCTGCTTTGAATTATTGTTATTATTTTTTGTAGGCTTGATAAGTAAAGAGTGTTATTTGGACATTTCATAAATATTCTAGGCATGCTTTAATAAGACATTTTGTTATTCTCTTGACATTTCTCCTCTTCTCTCAGAAGAATTATTTACAGCTTTTATCACAGAATTCTGTAGCCAGTTGTTTATTGTCTGTCTTCTCAACTAGGTAGTCTGCAACTTAAGGGAACTGACCCTGTTTTATTGAACAGTGATTTTCTTATGCTTGGCACCGAGTAGGTGACCCATGTATATTAGTTGAATTGACAAATTTACAAATTCAAATGAAGAAATAATTCTTAGATTTTAGGTCTAGACTTGTTCTTATTCATTAACATTTATTTTCCTCTCTGGTTTAGCATCCCATGGTTCTCTTTTTTCCTTTATTCTAATCAGTGGTAGAGTAAGATTTGATATTATGTAGTAAGACTAACTTAGTTTCCTATGTGTCCCATCTTTGTTGTTGTTATTAATGATGATGATGGTGTTTTTTCTTTTCCTTTCTTGCCTTCTTTTGGAGTAACTGAATATGTTTTAGAATTCTATTTTTATCACCTCTATTAAATTTATATTTTAGTGGTTGCGCTAAGTATTACAATATATAATCCTTAATTTATCACATAGACTAGTATGAGTTAATATTTTGACACTACACATATAATGTAAGAACATTACAATAGTATACTTCCATTTACCACTGCCTATTCTTTGTGCCATTATTGTTATACATTTTACTTTTACACATACTATAAACCCCAAATTACATTGTTATTATTTTGTTTTTAAAAAGTTTGAAGAAGTTAAGACATGAGGGAAAAAAATTATTTATCTACCTATTTATTATTTCTGGCACTCTTCATTCTCTAGTGTAGATCTGAGGATCCATTTTGTATCATCCTTCTTCAGCTTAAAGAACTTTTTCTTTTTTTAATATATCTTGTGTTAAGTCTTTTAGTGATGCGTTCTCTCAAATTTTCTTACGAGAAAATGACTTTATTGTGCTTCCATATTTAGAATAATATTTTTGCTGCATATAGAATTGCAGAATGTGAGGATTTTTTTCTTTTTCTTTCAGCACTTCAAAGATATCATTTCACTGTATTCTGGATTACTTTGTTCCTGATGAGTAGTCAGTGATCATTCTTCTTATTGTTCCCCATTATGAAATGTGTCTATTTTATTGATTGCTTTTAAGATTTTAAGATTCATCTCTGGTTTCCATTAATATGACTATGATGTGCCTGAGTATAGCTTTCATTGTATTTATTCTGTGTGGGGTTTGTTGAGACTCTTAGATCTCTGGTTTATATTTTTCATCATATTTGGAAAAAATTTAGCCACTATCTCTTTAAATATTTTTCTATCATAATCTTTTTTTACTCTGCTTTTAAAATTTCAATAGCATATATATTAGACCGTGAGATATTTTCCTGCATCTTCTAATTCTTGGATTTTTTTTTTGTAGTATCCATCTCCTGTTATGCCCATTCAACAGTTTTTAAAAATATTGTATATTAAATTTTTTGTCTTAAATTTCTGTTTGTGTCTTTTTGCACTTCCCTTTCTTAATATTTTCCCATCTGTTTCACTAATTATGTTCACCTTAAGAAATTCTTAAACATATTTATAATAGCTGTTTTAAAATCTTCCTTAGTTAATGCTAATATTTTGACACATTTGGATCTTCTTGTGTTGATTTGGCTTCCCCTCTTGGTTATAGGTCACATTTTTCTTCTTTACATGACTAGTAAATTTTGATTGCATGCTGAATACTATGGACTATTCATTTTGAGAGTTTGGATTTTGTTATCCTCCTTTAAATAGTACTGGGTTTGTTCTGGCAGGTAATTTACTGATAGGTGAGCATAATCCTTTCAAGGCTTGTTTCTAAAGCTTTGTTACAGCAGGACTAGAGTAGCCATTATTCTACAAACAGGATAGCTCTATTTCTATGGCATGGCTTTTCTAGGTCCTCAATTTGAATTCCTGGTGTTGAGTATTGTCTCTCCCCTCTGGCTGGTCAGATAACATATCTCGCCACACATGGCCACCTCTAGAATCTATTCAGCTTACAGTTCCCCAGTAGCTATTTTATGCCAGGCATTGCAAACTTCCTCTCTCTCTCTTCCTTTCTTTCTCACTCTCTCTCTTTCTTCATGAGAAGCATTTTATTAAGCCAAAGACTTGAGAGAAATCCTACACAAATTTCTGGAGCCACTTCTCTTCTAAGATTTCTCTTCTCTGGTACCGTGCTCTGCAAATTTCAGCTCCTTTAGCAGCTCAGAATTCTGACATCAGCCTCTTCAGATCAGAGAGACCACTGTTCATCATTTGTCCTCTACTACTTTCTCAGATCAGAAAATAACTCCAGGCAGAAAGTCAGAGAAATTGTGTGGCTCACCTCATAGGTTTCTGTTTTCTTAGGGAATCACAGTCTTGCATTGCCTATTGTCCAGAATCTGAAGTATTGCTTCATATGTTTTACCCAGTTTTATAGTTGTTTATGGCATTTGGTCTTATCCAGTACCAGGTACTCTATTATGGCTGTAAACAGAAGTCTTTGTCATTGTAAACCTTTAAAAAGTCTGTCTGACTGCAATGCAGGTGTCAGAAAAAATGAGAAAGATTTTTATGAACTAATATAGAGTTATTTCCAGGATATACTGTTGAAGTGAAAAAAGCAAAGTGCCAAAGGATACTTATAATATGCTATTTTTCATGTAAAAAAGGAGAAATAAACACATATACATGTATTGCCTTATTTGTGCAATAGTCAAATAAGTCAAATAGTCTGACTTATTCTTTCTATTTTGACTATTGCACAAATAAGGCAATACATGTATAAGTCAGACATTAATGGTATTGGTTATTTACAAAGGATGATTATGTTGGAATAAAAACAGTAGAGGGAGAGTAACTCTTTTCTGATAATACTTTTTTATGTAGTTCTGAATTTTAGAAGCACATTAATATTTCACATTCAATAATAAATAATTGAAACCAAAGTGGAACATAAACAAACATAAAAATGATTAAACCAAAATGGAACATAAACTAACAAATTAGCCTAACTACTACAAATGAATGATATAAGCACCTTGAAGGAGAGAGAGAGAAAAGACTTAATTAACTTTGAAAACCCAAGATTTGAATATATTCACTAAGGTTAATGGTAAAAAGATGAACATTTAGTTAGGTATTTGTGTTTTTGTTTTGTTTGTTTGTTACAGGGCTATGAGTTAGCAATTTCAAAACCACTTTATGGGTTTTTGAAGATTGAATAAATAAATAATTATACTGTGAATAATACACAAAAGAGAGAGGTCAATAGGACCTCTTTCAATCTGTCTCTCTTTGTCTCTGTGTACACATATACATTCATAATATTATAATATATAATATGTATAATTTCTTGCTCTGTCTGCTAAGGTGGCCTAGAAGCAGTGATGCTCAGTAATAATGAGCACAACTAGGCCTCAAATTTTGGTTTCTAAATACTGTTCTCTACCAAATGGAACCTGGGCTCCTTGGAGAAATGGCTGATTCCAACGCTGGGACAAAGAAAAAAAGTACAAGATGAGCCTGGAACATCTTACTCTGCCAGGAAGTAAGAAAATGCTCAAAACTTAATGCAGATACTTCAAAAAGACACAGGGGCCAACTTGAAGAGAGTTCCATGGGCCAAATTTTGGACAATTTGAGCAACAAAGTAATTAAATACAGTAACAGATTATAACCCATACAATAAAATGAAAATCCATGTGTTTATACTGGTAAAAATATGTGGATGAATGAATAAACAAATGAAGAAGAAGAGAAAGCTCTTCTTTACTGGAGAATGCCAACGAACAAGTATGGAAGGAATGAAGGAATTAGAAAACCAGCATTGGCAACCTCCATAGTAATAATTGTTTCAAGCAAGAATCATCAATGAATGTTAAAATTAGTGAGTGGACATGGGTGAAACACAGGATATTTATCTAAACTCAAAGTATCTTCTACAAGATTCTTATTATGCAGGGAAAATAATTTTACAGTGAAGAAACCTGGCAGAATCACCTTAACCAAGTGATCAACAGTAACATTACCAGTCAATGGGACAAACTGACAGCATGTGCCTCCTGTTATGGCATACTGAGAAGCACCCATTGTCACTTCTGTGGTAATCTTATGAGATATGTATAACCTGAATTTATTCATCAGGAAATATTAGCCAAACCTAAGTTAAGAACATTTGACAAAATGTCCAGTACTCTTCAAAATATCAAGTTCTTGAAAGACAAAGGAAGACAGAATTGTTTCAGATTAAAGAAAAGTAAAACTACATGAAAAATAATGTGACAAATGATCCTGGATTGGATCTTGGACCAAAAACTAATGACATCGGCAGGATAATTGGTAAAAGTTGAATAAGGTCCATATATTAGATTATAATATTTTATCAATGTCATTTTCTTGATTTTTACAATGTTAACATTTTGGAAATGTGTGTGAGGGAAACAGTGTATTCTTTGTCCTGTATCTGCAACATTTTATAAGCCTGAAATTATTTCAAAATATATTTTAAAATTAAGGAAAAATATAAGCAGTAAATAAATAAGGCCAATATGTCTGTGTGATCTTTACTTTTTAAATATTTCTCCATTTTGACTCCTTCCCTATCATATCTCCCCTCAACCCTTCTTTGGTTTCGTATTTCCCATGAGATAATCTAAATTCTTTGGCTTGATGTGTAAGACCTTCCTAAACTGGCCTCTGCTTATCTTTTCTATTTTATTTTTTGGCAACTCCTTGCCTCATGGTTCAGCAACACTAGATTCTCCAACTTCCTTATTCTGTTTTATTGTCCTATGTCTCTGCTTATCTCACAAATTATTTTTCCATGGTGTTCTTTGCATGTTTCTAACACTTCAAATTGAAATTGAAATTATCAGTTTATATAATTGCCTCACCTACTTCACTCTAAATTCCTTAAAGGTCTGGCATAGTAAACACTATTGAAATGTTCATTGAACCAAACCTATTTGAATTTCCAGAGCATTTTATCTGTATTTCTTTTTTGATGTGCAAAGTCTTCTACCTGATTTATAATGATTTTTGTGTGTATCTCATTTCCTTTCTTTATTTTTTTTTGTTTATGGACCACATCTTATTTGGGCTTTCCTCATGACATCTAGTTCAATACCTTGTATGTAATATAATATTTCTTTGGCCACACTATGCAGTTTGTGGGATCTTAATTCCCCCACCAGGGATCAAACCCAGGCTCCCTGCAGTGGAAGCAGAGTCCTAACCACTGGACTGCCAGGGAATTTCCTGTAATATAATTCAATACATGTTTGTGGAATGAACACATAGACTGAGGACCTTTTTTGCAAACTGATATCTAGTCTCTTGAGCTCTTTGGTAGTGGCAAGTTTTGTTTCTTCCTGTCCACCTTTTCAAGGAACTCTGAGGCCTTTATCTTCAGGGCAGTCACAATGGAGTTTACTATTCTCCAGCAAAAGAAAATGATTTAGTTTAAATTCATCAGTTGTTTGTAATGCTGAGGTAGAGTCTATGAAGCAGCAGCATGATGTTTCCTATGATACGAAAGAGTATTCAACTGCACATTTCTGTAGATTGCAATGTTTCTTAGATCTGAAGAGGAGGATATTATAAGTGACCCCGAAAGCTCAGCTTCTCTGTTTACCGGTGCCGAATCAAATCTCAGAGACAGAGTTTTGGGTGAAGTAGAAAAGGACAGCTTTATTTCTTTGCCATGCAAAGGGGGAACACGGTAGCCTAGTGCCTCAAGAACTGTGTCCCCCTCCCTGGGGAATAGGGAGAGGTGTTATAGGTCAGGGGCTTTTGGTCAGGGGTATGTGATAATGATCAAGGCAGTAACAGTTTTGCATTCTTCTGATGGGTTGGTGGTGAGGTAAGTAGGAGTCAGCATCATCAACCTTTAGGTCCAACTGGTCTCAGGTTTACATGTTTGTGGGCAGCATACCATCATTAATCATTAACTTCTCCCACCTGGAGGGAGTTTCAGCATCTGCAAAATGGCTCAAAGATATTGTTGTGTGTATCCCTTGATGGGGAAACAGGACCTTGCCCCAAGGCTACTCTTCACTGTTTGTTTCTCCCTGGTCTGGCATCCCCTCCCTTCCCTAATTAACAACTGCTTGAAACTACCCATTGGAACTCAGGGAAGGTCATGGAGGCTGAATGAAGGCTGTTTCCTGTAATCAAAGAAATGGGGGACACAGAAAGGTTTTGTGCCTAGAAGCCCCATAGAGCCCTACTCGGTATCATAAAGTGAAGTAAAATTAGATACCTTATATATACATAAAGGACAGAAAATATTAAATATGATTGGACTATTCTAGAGCACAAATGTGATATGTCTCAGGCTAATCTGTACAGTGCACAGCCATAGAGGTTGGGAAAGGGCAGTGCTTCCCAGTGGCCTGGCATCGCAGAGCTTGTTTAACTTACTTTTTTGATTTTATAAGGCTTTTGGTCCTTGAAAAGACACAGTTTTTGTGTGTGATCTTCACCAGTACTAACATTTATTTTCACAGAAAAAAATTCCAGGTTTGAGCAAAATATTAATAGAATAAATAAATAAACAAATAAAATAAATAAATAGACCAAGCAAATAGATCTACAAAACAGTTAAATCTGGTGATTGCTTATTTACCATACAGATTTTAAAAAAGAAATTTACTATAGCATTCTTTTAAATAGAAAACATTTCCGATATATAAAAAGATAAATCCGTTTAAAGTTGGTAACTATTTGTCAAGACATTGTATAATGCAGAATACACCTGTGTAAACACCGTGTAATTAAATAATTCAATAAATACCTATGCACATTTATTTTGTTCAGGCACGTGAAGGATATGGAGATAGTAGTACACTCATTGCTTTCAGGGAACTTAACATGTACTTGAGTGAATAAGATAAAATTATAAAGTTAATTTTTCCTTTTGTTTATGTTCGAAGTTGTTCTTAAAAGAAACCAAGTGGGCTAATCATTATTAGAGATGTAATGGGGAAGTATATATCCTGAGGGCGTCATGGAATAAAGAGTGCCCCATCTAGCTGGATAAAGGGAGGGGTCAGCACTGGCTTTGTGGAGGACAGGGTATATGTGTAGTCCTTAAGAAATTGGGTAGTGGTGTCACCAGAAATGGGATACCCAGGAGTAGAAGTGGGTTCTGAAGAGAAAATGATTCCATTTAGGTTGAATGGATTTGAGGTGCCAATGTGATTTTTAGAGGAAATACATACAAGCGATTGAAAATGCAGGACTAGAAATTGGAAAAAAGGTCCTGTAGATTTGAGTCATCTGGAAGTGAGTATTGAGGAGGAACTACACGAAAGGAATTGTGGAGTAACAGCTGAGCTCTGGGGGTTAAAAAGAGGAAGAGGAAATGAAAGGGAAGAAACAAACAGGTAAGGTATCATCTAGGAGAGAGATGTGTTTCGAATATAGAGATAACAGTTTCAAGAAGGAGGAGTTAGTTAATGGTATGAAATGCCAGAGAAAGTGGAAGATGATGAGGACACCAGCAAGTTAGAGAAAGTGGAAGACAGCAGGACTAGGAAGTCCTTGGTGAGTTTTAACAGTGCAGTGTTCAGGGAAGAAATGACAGCATTCAGGGATTAAAGCAGAAGCCACAGACCAGCTGTCCTTATGCAGACTCCGGCCTAAATTTATATTTTGTTTGGTCCATTCCGTGTCAGCTCAATGAAAATTTTTAAATATATAATTTTTGTCAACATTTAAAAATGAAAATATTTCACATAAAAGTTCAAACTTCCAAGTTTTCTTGAAAATTCTAAACATCTGGCAATACTGGGTCTGGGTTTCCTCATTGCAACAAAAATGCCTGAAAATAACTAGAGACTGCACCCATTAGACAGACCATGAGCTCTCCATTTTGCCAAGGACCATCCATCTCTTCCTAAATATTTCTTATACCTGGCTCACGTTCCTTGTTTTAAGCACCTGACATTATTTGACATTTTGACATCTAGATCAGTGATTTTCAAACTAGGATGTGTCAAAGTCACACAAGAACCAAGATTGCAGGACCCTACTCCTACTGTTTCTGACTCAGTAAGTCTGGAGTGGGGGCCAAGAATTTCTCTTTCTAACAAGTTTCCAGGTAATGCTATTGCTGGTAGTCTAGGGACCACAGTTTGAAAGGTTAAAGGGTGAGTTTTAAGGAGGCGGTTCAGGAGTTTAGTCCAATGGTTAGGTGCATAGACTTTGCGTTCAGACAGAACTAGTTTCTGCTTTTTTAACCCAGGAAATAAGGAGTGCCTACTTTATAGATTTCAGTTTTAATCTGAATGAGATAATGCATATAAAATATGTATCCATATTCCTCAAAGCACCTAGCTTATTGTAACTTTTCATTAAATAATTCTATTGTTGTATTGTTGCTATTACTACTGCTGTTATGTCTTTCAAGAATATTGATTCTGGGAAAGAGAAGGTCAGAGATAAGAGTGATCAGGGTCTTTTTTTTTTTTTTTTTAAAGAATGAAGGAAGTATAGAAGTATAGAAGAAAATTACTATTTCCATGAGAGCCAAATTGATGGGAAGGAACCAGTGGAAGGAGTAATGGTAGGGATATGAAAGCATAGAAGTTCAGTCAAGGTACTGTATTGAGATTCAGGAGGTATATATGGCATACCAGCTGGTAGGAGGTAGGAAAGCTGGAGATTCATAGCATCCAACTCAGCTGTGAGCTTGATAAGAAGGGAAGCTTATGCAATGGGTAGCATTATCTCCATATTTTAGATGACAAATGTGAGATTCAGAGAATTTAAATATTGTTCCATTCCACGCAGCTAGTAGATAAAGATAAAAGGATTGTAACTCATTTCTTCTTTATTCTAAAACCCAAGCTCTTTGCCAGAGGTGAAGAAACCTCTCTTACTCAGAGACTTGTATCTCAGAGGAATCATTAAAGTTGTGGAGCTACAAAGGTACAGAGTGCACCGCAGCTTGCCAGGAGCTTCCCACATAGCCTGCTGATTTGAGCCTCACTTTAAGGATGCCGATTTGTGTGTTAGCTGATAATGAAGACCGAGTAGACTGTCCAAATAAGACCATACTCTCTCTTGAGTCCACTAAGGTGCTGGGCCTCCTTTCTGATGGTTGAGACTAAAAAGACAGTAGTCTTTTCTTGACTGCTAGAGGAAGTTTGCCCAGATAGTCCCTCAATTTTGACAAGCGTTTATGATTCACTCCTGCTGGCTGAGGTTTCTGACTTGCCAACTAACAGGCCATATCATCTATATAGTAACAACTTTGAATATCAGAAAGTAAAGCCACCTCAGTGCTCAATCTTTATGGCAAAAAGCAGAGGAATTTAGGTATTTTGGAAGTGCTGTAAACATATTGGAGGCCTTGCCATATGAATAGAAATTGGTCTTGGACCTTGAGTGCCAGTGGAATAGAAAAAAGATGTTGGAAAGATAACATACCAAGTGCCATCAGTGCAATGGATTTAGTTGCAGTTACAATGTTTGGAATAGCTGAGGCTGTAGGATCAACAACTGAAATCACTTAGCAATAATCCACTGTAAGCCTTCAGCTCCCATTAGTCTTTTCTGCTCTTCATACTTGGCTATTGTTTTAAGATATTGCATCTTGTACTATCCCTGCAGCCTTTAAGTCCTTAAGGCTGTGATTTCTTTTTCCTCCTGAGATTCTCCATTATTTCTGCTGGACTACCTGGAAAAAATACAAAAAAGAATTGGGGAGTGATTTACATGTTCCTTTCGCATTTCCCTGCATTAGCGCCTCCTGATCAGGGGAATCCCCTCTGGGCTTTATGAGCTTTACAGTGAAATGTTAATGCCAATTGGATATTCAACAGTGAAAGCCACACACATGGTACATTGAATCAGCCCAAAGGGCCCCATGCACAGGGTCATTTAGCTTTTCTTCCCCACGACAAATCCTGCCTGAACCCAATTAGCTGAATCCTGGTGCCCCCCTCGCCAACCCAGCAGATTGTGATTTTGGTGCCTGTGCAACAGAATTGTAAGCGTTTTAAGTCCTTGCCCTCCCCAAAGTTCTCCAGCATGTTTGGACAGTGTGCATGACTATTATTCCCTCTTGGGAGCAGGGAAACTTTAGCTGCACTCTTAATCATCTTTGCTCTTAAAGCATCAGTATAAAGGGGAGGGAGGGATCATGAATCATGGAGAGTGAGAGCAGCTCTGTAGCAATAAGCAAGGTACAATTACTTTTTTTTTTTTTTTTTTGGCTGCATTGGGTCTTCGTTGCTGCGTGGGGGCTTTCTCTAGTTGTGGAGAGCGGGCTCTAGAGCGCAGGCTCAGTAGTTATGGCGCACGGGCTTAGTTGCTCCACGGCATGTGGGATCTTCCCGGATCAGGGCTTGAACCTGTGTCCCCTGCATTGGCAGGCGGATTCTTAACCCCTGGGCCACCAGGAAAGTCCCCATTTACTTTTAATTATGACTGGTGTAAAGGTGGCTTGCAGCTCAGTGAAATGAACTTTTAATGTTTTTGGTCCACCCAGCGTCCTATATTAGCAACAATGCCATCAATACTGCCAATCTATAGACTGGCAGATTAAACACTTGCCTCTCTGAGGACATAAACTGTACAAATCTGCATTACTCTGGTAGAGGCCCACAGTAGGAGCCTGATAAGACCAACTGGAATTAAGCTGCTGAATGAGCCTGTACTACTACCATTGCTGCTTGTGTTAATCATCATACCAAATGTGGTAGCATATCCACCATGCCAGACTGAGAACATGGTAAAGGACTCTCCGTTTCTGATGCACAGGTTAACTGGGTATCCTCAGGTGGCTGAGCTTGACATTCCTCTTAGCCAGATCAGAGCCCTTGTTTATTGTTTGTTCCTCTGTCTAAGCATCCATCTATTCATCTAATTTAATCTTTTATTTTTATGTATTAAATAAATATTTATTGACCCCTGGAAATTGAAAAAGAATAAGATATATTGCCTGTCCTCCAAGGAGCTCTAGCAGGACAGAGAGATATATAAACATGTGATATTTATAAATTATGGGAACAGAGAAGAGGAGCATCTACAACCAGACTGGAGTCAGAGAAATCTTGATTTCTGCTCACCATGGTTGCAAAATTCTCTTCTTTCATAATCAGCCCAGGTACGTTTCTCCATAACTATTTCTGAAAGGGGGCAGGAATTTCTGCTCACCCAATCAGAAGAGAGTCAGTCACAACCAGGACACCATTTGGGAGGTGTCTTTGAGTTTATTTCCCAGTACTCAGCCTGCAATTTGTAAACTCCTCCTCATTAACAGTCATTAAAGTAGAAGACCATCATTACGCAGCTGAGCATACAACTTGGTCAATATGTTTGCTCCCAATTCCAAAAGATGTCCCAGAAATCCTCTTTATTACCCTGCAAGTCCCTGATTCTTGTAGAAAATTATAACTCTGTCAGGATTCTTTCCTTGTCACCACAACTGTCAAGAACTGTGAAGGGTCTAAGATTTTATCCAACTTACAAGCCAAGAACCCTGTCACAGTTTCATGGATGCTGTCAAAAGACTCCTAGGACAAAGACAAAGGACTTTATTTGCAATAATAGCAGTAGCCAGACAGAATTTTCTTGAATTAGCCCCTCAAGCCCCCATTTCTACAGGGCAATGCAAAGATGGCCAAGCAATACATTCACACACAATGGATACCAACTCTCAGTTTAGGGAACACATGTTTTACAATGGTCAGTAAGCAAAACTATCCTTTGCTTTGGAAGTAGACATTATTTCTATCATCCGAAGCTGTAGTGAGACAAACATCCTTGAAAAGACAATCCAGAGCAAAGACAGTCAGTGCCTCTGCTTGTTCTGAGGTTTCCAGTAGGTACCATAACGTAGAGATTCCTGCAAGTATGGGAACTTACATAAGGCGAAATCAACCCTTCTATCTTCATCTTCCCTTTAACCATGTTCAGCTTTTACCAGGTCATCAATTTACATTTGAATAATCCATGTTCAAGAGTCCCTGGTGAGAAGCTTTGAAATTCATAAATCTGCATTTGAATAACTGTCCCATTTTATGCTTTCTCTTTGGGAGAAATATAAAAGTGGGTTAGACAGTGTAGTCATATCCTAAACTGACATAAACAATACCTAATAATATTTATTCAGGTCTTAGACATTTTAATGTGCATGTTAAAAGTTTGAAAAACACTGAATTCACACTGCAGAAAACAAGAAGTATTGATTTTTTTAAACTTTATTTTTAGCTTACATGTTGCAGTGGACCAAAGGAAAATGCTGCATGTACTGAGCAAAATAAAGACAATCAGTGTTTTGAAAATGAAACTGACAAAAAGACAAGAATAAGTGTTAGAGCATTTTCTTTGTTTCTACGTTTAACAGGCAAGATATTTCTTGTTTTCTGTAGAGTTTAATCTAATTTCTGGCTTCGGCCTGATCAGCATATTCGGTTCTCCTGCTACTGAGCTGACATCAACTGTCTATCATTTTGAGTAGTTGTGTATGTTCGTTTTGAGAATTTTGTTTTCTGTGTTTTGGTGTATATTCTTAAGTTGCTGGTGATCACCAACCATTTGGTAAACTACTTCACTTCTCCTCTCTTTTCCTGTCGGGTTCAGGCCTTCCAGAAGAACTCTCACACTCTATTTTGGTGGTGGTTTTCAGGTCCTATTGGGCTTTTGGGGCAATAGTTTCCCCTAAGCAGTCTGAAACTACTTCAGTCATTTTTTTGATTGTCATCTCGTGTACTTATTCAAGACAAAGAATCAAAACTCAATCAGGTACAGGGTAATGTTAAAGAGGTCGTAGTGCTTTATGTGATGAAACCAAGAAGAACTTGAGTCCAAGGAAAGTACATATAAGTATTTTACTAAGTGTCAACTTCAGATTTCATTTCTCTCTGATCAGTTGTCACAAGGAGGCCCTTATTTACTATAGCCCAATGATGTAAAATGGGATTCCATTTTCTATTTTATTTATAAAGACACCAAACTTAATCATGAAAACAATGAAAATAAATCACGAATATTATTATTATAAACATGTATTAAATATTTAAAGCACACGTAAAATTCTTTGGGGATATCATTTCATAGGAATTGCATTTATTGAGGCTTCTTGAAATATACCTTAAATGATGATTCTTCTTGTCTTCTAAATCTTCTGTTAGCAAACACAGTTGTCGTTATGGCTCCATAGGCCATCAAATTTCTTTCAAATATAGGGTGATACGTCTATGATATTCATTGAGTGGTAAATGCCAATAAAGGAACAGTTTCTCTGTGGACCAACATTTACAACCTGGACTCATCTGGCACTGCCAATTGATGGAGCCTCCTGGTGTCAACTTGGGCTTGGGATTTGGATGGAGTTCTGAGTCAGTTCTGATCATGAATTTTGATAATTACTGTGAGGAATTTAGCAAAGTAAGAAAGGTTGTATGGTGAATTGTCCTTTACCTTTATAAGAGCATGAAGCTTACAGCCAAATTTAACTATTGGCCAGTTTATAGAATGTCTCTGTTAAGGACCATTGTTTCCTCTGCCAAAACATGTTTTTGTTTTACATAGAGGATGTTATCTAAGCTATCTGAGATTGTTATAATATGCTAAATATGCTTCCAGGAAAGGAAGTCATCTAATTTGGCAGTGGCACTGTTTTTCTCCAAAAGGGGAGAGGGAGGGTGGATGTCCGTACTGGACTCATGAATACTTAGAAAACAAATTTTTAGGCTTCCTGGCTGTCTAAAGAGGATATCTGTATTTTTGCTTCCTGAAAATGAAGTCGTCAGGGCTTAGTAGGATACAAATGTGCCAACTTGTCAAACGGCTAAATTAAATAAGTGCTGGCAAATATACTAGGAAAACTTTTGTGTTTTTATCATGGGAAAACATATTGCTAGCCTAGCCTATGCTATTTATACTCTAAAAGCTTTTGTTTCTTTACCTTACATGGTGGTTAAGAGATTTTAATGAGATCCTGATTATGACCGTGTTTAGTACTGCCTGGCAAATAGTAGATTTTCATTCTATTGAAAAGAATTGCAAGTCTAACATTCATGTTATTGGACGCTTACAAATAGTTCTTAGGGTTTCCTTGGATTCATGCCTGTATTATATAACAAAGAGTCTATACCATTTTTTTTGCCTGGAAACCACTTGGCCAAAAGAGGCTCCTGCCTTGTAGATTTCTACTTGTCACTGCTTAAAATAACTGCTGGTGGAATTAAAATAAGTATCAGTGAGAATTTCTTAACTATCTTAAGAAAAAAAAATTAATTGTATTGCAAACAAAACAGTCATGATTATTATATGAACGTAATATATTATTGTAACTGTTTAGTTCATAGGCCATTCTTCAAAAGCAGACCTCAGTTTGGAAGTCACAATTGTGTAGATCTATTAAATATGACACTGGACGTTTTTTCTTCATCTTCAGAATTAGGGTGTTAGATTATTCCTAGGAATTCTTCAGATCTAATCATTCTATGATAGTCAATAGCAGACAATAAATTATATTGTGTGAATAGAGGACCCACTGATAATATAATTAAAGTATTTAAGCCAGCAGTAGCTACTGAGACCCACCCAAATTTAGGCGTATGTTATATATCTAGAACAACTGACAGGGACAGCTTTATTAGGCCACATTAGCTTGAGAAGATTTCAATAGCACAATTCATAGGCCAGTGATTCTTGAAGTGTGGTCCTCTAGCCAGCAGCTTTAACATCCTCTAGGGACTTGTTAGAAAAGTAAAATCTTGGACTCCACCCTAGATCAACTAAATCAGATATGTTGGGTGCGGGACCCAGACATCCGTGTTTTAATAAGCACTTCAAGTGATTCTTAACTACGCTACAATTTGAGAACCATTGCCATGAGTAATAAACCTCTAGGCTTCCCTTTGGGGAGTTACATCTTTCCTGTCACATACTTTAAACCAGTCAGTTTAGGGAAGGCCAAGACAGTGATCCAAGGATTTATAAGGCAATTAAGATGGAAGAAATTGCACCATACCGACTCTTTAGGTTTCTTGTTTGCATTTCTCGTTTTTTTCAGTGATCTGCCAAAAAAACCCCTAGGGGCTGATTTTCTAACATCATTTAGAAACATGTGTTAGTATCCTGTATTGCTCTCTACTGTTTCGCAGTTGCCCATTTTTGACTGTAGCTTAATTTGTAAAGGTCTCTTGGAAGCTATTTTGCCAGGTGGGAGGTGTCTTCCCTTCAGAAATAACAATCTGAAATAACTTTCAATGGCATTTGTTACCTGTGTCCAGCAGGGAACGTTCCCCCCTTTCATTATACTTTTAACCTAATTTCAATATGTTTGGAGATGTTTTTCCCATCATTGAGGCTTAGACAACTGATTTCTGCTCCTTACAAAGCAGTGTTTTCAAGTGAAGGCTTTATCTTGACTAATGGATAAATAGGGTAAATTCAATGATGACATATTAATTTTAAGATAATAGTGGAACAGCTAAGAGGAAATATTTTTCGAGGAGTTAGACATTATGGTTGAGAACAAAGTATGATATCAAAAGCAGGACAGTATGATAGAGTGAAAAGATCAAAAGATCTATAGTCAGAGACCAGAGTTTATACCTTGGCTCTATCGCTAATTAGTCATGTGACCTTGAACAGATTAAATGACCTCCATTTTTGTTTGTAAAATGTAGATAATACCTATTTTGCCTATCTTATAGGGGTACAGTAAGGATCAAAACAAATAGTTATATGTGAAAGGACTGACAGCTAAATACTTTGGTTATTTCATAACATTTGGAGACATGACCAGAGTGTTAAATGCCCCTTGAAAATATTTTAAGTTTTAGATAATTTTTTAGTTATTTGGTATTTTAAACTTAATTTCTTAAGCAGAAAACAGATTCTTGTCAATCTTGTGCATTATAACTAGTTAGTAAAGGGACTAAGTGAATACCAGGCAAATACAACAATGGATGGGCAGAAAGTTGGGTCTCTTCTAACAAGAACAGAGGGGGAATCAGAGGGTGAGAAACTTCACTCTAGGAAACATATCAGACTGAAAAGGAAGCATGGTATAGGAATAAGTCATAATTGGAAGCCAGAGAACTTAGGTTGTTTTCTTTGGACTCTTACTATCTGGGTGTTCTTGGGCAAATCACTTGGCCAATCTCTGCCTCAGTTTTCTAATCTAAAGTGAAGGACTTTGACTAGATAATTAATGGGTCCTTTTAAGTTATAATAACACTTTCACAGAATAAGGAAATTATTAATTTTAGAGAATCCCAACATTGCCCTTAATTGTTTTTCAGACTAAAATGTAACTGTTAATGTACTATGTTGAACATCCGCACCTTCTGATTAAGAATACTTTTGCAGTTCAGCTGTATTTCTCTATTTACTGTCCTTGCCAATATTTATAAGGAAACTTCTTTTTGGGAGAAAAAGAAGCCATGGAAAAGAAGGTTTTTTATGGTGGTTTGTTTTAGGGGATGAGAACATTTTTTTGTGTACATTAGATACTCTCCTTCGTCCTTATTTTAAAAGTGATGGTTCTGAGTGAATCTTCCTAGAGAACTAAGGTCAAAAATAGCACAGAATCAGAGAATTAAAAGTAATTTTAATGGTAATCCAGGGCAATGACTTTCCTCAGTCTTAAATCTCCTCTTCTGCTGCCCTGATAAAGGGGAATCTATCATCTGCTGGAAAGTCTCTAGTTATATTATATGTCTATTACATATTTATATTTACCACCTCCCAAGGTAGCTCATTCCATCTGGGCAGGTTTAAGTATTATGTATTCTTTTTTTTAAAGAAAGGTTTTTTATTTTATTTTATTTTTAAATTTATTTATTTATTTATGGCTGCGTTGGACCTTTGTTGCTGCACATAAGCTTTCTGTAATTGCGGTGAGCAGGGGCTACTCTTTGTTGCAGTGCACGGGCTTCTCATTGTGATGGCTTCTCTTGTTGCGGAGCACGGGCTCTAGGCACGCTGGCTTCAGTAGTTGTGGCATGAGGGCTCAGTAGTTGTGGTGCACGGGCTTAGCTGCCCCGTGGCATGTGGGATCTTCCCGCACCAGGGCTCAAACCTGTGTCCCCTGCATTGGCAGGCAGATTCTTAACCACTGCTCCACCAGGGAAGTCCCTATGTAGTTATTCTTATTAAACTCATGATATTCAAATTATTTTAGCATTGATTATATATTTTCCAACGCCAAAGTTAAGTGGCAAACTTCTAAGTATCTGGAATTAATGGGGGAATAATCTTTTTTATTTTATTTCTTTAATGGAATACTGTGGTTACCTCTGGCTAATTTTGTTTACTAATTTAAAACATCGAATGTAATTACTCCTCATTTCCAGGTTGATGAGGATACTGTGAACATCTTTGCCTTTGAGCATCTTGTAGTGCCTCAGGGTCAATGTTCTGCCTTTTAAAGATTAATGACTGGACTTCTGTACTAGCATTGCTGGAGATCAGGTTTCTTGTTACTAACTTTGACATATTCATAAAGCTAGTTTTAAACTAGTCAATCCAAATATCAATTTATCTATTAGCTGCCTCTAAAGCAACACAAATACTATAGAAATGAGATTCTGATCATTTAATATATCTGTATTTATGAGCCTGGTTTTTACATATGTTTGAAAACAGCAATATATATTCTGTTCAGATAAAGAACAGAATATCTTAGAACCAAATATTTGCAGTTTATGGTATTTACTACCTGGATCAATGAGTTCAGTGATTTTGAAAGTGCAGTAGATCACTATTATAACAATAATGGGATGCGACTTGGAGTTAGATGATCGAGGTTCACATCCTGGCTTATCTACTCAGTCAGTGGAATACCCATTATGCACTGGTTTACCAACTCAGTAGCTGTATAAATTTGGGCCTCAGTTTCATCACCTGAAAAACTAAATTTATTTCATTGGTCGAGAATACTTAATGATAATAGGTATGTGAGTGTGCCTAATCACAGCCTGCTTAATAAAAAGTTAATGCTTAATCTGAAAACTATATTGTATATATTTATAAATACTGTGGTTAGTGTAAATCACATCTTTAGAAAACAAGCTGTATTAAAAGCAATAGGTTGCAAATTTCATGTTGACTCCTGACTATAACCCTATTTAAAAATGAAATAGTTTCCCTGTGATACATTTTATTCATTTATTTGAAAAAGTCTTTATTTAGCATCTGCTATGTGTTGGGCACTGTTCTAAACACTGGTGATATAGCCATGGACAAAACAGACAAACTTCTTATTCTCAGGAATAAATTTCAAAAAATAAGAGAGGAAAAAAGAATATAATTTCAGATTGTGGTAATTGCTAAGAAGGAAATAAACAGGATTATTTAATGGAGAATGATGGAAGGGAATCTAACTTAAGGAGGTCAGGTGAAGAAGGCTTTACTGAAGTGGTAACATCTAAACAGAGACATGGATGATGAGAAGGAGCCAGCCACGTGAAGATCCAGGGGAAGAGAGTTTCTGGCAGACAGAACAACAAAATCAAGGCCCTGAGGAAGAATGAGAGTGAAATACTGTTATTTGAGAAAGAGGTAGCAGGCAAGTACGATGGGGTGTAGGAAGGTGGAATGTGGAAGGGCATTTAGGAGTACTACTGAGGTTATTTACATTAACTGGAAAGCAAAATTGCATTTCAGACCATATAGCTTTTTTGATTTGTGCTCTGTGCACACCTATTTGAATTTCTGTACTCTGTTCAACTCATAGCATTGTATAATAGTGGGAAACATTGATCCTCATAAGGAATATACTTGGTGTTCAACAAAGTTTATATAAACTGATTTGTTAGGGAAACAGAATTTTTATAGGATGATTTCATGATTTATAGTTTACTATACAAAATTATCGCAATTTTAAAAGTGTTTTAGATTTTGGTGATAATAATAAAGGGGGAGTTACTGGTTATCAATTAGCTATGTTCCATTTCATTTATATAAGTAAAATTTACATGCATTTCTGGTCTATACAACGAAAAATCATGAGAAAGTAGGTGAAAAGTAAACATTTCTTGACTTCTGTAGCAATTTTTGATTCACTGAAAATTTTTAAATTTAATTGTTATGTTTCTCTTACAAAGAATCACACACATTTAACGTGTGCAGAATACATAGACTCCGGCCTTGCATGATTTAATTTCAGGATCCAGTACTATCCAGATATTTTTTCATCATGGGAATTCTTTAGAAAAGTCAGTCCTTTTCTAGTTGATCTGAATTTTCTATTTGCCTCTGGAGACTTTAGAAATGAGGGCAGGCGTTTTGCCATGACCTGCCTGCAGTCTATTTATTTTACTAAGTTAACAAGCTTTGCAGATGTCACTTGTGTGCCTGCTGTACTGGGTAAATGGGGAACAGACAGACTGGGATGAGAGTCCACATGGGTAGATTTCTTTAGTTATTTTCCTCGGAGATAATCTTTCTTTTGGAGAGTCCATTCCTTCTGGGTTGCTCCCAAGGTCCTTATAAGCTAAGTAGGACTCATTATAGGAGCCCAGAGACAGGCCTGTCTTTTTAGGGGGATCACAAATTGTTTATACTTAGTCTGCATGGAGTCTAGGCTACCTTTGGCTAGAGAGGGCCTTTTGGCTCTGTCAGTGCCATACTCTCAAGTTGGACCAGGGGAGGCAGAAACTGCCTCAGGATTTGAGGTATGGTGAGATGGAAAGCTCACAGACTTTGCACTCCAGGTTGGAGGCATGTAGGTGCTGTGTCATCTAGGGAAAATTGTATAATCTCAGGGAGCTTCGGTTTCTTCATCTATGAAATGGGAATTATATTTCCTTTCTGCAGGGTGTTGTGACCATCAGAGATAATATGTAACGTATCTTCCACAATACTTCAGGTAATAGCCACTTGATAAATTACAGCTATTAGTAATAAAATGCTTTTATTTATTACTATGTTTCTATCACAAGGGCAAATGCCTAGTTTCGGCAACATGCAGTGGTTGTTGCAGCACTTTAGCTGGAAACTGTCCTTTTCCATTATAAATTGGGTTGTTCCAAACCAACATTCTTGCATCAGACTGGATTTGCCAATAAAAATATTTGTAGCTGCATATATCTTCAGCTACATGCACCAATCTATATTTTTCTTACATATATATATTTTACTATATATTATATATTCTTTCTTTCATAAATATATATATATAATAGTTACTATATGCATATATGGTTCTCATATGGACAAAAATGCATACTATAGGGTTTTTTTTAAACTTTCAAATTTTATTTATTTTTTTATACAGCAGGTTCTTATTAGTTATCTATTTTATACATATTAGTGTATACATGTCAATCCCAATCTCCCAATTCATCACACACACACCACCCTGCATCCACTGCCGCTTTCCCCCCTTGGTGTCCATACGTTTATTCTCTACATCTGTGTCTCAATTTCTGCCCTGCAAACTGGTTCATCTGTACTATTTTTCTAGGTTCCACATATATGTGTTAATATACAATATTTGTTTTTCTCTTTCTGACTTACTTTACTCTGTATGACAGTCTCTAGATTCATCCATGTCTCTACAAATGACCCAATAGCGTTCCTTTTTATGGCTGAGTAATATTCCATTGTATATATGTACCACATCTTCTTTATCCATTTGTCTGTTGATGGCCATTTAGGTTGATTCCATGACCTGGCTATTGTAAATAGTGCTGCAATGAACATTGGGGTGCACGTGTCTTTTTGAATTATGGTTTTCTCAGGGTATATGCCCAGTAGTGGGATTGCTGGGTCGTATGGTAGTTCTATTTTTAGTTTTTAAGGAACCTCCATACTGTTCTCCATAGTGGCTGTATCAATTTACATTCCCAGCAACAGTGCAAGAGGGTTCCCTTTTCTCCACACCCTCTCCAGCATTTGCTGTTTGTAGATTTTCTGATGATGCCCATTCTGACTGGTGTGAGGTGATACCTCACTTTAGTTTTAATTTGCATTTCTCTAATAATTAGTGATGTTGAGCAGCTTTTCATGTGCTTCTTGACCATCTGTATGTCTTCTTTGGAGAAATGTCTATTTAGGTGTTCTGCCCATTTTTGGATTGGGTTGTTTGTTTTTGTGATATTGACCTGCATGAGCTGTTTATATATTTTAAAGTTTAATCCTTTGTCCATTGATTGGTTTGCAAATATTTTCTCCCATTCTGAGGGTTGTCTTTTCGTCTTATTTGTAGTTTCCTTTGCTTTGCAAAAGCTTTTAAGTTTCATTAGGTCCCATTTGTTTATTTTTGTTTTTATTTCCATTACTCTAGGAGATGGGTCAAAAAAGATCTTATTGTGACTTATGTCAAAGAGTGTTCTTCCTATGTTTTCTGCTAAGAGTTTTATAGTGTCCAGTCTTACATTTAGGTCTCTAATCCATTTTGAGTTTATTTTTGTGTATGGTGTTAGGGAGTGTTCTAATTTCATTCTTTTACATGTAGCTGTCCAGTTTTCCCAGCACCACTTATTAAAGAAACTGTCTTTTCTCTATTGTATATCTTTGCCTCCTTTGTCATAGATTATTTGACCATTGGTGCGTGGGTTTATCTGTGGGCTTTCTATCCTGTTCCATTGATCTACATTTCGGTTTTTGTGCCAGTATCATATTGTCTTGATTACGGTAGCTTTGTAGTAGAGTCTGAAGTCAGGGAGTCTGATTCCGCCAACTCCGAGTTTTTCCCTCAAGACTGCTTTAGCTATTCGGGGTCTTTTGTGTCTCCATACAAATTTTAAGATTTTTTGTTCTAGTTCTGTAAGAAATGCCATTGGTAATTTGATAGGGATTGCATTGAATCTGTAGAATGCTTCGGGTAGTATAGTCATTTTCACAATATTGATCCTTCCAATCCAAGAACATGGTGTATCTCTCCATCTGTTTGTATCATCTTTAATTTCTTTCATCAGTGTCTTATGACACTGGTATTTTGTCTCCCTAGGTAGGTTTATTCCTAGGTATTTTATTCTTTTTCTTGCAGTGGTAAATGGGAGTGCTTCCTGAATTTCTTTCAGATTTTTCATCATTATTGTATGGGAATGCAAGTGATTTCTGTGCATTAATTTCGTTTCCTGCAACTTTACAAAATTCATTGATTATATAATGGTTTTCTGGTGGTATCTTTAGGATTCTCTATGTATAGTATCATGTCATCTGCAAACAGTGACAGTTTTACTTCTTCTTTTCCAATTTGTATTCCTTTATTTATTTTTCGTCTTTGATTGCCATGGCTAGGACTTCCAAAACTATGTTGAATAATAGTGATGAGAGTGGGCGTCCTTGTCTTGTTTCTGATCTTAGAGGAAATGCTTTCAGTTTTTCACCATTGAGAATGATGTTTTCTGTGGGTTTCTCGTATATGGCCTTTATTATGTTGAGGTAGGTTCCCTCTACTGTGCCCACTTTCTGGAGGGTTTTTATCATAAATGGGTGTTGAATTTTGTCAAAAGCTTTTTCTGCATCTATTGAGATGATCATATGGTTTTTATTCTTCAATTTGGTAATATGTTGTATCACAATGATGGATTTGCGTATATTAAAGAATCCTTGCATCCCTGGGATAAATCCCACTTGATCATGGTGTATGATCCTTGTAATGTGTTGTTGGATTCTGTTTGCTAGTATTTTGTTGAGGATTTTTGCATCTATATTCATCAGTGATATTGGTCTGTAATTTTCTTTTTTTGTAGTATCTTTGTCTGGTTTTGGTATCAGGGAGATGGTGGCCTCATAGAATGAGTTTGGGAGTGTTCCTTCCTCTGCAATTGTTTGGAAGAGTTTGAGAAGGATGGGCATTAGCTCTTCTCTAAATGTTTGATAGAATTCACCTGTGAAGCCATCTGATCCTGAACTTTTGTTTGTTAGAAGATTTTTAATCACAGTTTCAATTTCATTACTTGTGATTGGTCTGTTCATATTTTCTATTTTTCCTGGTTCAGTGTTGGAAGGTTATACCTTTCTAAGAATTTGTCCATTTCTTCCATGTTGTCCAGTTTATTGGCATAGAGTTGCTTGTAGTAGTCTCTTAGGATGCTTTGTATTTCTGCAGCGTCTGTTGTAACTTCTCCTTTTTCATTTCTAATTTTATTGATTTGAGTCCTCTCCCTCTTTTTCTTGATGAGTCTGGCTAATGGTTTATCAATTTTGTTTATCTTCTCAAAGAACCAACCCTTAGTTTTATTGATCTTTGCTATTGTTTTCTTTGTTTCTATTTCATTTATTTCTGCTCTGATTTTTGTGATTTCTTTCCTTCTGCTAACTTTGAGTTTTGTTTGTTCTTCTTTCTCTAGTTCCTTTAGGTGTAAGGTTAGATTGTTTATTTGAGATTTTTCTTGTTTCTTGTGGTAGGGTTGTATTGCTATAAACTTCCCTCTTAGAACTGCTTTTGCTACATCCCATAGGTGTTGGATCGTCATGTTTTCGTTGTCATTTGTCTCTAGGTATTTTTTGATTTCCTCTTTGATTTCTTCAGTGATCTCTTGGTTATTTAGTAATGTATTGTTTAGCCTCCATGTGCTTGTGTTTTTTTACGTATTTTTCCCTGTAATTGATTTCTAATCTCATAACGTTGTGGTCAGAAAAGATGCTTGATATGATTTCAATTTTCTTAAATTTACTGAGGCTTGATTTGTGACCCAAGATGTGATCTATCCTGGAGAATGTTCTGTGCGCACTTGAGAAGAAAGTGTAATCTGCTGTTTTTGGATGGAATGTCCTATAAATATCAATTAAATCTATCCGGTCTGTTGTGTCATTTAAAGCTTCTGTTTCCTTATTTATTTTCATTTTGGATGATCTGTCCATTGTTGTAAGTGAGGTGTTAAATTCCCCCACTCTTATTGTGTTACTGTCATTTCCTCTTTTAGAGCTACTAGCAGTTGCCTTATGTTTTGAGGTGCTCCTATGTTGGGTGCATATATATTTATAATTGTTATATCTTCTTCTTGGATTGATCCCTTGATAATTATGTCATGTCCTTCCTTGTCTCTTGTATCATTCTTTATTTTAAAGTCTATTTTATCTGATATGAGTATTGCTACTCCAGTTTTCTTTTGAATTCCATCCATTTGCATGGAATATCTTTTTCCATCCCCTCACTTTCAATCAGTATGTGTCCCTAGGTCTGAAGTGGGTCTCTTTTAGACAGCATATATATGGGTCTTGTTTTTGTATCCATTCAGTGAGCCTGTATCTTTTGGTTGGAACATTTGATCCATTCACTTTTAAGGTAATTATCGATATGTATGTTCCTATGACCATTTTCTTAATTTTGGGGGGTGTGTTTTTGTAGGTCCTTTTCTTCTCCTGTGTTTCCCACTTAGAGAAGTTACTGTAGCATTTGTTGTTGAGCTGGTTTGGTGGTGCTGAATTCTCTTAGCTTTTACTTGTCTGTAAAGCTGTTGATTTCTCCATCGAATCTGAATGAGATCCTTGATGGGTAGAGTAATCTTGGTTGTAGGTTCTTCCCTTTCATCACTTTAAATATGTCATGCCTCTCCCTATTGGCTTGTAGAGTTTCTGCTGAGAAATCAGCTGTTAACCTCATGGGAGTTCCCTTGTATGTTATTTGTCGTTTTTCCCTTCCTGCTTTCAATAATTTTTCTTCGTCTTTAATTTTTGCCAATTTGATTGCTGTGTGTCTCGGTGTGTTTCTCCTTGGGTTTATCCTGTATGGGACTCTCCGCACTTCCTGGACATGGGTGGCTATTTCCTTTCCCATGTTAGGGAAGTTTTCGACTAAACTCTCTTCAAATATTTTTTCGGGTCCTTTCTCTCTCTTTTCTCCTTCTGGGACCCCTATAATGCGAATGTTGTCCCTGATATGTCATAGGCTGTCTTCATTTCTTTTCATTCTTTTTTCTTTATTCTGCTCCGTGGCAGTGAATTCCACCATTCTGTCTTACACATCACTTATCTGTTCTTCTACCTCAGTTATTCTGCTATTGATTCCTTCTGGTGTATTTTTCATTTCAGTTATTGTATTGTTCATCTCTGTTTGTTTGTTCTTTAATTCTTCTAGGTCTTTGTTAACCATTTCTTTCATCTTCTCGATCTTTGCCTCCACTCTTTTTCCGAGATCCTGGATCATCTTCACTATCATTATTCTGAATTCTTTTTCTGGAAGGTTGTCTATCTCACTTCATTTAGTTGTTTTTCTGGGGGTTTATCTTGGTCCTTCATCTGGTACATAACCCTCTGCCTTTTCATCTTGTCTGTCTTTCTGTGAATATCGTTTTTGGTCCACAGGCTGCAGGATTGTAGTCCTTGCTTCTGCTGTCTGCCCTCTGGTGGATGAGGCTATCTAAGAGGCTTGTGCAAGCTTCCTGATGGGAGGGACTGGTGGTGGGTAGAGCTGGCTGTTGCTGTGGTGGGCAGAGCTCAGTAAAACTTTAATCCACTTGTCTGCTGATGGGTGGGGCTGGGTTCCGTCTGTGTTGGTTGTTTGGCCTGTGGCGATCCAACACTGGAGCCTACCTGGGCTCTTTGGTGGGGCTAATGGCGGACTCTGGGATGGCTCATGCCAAGGAGTACTTCCCAGAACTTCTGCTGCATCTGTCCTTGTCCTCATGTTGAGACACAGCCAACCCCAACCTCTGCAGGAGATCCTCCAACACTAGCAGTTAAGTCTGGTTCAGTCTCCTGTGGGGTCACTGCTCCTTTCTCCTGGGTCCCGATGCACACAATACTTTGTGTGTGCCCTCCAAGAATGGAGTCTCTGTTTCTCCCAGTCCTGTCAAAGTCCTGTAATCAAATCCCGCTTGCCTTCAAAGTCTGATTCTCTAGGAATTCCTCCTCCCGTTGCTGCTCCCCAGGTTGGGAAGCCTGACATGGGGCTCAGAACCTTCACTCCAGTGGGTGGACTTTTGTGGTATAAGTGTTGTCCAGTTTGTGAGTCACCCACCCAGCAGTTATGGGATTTGATTTTATTGTGATTGCACGCCTCCCACCGCCTCATTGTGGCTTCTCCTTTGTCTTCGGATGTGGGGTATCTTTTTTGGTGAGTTCTAGTGTCTTCCTTTCGATGATTGTTCAGCAGTTAGTTGTGATTCCAGTGCTTTCACAAGAGTGAGTGAGAGCATGTCCTTCTACTCTGCCATCTTGAACCAATCTTCTCCTGGAGATTTTGACTGTGTCATGTGACCCTGTCTCTCTTCCATTGCTCCATATTATAGGTTTTTTAAAAATATTTTATCAGGAAAAATAAATGGCATAACTGGAGCTGTGATCATTGTTTCAGTCCCCAAATATTTATTTTGTGCAGGTACTCTTTGTAAAGAAAAAATTTATTTAATTAAATTCATTAATTTATTTACTTGGTTGCACTGGGTCTTAGTTGTGGCAGGTGGGCTCCTTAGTTGCAGCTCACTGGCTCCTTAGTTGTGGCATGCGAACTGTTAGTTGTGGCATGCATGTGGGATCTAGTCCCTGACCAGGGATCAAAGCCAGCCCCCCCGCATTGGGAGCTCATAGTCTTAACCACTGTGCCACTAAGGAAGTTCCTGTACAGGTACTCTTAAGTGCAGGTACCATGCTAGGTTCCAGAGATATAGATTATATCTATCCTCATGGGGCCTAGATTCTAGGAGAATAACCATAGGGTATATTTAACTATGAGATATTTTTTTCCCTTTTGGAAAGAAACAAAATAAAATGCATTTAAATGGTTAAGGTATGGACTTAATGCAAGTCATTTACAATAGCAATTTTCTGGTATCAAACTTCCAATGGTAGATTTTACTGAAAATCAATATATTCCTGGCTTGATATCCTTAACCTTAAAGAATATCAAGTAAAGCAGTTTGCAGGCTATGGCTTTATATCTTGCCAAACACTTCTTGTGAAATCACAAGACCAATTGAGCTCTATGTCAGTAAAAAAGTGCTTCAAACTGATGCCTTGTTAATTTTAAAAATAAAGGAATGTTTCCCTTGAGATGAAGGAGTGGATTATCTTCTATCATCTTTATATCTGAGGAAAATCAATGGAAGGCAACGTACACACAAAATAGAAAGCTGCATCCTAGGTAGAACTACACTTTAAAATGCTGCCTATTTACTTTTATCTAAAAATACAAACATAATCCAATTAATCACATGTAATAAGTACAACCTAACGATTATAGAACATGTATATTCCACAGGCTTTCACAGCACATTTGTACTCACTTAACATTGTATGAGTGATGCTCTTTTTTTCCTCCAGCAGAGATTACATGTTTAGTTTGTGTAATGCCTGCTCTAAAGTACTTTTATTTAATGAAAACCCTTTGGATATGTTTATGTAAGCTGATTGTAGAAAGAAGAACGTTATTATTGATTCACTCCCCTTCAAATATAATAGAGTGCTTAGAATTCTTCCTCACAACTTCTAGCTAACTCCTGTGGGTCCTTCTCAGCTCAGCTCAGGGTTCCTCTCTAGAAAACCGCCCCTGACTGCTTCATTCTGGGTTAATTGCCTTTACTTTGTGATTCTCAAACATCCCAAGTGCTTATTGTACTGTACTATAGGTGTTGAATCACTTGAGGGCAGGGATTCTGCTAGTTTGTGCTCAGCCTGGTGTCCCCAGTAAGTACATACTATGAGAATGGGAATACAGAATCAAAATTGCCTTTAAAGTGCTCATGGTCTAGTAGGTGATACAGACATTAATAAAAAAAATCATACCGTGAGCCCTCAACAAACATGTGTTAGATGAATGACTCAGGGAGTGTATATGGGAGGTCAGGAGCTATGCTAGATGAATTGCCTTTCTTTTCTGCAGGTCTTTATAGTTTACAAAGTGCTTTCATCTGTGATCAGCCAGGGTCAAAAGAATAATCAGGCTTCCTCTGCAAGTTTGCCCATTTCTTAGCTTTCTCCACTATAGGAAAATGGAATATAGTTCCAAAGGTACTTTTCTTCCAAGGATACCTTGTAAAATATCCATCTTCCTCTGCTACCCAATTTACTTCCTCTCTCTTTCTAATCCTCGAGTGTCTCTGTTCTGATCGTGACTTACAAAGCCCAGGGCTTGGAATAAGTTACTAGGTACCTGTTCTTGGAAATTCATTTAAACTTACAAGCTGGTGAGAATGTCACAAGTACTTTGCAAATTTAAAGTGCTATAGGAACATAAGGCCTAATTAGCTTGAAGATGAATATGATAATCAGTATCAATTGCATGTAAGATGGTATGGTTTTATCAGGGAAGAACTCTGATACCTGGGAATGCTCAAGGACATGATGTTATACATACTCTGAGACAAGCTTAGGAAGTATTGAATTAAATTAAGCATCATGATGATGTAATAAGTGAGGAGGTAAATAGGCAAGGTGGTGCTTTTTTTTTTTTAACATTTTCATAGCACTGAACCCCATAAGACAGTTATCTAATTGAATGGACTAGAGCATGGGTTTTATTTATGCTGTTTAACTTGAAAATTATCTGAAGTTTATTACACCAGTAGGATAACAGTTCAGAGGAAATTTTCTTTTAACTATAAATATTTTTTGAGCCACTTTTTTTCTTTTCTTCTCTGAACACATATCTGATTTGCTATGAATTTTAAACTTCTAAATTCTTTAGAAAAGGTGTTCTCATTTTGGTAAAATACTGGCATGTCAGTTTCTGAAACATTCATCTATTTAGCAATCAGGAGAATATTGAGGTAAGAACCTGAAAAATTCATGAAAGGTAGAAGAGTCTTACATGTCCACACTTTTTTCAAATTATTTGTTGTAGAAAATACATTTTTTATAAAAAATGAGAGGATGTTGGAGGAGTGGGGAATGGTTCTACTGGCATCTTAAAGAAGTGATCCCAACGTATGGGTCCCTAGACATTTCCTCTTGTTGTCGTCCATGGTCAAGTTGACTATCTGTTTTCTTCCTAGCGAGAAGGAAGCATTGATTTTCCATTTTTATTGGTCAGGCAGTGCTTTCCATTCTGTCACTCACTTTCTCTGTCTCTTATTCTCCCCCCGCCCTTCTCTCTGCACCGCTGTTTCTTTCTGTTTCAAGTCTGTCTCTGCCTATGTGTCTAAGAGGATGAAAAAGAAAGTATATTATTATTTTTTTTCTAACATATATACTAGCTCTTTGCCTTAAAAAAATTTTTTTTTAAACATCTTTATTGGAGTATAATTGCTTTACAATGGTGTGTTAATTTCTGCTGTATAAAAAAGTGAATCAGCTATACATATACATATATCCCCACATCTCCTCCCTCTTGCGTCTCCCTCCCACCCTCCCTATCCCACCCCCTACTTGGACATAAGTACAGAGCTGATCTCCCTGTGCTATGCGGCTGCTTCCCACTAGCTATCTATTATACATTTGGTAGTATATACATGTCCATGCCCCTCTCTCACTTCATCCCAGCTTACCCTTCCCCCTCCCCGTGTCCTCAAGTCCATTCTCTACATCTGCCTCTTTATTCCTCTCCTGCTCCTAGGCTCTTCAGAAAACATTTTCTTTTAATTCCATATATACGTGTTAGCATACGGTATTTGTTTTTCTCTTTCTGACTTACTTCACTCTGTATGACAGACTCTAGGTCCATCCACCTCACTAGAAATAACTCAATTTTGTTTCTTTTTATGGCTGAGTAATATTCCATTGTATATATGTGTCACATCTTATTTATCCATTCATCTGTCAATGGACACTTACATTGCTTCCATGTCCTGGCTATTGTAAATAGTGCTGCAGTGAACCTTGTGGTACATGACTCTTTTTGAATTATGGTTTTCCCAGGGTATATATCCAGTAGTGGCATTGCTGGGTCGTATCAATGGAATAGGATAGAAAGCCCAGAGATAAACCCAGGCACATATGGTCACCTTATGTTTGATAAAAGAGGCAAGAATATACAGTGGAGAAAAGACAGCCTCTTCCATAAGTGGTGCTGGGAAAACTGGACAGCTACATGTAAAAGAATGAAATTAGAACACTCCCTAACATCATACAGAAAAATAAACTAAAAATGGATTAAAGACCTAAATGTAAGGTCAGACACTATAAAACTCTTAGTGGAAAACATAGGCAGAACACTCTATGACATAACTCACAGCAAGATCCTTTTTGACCCACCTCCTAGAGAAATGGAAATAAAAACAAAAATAAACAAATGGCACCTAATGAAACTTAAAAGCTTTTGCACAGCAAAGGACACCATAAACAAGACGAAAAGACAGCTCTCTGAGTGGGGGAAAATATTTGCAAATGAAGCAGCTGACAAAGGATTCATCTCCAAAATATACAGACAACTCATGCAGCTCAATATCAAAAAGAAAATGACCCAATCCCAAAATGGGCAGAACACCTAAATAGACATTTCTCCAAAGATGATGTACAGATTGCCAACAAACACATTACAGGATGCTCAACATCACTAATCATTAGAGAAATGCAAGTCAAAACTACAATGAGGTATCACCTCACACTGGTCAGAATGACCATCATCAGAAAATCTACAAACAATAAATGCTGGAGAGGGTGTGGAGAAAAGGGAACCCTCTTGCACTGCTGGTGGGAATGTAAATTGATACAGCCACTGTGGAGAACAGTATGGAGGTTCCTTAAAAAACTAAAAAAGTATTTTATTATCCAGAATGATGATTGTCAAGCGCCTCAAAGGCAGTCTGTGCAGCAGTTCCGGAGGGATTTGGGAGGAAGGAGAGGGTTAATCATTTGCTGCTAGAATCCGCAGAAGGGAACACAGAGCTCTGCCCACGTAATAAGTGCCTGCAGGCAGCTAGTGAGGAGGGAAAAGTTTGGGAAAACTCATTTTTTGTCTCTCAGATGGTGGAACTTTTATGAACACTTTGAAACCTCCTCCCACCTCGATTTTATAATATACTTTAAATATTCAGGTTGTTTGTGTATTCACATGTCAGAGAAGGCACAAATAGGTACACAAATAAAAGAAGAAATCTAGCGTTTTTTAAGGTAAACCTCCAAATTCTCAGTTTTTAAAAAATGTACCTGGCTGGGATTTTCTTTTTGAAGCTGCTAGTCATATGTAAGAAGCTGCCCTTGTAAATTGCAAATGAGTTGAGATGTGATATATGCAGCACCGCATGCACCTTAGCTTTTCAGTCATACCTTTCGAGTCATTTAGACTGCTGGGAATCATGCTCATAATAAATAGCTTTTTATTACCCAAAGCCGCTCGCTGTTCTGGCAGTGGAACGACAGCCCTTTGATAGATGCGCTGGGTAGTTTTTTGTGTTGTGCTTACTCAGTTGTTAGTAGGAAAGACGAAGGCAGCAAAGGGTGGGGGGAGACTCTGGCAAAGGAGATCTTATGGGTATACTGAAGCAGCAGATCAGAATTCAGAAACAAGAACGAGAGCTGAAATGTGATTCTCTGGTGCTTGGTGTAACACTCATCTCCACGACAGAACTGTGTGAGGCACTCCGGGAGCCTTGCTCCGATCACAGAATCCACTTAAGGACCATGCAGCCGCGGAGCCCTGCAAGCCACCGGGAAGTTTTGCCGGAGATGATTTCTAGGGGATTTTCCGGTGCTTAGGAGAATCCTGCTTGCCTTGAGCTCTATGGAGGAGGGCTCGAGTTTCCCATGAGGGGCCCCCTTGGAAAAGCCGTCTGTGCAGAATCCAGCTTCTGCTTCTCTCTGTGTGCTATTTATCAAAAGGCTTTTCTCACCTTTGCTGAGTTGCTGGTGTGATTTCCATGTACTGAGTCCTGTGTAAAGATCCAGGATGGATTGCCTGTGCATTGTCACCACAAAGGTAGGATAGGAAACAGGGCTGTTGTTGTGTGCAGCATTTTTCTATTATTATTTTGGTCCTGTAATTAAACAGCTCTGGTAGGTGCTGCCAGTTCATGAGATAAAATGATTAGTATAATTTACTTTGCTGGGCATTTTGTTCCCCACGAACGTCTGAGGGTCCTGTCTTTATTTGATTTCAACTTCTTAAAGTGATATTGTGTGTTTGTGCAAATGAAGGAGAATTTGCCTATGTGGTTTTTTTTTTTTAATGTCAGGATTTGCTTTTGCATCTATTTATATCTCAATATTAAAATATCTGTAGTAGTAGTGTAGCTTACACATCATTTTAACATAATGTATCAGGGTAGTCTTTCTGAGTTTGATAATTAGCTTTTCATTTAAAAACCATGTCTTGTATGCTTGAAGAAGCCAATCAGCTTTACTGTGGCTTGACATATTGTTTCTGATTGGAGAATTCTGATATTCTGCATTTTAGTGATTTTTTTAAAGGAAAAATTCTTTAGACTCTGATTTGAAACAAACAAACACAATATTTAATGTTGGAATGAGTCTATTTTGATTAGAAGCAAATGAAGTATTTGTCTTATCAGAAATAGAAACAAAAGTGGGAGTAGAATAAAATCAATACGCAATTCTTTTATGGGTTTACAGAAAATAGCTAAAAATTTCAAACACATTTTATGTTATTCTGTCATCAGTCCTGAATAATGTATTTAAATTTTATCATCACTGGTTATTTGAGTAGAAATTACTATTATTTTCGGAAAAAACTAATTAAAAGACTTCTGTTCATTAGCTCGCTTTACATTTTGCATGTAAGCATAATATGAGTTAATTCGAGCTGTATCTTTTAGTTTCTCACATTGATTGGACATCCATTAAACACAACAAAATCAATAGCTTAGTGCCTGAGACTCATTAAGTATAGATTTCCCACTGTGATCTCCTTTCATCACTGAAGAAAGATTATTTAATTTTGAATCCACCAACCAAGTTCTCCATAGTATGACCTTAAATATTTTACTTTTATAGATTATATTTCAGAAAATCTTAAGGGATATCTTCCTGTAGGACCTAGTATCACATGGCAGCTTCAGTTGGTGTTAATAGACTTGAAGCCTAAAAACTTCTAGTTGGGTTAGTTGACCAGGCCTCAAAGTTAGATGAATACCTTATTTTATTTTAAAAATTGCCAAGCATCTCAGTGAATTTTTCTAGCTGTCAGTAAAAAGAAACTAAAGTAAATTTAAAAAGAAAAAAAAAGCTAATTGGCAACTTGTATTTCCTTATATAATCCAGGAAAACAGTCTCTTAAATATGTTTTACTCTTCCTTAGGTGTTACACTCGGTATTACTTTTCTTGAGAGAATACTGTCAAATCTGACCTACATGGATTTCATAATTATTTCAAAATCATAATAATTGAAGATACTATATAAAACATAATTAGTACTTTAAAAATGTTTTAAAAGGTTATTAATTAGAACTCAAAACTGGAAGTCTGTTGCAGTTAACAGATTAAGTCAACAGTGAAATCTGAGTTTCCTCAATTTGGAAAACATCTAATTAAAAAATGTGTCATGCTATATATCGACTTATCAAAATATTAATGACTACAGGTATAAGGTAAGACATACTATTACTCTGCCTTAAATGCTGTATCAGAGATAAATGTCATTATTCCAGTATTTTGATTTATCATGTAAATTATACAATTCAACAGGACAAATACCCATGAATTTTCTGAATTAATTATATTCATGAATATTTCTAGGGTGGCATATGTAACATCTTTATAAAACAAACATACTTATAACAAAGTTATATTATGATGTTTAAATGGTAAATAATGCATGGTTGACTTAAAACCTGCATATAGGTGAGGACTTATCCTAGAGGACTTCAGAATGCAAATCCTGTTCACCTCACCCACCTTCATTGATACTCTTTTTTCCAAAGTGGCCATGTACTTGGGATGCCCTTGTTCCACTTTCCTGGGACTCTTTGACAGGAAACTTGCCAACAACTTCGAAATTTTAATTCTGTCTCTGTTAAGCCCCTATCACTTCATTCTCCAGTAATGAGTCCACCTTCTAGCAGCTCTGGCTGAGACGCTTTCTTCAAGTTTTGCTTTGTGGAAACTTTCAGTAAGACTGGAACTGCTAACTAACTACCCTGATCTCTCCCAGGCTGTACCTCATCTGTGACAGATCTCAGTTATCACAGCTGACCACCACCCCCATCAAAGATTTCAGTGACAGGAAACATAAATACTTCCACTGGTTCTCTTCTTTCCTTCCCATCTTGGCATGAAACATACTTCCTGTCCTCTTAGATCCTTCTATGACCTCTCGGCCCTCTCCATTCTCCCATTCCCTTCTATCACACACAGTGTAGAAATAAATTCCTCTTCATGTCTTTGCTCCATATTCTTAAGAATAATTGAAGATTAATGAAAGGAGAGATTATGACAAATCAAGACAAAGCACTGCATAATGGCAATATAAAAGGATCTATTAGGCATACCAGAGAAGTGTTTTTCATTTTAGTTTTTCTGCATGTAAAAAGAAGGAAATGATTATGACATGTTTCATAATAATCTAGCCCCCCTGATAAAAAAAATCTTACCCTAGATCTCACCCATAAGACTCAGATTGCTTAAGGTCTTAAGGGCTCCAGTCTGATCAGACTGATTTGCAGACCCCCACAGATTTGAAGTAAGATATTTTAGGCCAGAAAATCATCAGAGCAACCCAAAACACAGATTTCTGTCACATGGATCCCAAGGTCTTTTCAGATGTTAAGATAACTCACTTTTATAAGAAGATTGAATCATCTCCTTTATTGGAATGTTTCTGCCCAGTTTCAGTTTTAACTCTTTTGTCACAAATGTCACTACTGAGAAAAGAGCAGTGACAGGACTTAGTGTGAAGAGCAGGGCTCTGGAGCAAGACTTGGATTTAAATTGTTGTTCTTACACTTATTGGCTTTAGGACTTGGATAAGTTTTTTAACTTCCCTGAGCCTTGATTTCCTCATCTGTGAGAAAAACATGATATTACCTATAAGTAAGTGATGTTGCCATAAAGTATTAAAAGTACCCAGCACAATTCCTGGCATAATGAAATAATTAACTATAGGGTAATTTATTGATCAACTCACAAGTTATATCTTTAATCTATCCCTTTCTTTGGATGTGGTCATTGAGGAAAATGAGATCATCCCAATAATATTGATTAAACACAATTTGGTAACTACTATAATATGTTTTATAGAATGGACATTTCTTACATGTTTTGAATAATTAAAATATAATAATCCCAATAATTCTGACAACTAGAATACAAGGAAAATAATGTTAGACTATGTTAAGACAGAAACATGCTGTTAGATGATTGGTCAATAGGAAAGCAGTTCTGGATAGCAGGCAGAATATTCTGGGCTAAATTTAATAAAATGCGAGCAGTTGGTAGAATTTTTCTTTTGCTATGTAGGAATGCGCAAGTATCATATGTACTAGCATATGGGATTTGATACAAGCACAGAAGAAATGTGGAACTGTGAAAAAATCAAAGTAAATCTGTACTTTGTAACTTTGGGCACCTAGAGGCATCTGGGCATCAGTGTCCTTGTGCCTGTGAAACAAATGTATTTTAGTGTATCTCTGAGGTTCTTCCTTTTCTAGCCTAATCTAATATTCTTCTAAAGTATATTATTTCTACAAATAAAATTATTCATGTACACTAAGTTTCTTAAAAAGTAGTAGTGGGTGAATTATAAATTGGTATTTCAGGTGTCCATTAACCAAACTTAAAACATTTTAAAAAGGTTTTTAAAAATCTACAAAGACAATTGCAATATGCTATGTTGAATTACTCCTGTATTTTTTTTTTTTTTTTTTCCGGTACGCGGGCCTCTCACTGTTGTGGCCTCTCCCGTTGCGGAGCACAGGCTCCGGACGCGCAGGCTCAGCAGCCATGGCTCACGGGCCCAGCCGCTCCGCGGCATGTGGGATCTTCCCGGACCGGGGAACGAACCCGTGTCCCCTGCATCGGCAGGCGGACTCTCAACCACTGCGCCACCAGGGAAGCCCACTCCTGTATTTTTCTAAATAAAGTCATGATGGTACTATTAATATTTAATATGTGTAACAGGTTGATGTGCATAATAAAATTCAAATATCAGAATGAAAAGTGGACCAGGCAGCATAAAAGAAGCCTTTATTGATGTTAATACTACATCTGTTCTGCAAATAAGATATCACTTTTCGTATTTGTCAACCAACCATCTTTTATAAGAATTAGAGTCGTTGAGAATTTCTAAAAGGAAATCAAAGTTGTTGCTGGGCATTTAAAAGATATTTTTGTTAATGCTAATAAGTATTATATTATTTATCATTTTTAATAGAAAAAAGTGACATGTACTCATAAATGTGTTCATCATAGAGGTATTTAAAACTATAGTTTTTTTTTGGGGGGGGACTAAAATTATATTTATTTTCCAATAGAGCTTTACATACAGAAAATGAAACAAATCACCAAGGCAACAAATGGTTGACCTGAGTGGCCCAGTCTTCATCAACAAAGCTATTTATTAATGCAGGTGTATAGTTGCATCTGCTTTCATGGTAAAACAGCACATCCATTCATTCATTTTATTCATTGAACAAGTATCTATCGAATGCCTAATATGTACCTGACATATTGGAAGTCATGGGGATATAATGAACAGTCTGTTCTCATGGAACTTTTAGTCTAATGGGGAAAATAGCCAATTATAGAAATAACAGTGTGTGAAAGGAGGTGAATGTAGGGTGCTATGAAATGAGTACAGAGGTACCTAAAGAATCTGGTGTGCTTGGTTGCAGGGTAGGTTGGGATTTCATATCAGGAAAGGGTTTTCTGAGGAAGTGACAGACTGATATGAAGAATGGAGGGCACAATGAGGGGGAAAGAGTGTTGTAGGCCAAGTCCCAGATATGATAGATAGCTGGAAGAGAGAAAAGCAAGTGAGAGAACAGCACATTCAATGGAAGGGAGGTCAGTGTGGCTCGGATGTAAGGTATCCAATGTGAGTAGCAAGATACAAAGGATGCAGCCATAGGTAGGGGCCCAGTCATAAATATCAAGTTGAAATACTATCTTAAAGGAAATAGGATTTTCCTTCCATCATTAACACTGGTCCCAAATCCCAGTTTGCCCTGACTTCTCACCCATTTCGTTTCTCTGATTTGAGCTCTCTCCTTCTGTTTTCTGCCACACCCCCCTTTGCGCATCCTTATGCCTGTTCAGTAAAAACAGTGGTTTCACCTTTCACTAGCTGGCTGACCTTCTCTGAAATGTAGTTTTCTCTTCTATAAAATGGCACCTATCTTACAGGATTGTTTTGACAATTCAGTTAGACAAGAACTATAAAGTACTTAGCATATTACCTTGTAAGGGGTAGGTGCACTGTTTTCTGCTGAGGGCCACAGTCTCCCTCTCTTCTTATCTTTTTTTGATGCTCTTCTCGTACCTAACCTGCCAGTGACACTGGTTCTGATACCTGTCATCTCAACCAAGCATCTGCAAGGTGGCAAGTCCACTGAACAGAGATTGGAGCAGGGGGCTTAATGGACCAGGAAAAATCTACTGGGGGGCAGAGAAAGGGAGAAATGCAGCTAATAGTAGGGAAATTTTAGTAAACTCTGGCCTTTTTGTGTAGAAAAGTAGGAGAAGAGCCAATGTGAACAGATTTCATGACTACATTAGTAACCTGGTATTAACCATTTTAATTGCATAAAACACTTTAGCATATGAACTCCATTAATATAATAGCTTAAATTTCCTTTATTAAGTATTCCATACGGCTGCCAGAATGATCAACCTAATACACAAATCCAATGGCACAACTCTCACGTGGAGGCCCTGCGATAGCACCCTATTCAACTCAAGATGAGTGATTGTCCAAATCCTTACCTTAGTATGCAGGTCTCCCTTGACCTGGCACCTCAATTCCTCCCCTGTCTTATCTTCCATCATTCCACCTTGTATTTTATACTCCAAGAATGTTAAAAAGGCATGGGCCAGACTACTTCTTATATCTATGTTACCTTCCCTGTCCTTCATTAAACTAATTGGCACGTTGGCCTTGTTGGCTCCCCTCTGTGTTTTGAGAGTATCAGCCATGTTTCTGCTTTGGAGACTTGTACTTGTTACTCCTCTGTCTAGATGGCACCATCCATCTGTCTAAATGCTATTTATCTTCCAGGTCTGACTGTACATACATGCCACAACCTTTCCTAAAATCTCCAGTTAGATTTTTGTTTTTTTTGCGGTACGCGGGCCTCTCACTGTTGTGGCCTCTCCCGTTGCGGGGCACAGGCTCCGGACACGCAGGCTCAGTGGCCATGGCTCACGGGCCCAGCCTCTCCGTGGCATGTGGAATCTTCCCGGACTGGGGCACGAACCCGTGTCCCCTGCATCGGCAGGCTGACTCTCAACCACTGCGCCACCAGGGAAGCCCTCCAGTTAGATTTTATATTCTTGGTATCCACTCTCATATTGTCCCATATTTCTGCTTGCCACAATTCATAATTATACCCTGATTTGTGTGATTATTTTCTCAGTGTCTGTCTCTAGACAGAAGCTCCGTGAGGGAAGAGACTACATCTACTTTTCTCATGTTTGTATACATAATATCTGGAACATATTCTGACACACTGAAAGAGCTTGATGGATTTAATTAACTCATTTACTCCTCAGACCAACTCAATGAAGTAAAATCCTCCACATCTTAAAAATGAGGCCTGTTTACACAACTGAGCAGTTTCATAGTGGGGATTCAAACCCAGATCTTTGTTACTGATGTCCATGCTCCTATCCACTATCATTGTCTCCTGGTTAAATCACTTCAAGGTTATTATTTAGTTAAAACATACCCTTGATACTATATTTTGGATTTTGTTCCTTCTCAACCTGAACATCTAATTAAATAAGAATAATGCACTCTCATAATGGTTTATCATTATGGTTAAAGTTATTCGTAATTAGTTGTAGATTTGTAGTTTTTTTGGACACATATTCGTAGCCTATAAAAATAAACTTTTAGAAATGAAATAAAATGTATCATATGAATCACACCAGTCATCTGTTAATACATCTGTAGTAAATAGTCTTTCCTGCCAAACCCGATTACCAGGATGTTATTCACAACGTCAACCCTTTTTGACACTGTGAGTAAAAGCTACATGTGCTGTGAAGAGCTGTGAGTTTGAGAGGATTATCCTTTATGAGACTTTTAGGTAAATCTTACTTTATGAGACAAGTGTGGGTTTGCAAAGGAAACAAGTACAAATCAAATTTTGCAAATCAAATAATATTTAAATTATATCTGTATAACAACCATATTATATGTTTTCAAAAATTTTAAAAATTGCATAACTGTCTTTATAAGATACAAAAGAATTCATCACTTCCCTTTATTATTTACCCATTATTTCATCTGAATGTTCGTAGTAAGATTATCTTAAAGCAGATTACCAATGATCAACTTGCCTGAGAGCTGTCTCATTGCATGTATGTATGTTTCACCAAAGGCAATTTGGGAATATGCATTGGACCAAGGTTCAGAAATTAAAGTTATAGACGTGGGTTTGCCATTTATTATATTAGTACACTTAGTCAATTCAGTTTACTCTCCCTGAGTGTTATCTTCTCAAGTCTGAAATGGGGATAATGACACTGGCTTATGAGTACTTCCTTCACAGGATTATTGTACAGAATCAAATGAGTTTATTTAAAAAATATAAAATACTGTATACATGGACAGGATCACTAAAATTATTGGAAGCAGGAAATCCTAGAGGAAACTGAGATCTTTTATTACCATTAGCATTACTGTATGTTGGAAAAAATGAGAGCTGTATCCATATATGTGTTAGGACTAATTTTATGTTAATTACAGTGACCCAAACAAATTGGCCTGACAGGTCTAGGATCCCTCAGAGAAGTAGGTACTGGGCATTTGGACAGCCACTGGCATCCACAACCGAATTTGGCTTAGAGTGGCTGCATAGTAGAGGGTTTGAAAGCATAGTCTTTGGAGTCAGACAGATTCTTGCTGGAGTCCTAGGTCTGCCAGTTATTAGTTCTCTTGTCTGGGCCAAATTATGTAATCTAAATCTCAGTTTCCTTATTTGTAAAATGAGATAATAATAAGCACTTCGAGGGGTTGTTGTGAGGATTAAATACAATATTCATTGCCTCCACAAATATTTACTGAGTGCATACATGTTCCAGACAGTACTGTAAGCAGTAGAGATATAACAGTGAATAAATCAGACAAGGTCCCTGCCCTCATAGAAATTACATTATAGAGTGAAGAGACTGGCTATTAATAGATAATAAATATATTAAAACAGATAATAAATATAATGATAGCAATAACTGCTATAATTATAAAAGCTAAGAAACAGAATATAGAAAGATGGATGAGTATAAAAAGCAATAGGGGCTATATTAGATAGGGTGGACAGAGACGTTCTCTCTGAAAAAGTTCTGGGAACTTGAAAGGACCACCTTTGTGAAGATCTTGGGGAAGAACATTCTAGACAAAAGGAACAGCTAGTACAAATATATACTATACATAGGGCTTAGTAGAGCGGCTATACATAATGTATAGTCACCAAATAGCTGTGAATGTTTCTGTTTCTCTTCATTTTCCTCTTTCATTTTCTCTTATTTAGGGAATCTGACATTTAAGGATAAATTTCATAGTAGAATCATTAACTGAATTAGCTGGTTACCAAGCTAGTTGGCAGACTTCTATTATGTAGTCATGGTGATAGGAATTTCCTCTGGCTTTAGTGAATGTTTCCCAGGCTTATAGATATTTATTGGTGAGAGAAAGAGACCAAATATTTTAGTCTTTTCTTCTAGTGTGCATTCAAAATTAGTACCAGATTTGAAATCCTATGAAAATACTCTCCCCCCAAATAACTCTATTCTAATACCTCCTACATACATGTATCCATTTCTTTGCATTTAAGTAATTCAGTTCTTGAACTAAACTTTCAGAAGACAACAGGTTTTGTGAAAAAGTGGTTTGACAGTAAATGAATAAATTCTTAGAATTTAGAATTCTATTTACCCATTAAGTAATCATAAATCAAAAGTTCCAGGAAAATATCCACTCTGTGGAGCCCTCTGAGCATAAATCATTCTACTACTCTATTCTCTGCTCATTGGATAGTATGCTACTCTCAGTTGTTATGGTTAGTTAAATGGGAGTTGTTCTATCTTACTACGATGACATTTCCCAGTTGTTATGGCTAGAAAAGTGGGAATTGATCTTGGTTCTTATTTTTCCCTAAATTTCAATTTGTCCCAGTTCCCCATTCACTCTTTGTAACTTCCCCATCCTTTCACTCCTATACATTTTCCACGCTGTTAACTGCAACCTTCCTTATAAAATAAAAATATACATACAATCTTAATCTCCCAATTCTTCCTACCCTCCCCTTTCCCTGCTGTGTCCACTTGTCCATTCTCTGCGTCTGTGTCTCTATTCCTGCCCTGCAAATGGGTTCATGTGTACCATTGAAATATATACAGTACCATGTGTAAAATAGATAGCTACTGGGAACCTGCTATATAGCTCTTCAGGAGTTCCCAGTCCCCTACTTCCCCATTATTCAAAGTGTGGTCTGTTGATCCGTTACAATGGCATCCCTTCAGAGCTTGTTGGAAATGCAGAATCTCGAGCTCCATGCTAGAATTACTGAGTCAGAACCTGTGTTTTAGCAAGATGCCTAGATGATTTGTATTCTTAGTTGCTCTTGCACACATAGATTTAAGAAGCACTGGCCTATAGGAAGATAAAGTTTGCACAGCTTAACGTCACATACATGGCTCTCCATGCTCTGGCCCTCGTCTAACTTTCCTATCTCAGATCCTATCACCCTTCATGCCTTAGCTTGAACTATAGTCAATTATACTTGGTTCCCCAAACAATCTGAATTCCATTCTCCTGTTTCTATGTACCTGCTTTTCTTTATGTCTAGAATGCCTTTCAACTCTCTCATCTGAGAGTTAATGAGCTTCTTTTTAACCTTTAAGACTCAGCTCAAATGCAGATACCTCTGTAAATATTTTCCTTGATACTACCCTACTGAACTGAGCTAGCCATTCTTCGTGTCCTCAGTACAATGTCTGTATCTGTATAATAGCCAACATCTAGTTGTACAATTAGTTTTTACACATGCCTATCTCCTGCTAGAATGTGAAGTCTTTGAAGATGGTAGGGAAGTTATTAATCATATTTATAACCAACCACCTAGTATGGTGCTGACAGGTATACCATAAATGTTGATTGATTCTTTCATTTAACACATTTGGTAGACACTGCATTGCTATGTAAATGAACAAGCGGATGAAACACTTCTTTCCTGCAACTTACACAAATGTATGTGTATATTTATATGTATATGTATATATACATATGTATGTGTGTGTATAACATGCACTTCACAGGAAATATTTGTAAAAGGTATCTTTGTATTCTGATGGATAAACTATTCAGTTGACAGACAGGCAATTGGTGAACTTCTCTGTGAATGGTTGCTGGGCCTGAAATGATACTTGAAACGTCATTTTAGTATAAAATAAATGGACTAAAAGAGATAAAAGTCCTCACACACTCCAAGACGAGTAGCAACTGGATCACATCTATGATAAACCTACTTATAACGATCAACTTTTAAACCTCTAAAATTCAAATATAAAAATCCTTGTAAGTCAATAGCACATTTTTATTAAACAAAAGCTAAAGCAGCCAGATCAGGTTTTCAGTTTAATAAAATAATGCCAACTTATGTCTGTTTAACTTCTCAGAGATTTTATATAGTATGATACTTAACCGAGTTTTGGGGGAAAATTATTTGACTTTATAATAGGTATATGTTTACCATAAATATAGAGGTATAATTTTAAATTATATAGTATATTTTTAGCATAAAAACATTAAAATTTGTCTGAAAGCTATATAATAGAAAATTTTAAAATGGATTTATTGTCCTAAATTATTAGGTCATGAAATAATTGAAGAAATAATAAAGGTGTCTTTTTTTTTTCCCAAAGCAGGATGCATTATATTGCACTCAGCTTTCACGATACAAACTTGTCTAGGAAGGGAATGTGACTTCACAGCAATTCTGCTTTTTTTTTTTTTTTTAACATTGCTTTGCATTTTAGAGAACAGAGTGTACCAGTACCATTGAATAGTTTCACCTCAAGTAACCTCCAAAAAGAACTTAAAAAAACTATAATAATGATTATTGCTATACAGATGACATCAGTGCTATGCAAAAGGAGCCCTGAATAGGTGTTCTGTTATTCTGTGGTTCACATCTGAGTTAAAATTTTTAGTCACTTGCAAATATTTCCTTAAAATTATTCTGATAACCGACAGAAATACCACAGAATAATCAGATATACCACTTTCCCATGTATCAATATAGGCGACAATAGAGATTCTCCCTGAAGACCACTTACACATATTAAAAATTCCAAAAGCCGGGCTTCCCTGGTGGCGCAGTGGTTGAGAGTCCGCCTGTCGATGCAGGGAACATGGGTTCGTGCCCCGGTCCGGGAAGATCCCACATGCCGCGGAGTGGCTAGGCCCATGAGCCATGACCGCTGGGCCTGCGCGTCCGGAGCCTGTGCTCCGCAACGGAGAGGCCACAACAGTGAGAGGCCCGCATACCGCAAAAACAAAACAAAACAAAAAATTCCAAAAGTCAGATTTTAACATGTGAATCATACCATTTATTATCCATATCAGCAAGAATTGTGGTGTTCCCTAAAACACAGTTCAAAACGTGTTAAAACAAAACTTATCTCTCCTACATTTCATGTTTTCACAAAGAGATATATAATTTATCATGCTGTATTTATGGTATCCCCAAATAAAATAAATTACTTATTTTCAAATATGGCTCTAATTAGAAAATGTGAAGAGGAGTTCTGGATATTATTGCTGATAAAAAGTATTTGAAAATCATTTGCTAAAGACGCCATAAATAAAAACATATTTTTAGCAAAAAAGAAATTCTCCCTCCCTTGTCTTTGTATGAGTCTTCTAGGATTTCAAGCTATGGTGCTTTCTTGCTAGTCCTTTAAAATAAAACTGTTCTGAATTAATACACATGTAATGTACTTAGCAATCTGAAGTTCTATTTAAATTGAAGACAAGTCTAATTGCTAGTTCTTCCTGGCTGACTGCTTGATGTTGGCTATGGTGCCTGATCTGCAAAAGCCTGCACATTCTTTCATTGATTAACATTTGTCCAAAAACATATATTCATAGGTGTCAGGAAGACAAGGCACATACAAAAACAATACCAATCTAACCCCCTTTCTTTGTGTTAGACTTTGCTGGAAGTTTTAATATCTAAGAAGAATCTCTGACAAGAGAGAACTATGTACATTTAAAGTGATGGCATTCTGAGGGTATTTTTCAGAAAACACTGTCCAACATATATGCAATTTTCAGAAACTCAAGAAGATTATAAGAACAAATTGATATGAATTGCATGTTTAATAGGTTGTACTTATGTCTTATCAAAAGCTCAACTTTTTTAATCCTTTATTCTTTGGAAATATGGTAATTGTCCCCTTTCCCATGTAGTTAATTATAAATTTCAGGAAGAATTAAGTCGGCTAAAACTCTTTACTATTTTTTCTTTGTCTCTATGGTAGCAGTGAAAATAGAAATGAATTGCTTTGATCTTGTTTCTGAACGGCATTTCTTTCCTCAAAGGATGGACCTTATTTGGCAGACCTGAAATTTTAGGTATTTTTCATTAGCTGTTTATTCAAAAGAGGTATTTTTTAAAGATGAATTTTAAAAAGTGTCAGGAAGAAAAATGCAGGTAATTTAAAAAATCACAGCCTCTGTTTCCATAAGAGTTTGTAGTTTATGATATCATAGATAAGATCTGCCAATGAAGAATATTCATTGACTACAGTAGTAGATAATGTCCAAAGTTTCTTTCTTGCAGGGAGAAAAGTACACTTGTAGTTCATTTCTCTTGTTTCATCTTGTTATGTCAGTAGGATGCAGTGACAGCATGCAAATATCAATGACATTTAAAGTATTTTACAAGAATATGGTTTTTTTTAATCTTTTATTTAGAGGCTTAAATTACTCTGTTGCATCTAACTCTACATAACAATAATTCAACTTTGGAGATTTCTAGAGCTTCAGAGAACATTGGGACATGCTTCCACAAAAAGCTAAAGTACCATAATATATTTCTTAGGAATATTTACAGACCAATTATTTCAAGTATGTGATCCCAGACTACACAGTCAATTCTGGCTCCCAAATTTAGTCATCCTAAAACTGTTGCAGTATTTCTGATGTTCTTTCCAACTTAGATTTAAAACTTAGATTTAAAATTCCTGATGTTTGCGAAGTACTTTCTTGAACTTTTTCTCATTTAATTTTCATAGTGAGCATGTGAGATAAATAGTATTATTTTATACTCAGAGGTGAGAAAATAGGCTTAGAGAAGCTAAGTGGGATAGGAGAAGAATCCCTGGTTAGTAAGATAAATATTAATATTTATATAATATAAATATACTTATTATGATTAGAATGTATGTTGGACCTTGGGCTAAATATATTACTGTATTATCTCATATAATCCTTCTAATAATCCTCTAAACTGGGTATTATTCTCTCCACTTTATGGATGAGAAAACTGAAACTCACTGAGACTAAGAAACTTATTCACAGATCTATAAAGTGAAAAATCTAGCATTCTAACACTGGTCCAGTGGATTCCTCATTGTTTTAAACATTTTCCTCCACCACCTTTTAGGGTTAACGTAACGATAGAATTAGCTAGCAACTCATGTCAAGTGTCTGGCATCTAATAGGTGCTCAATAAATATTATTTCGTTATACACCTAGGAAATGCCTCTCTCCATTGATACTGTAAAATAAGTTACAACAGTGACTCTCATGTGTAATAAATATTTAAATGTGGCCTGCTTTGAGCATTCAGAACTTATGTAACTCATCATAGTTAATTAATCCAGGAAGTCAGGTGGTTAGAAAATGTTTTAACATAGAGTGTTAATCCTCTTATGTACTAGTTAGCCGCAGATTGCACCTCTGCTAACCTGGGCAAATGCCTGCCTGGAGTCACAAGAGATTTTGGAATGCATGATCATGACTCAGCATCACCATCACTGTCTGCTGAAAAACCTTCTTTCTCAGCATCCTGCGGAGAATGGGTCAGCAGCATTTTCCTCATTTACAGAAGAGCCAAATGCATGATTCCCCAACACGATGACCTTAGTAAGAATTTCCTCAGAAACAAATTAGGCCAACTCATTTTAAACATCTTTGAAACCTGAGAAAATAAGAGGAAACAAGTAGGAAGATAAGCCCAGGAAAGGATAAAGTTGTGTATTGAGGAACTGTGAGGAATTATGCCCAAAATGTAATGAGAAAGGTTAATACTGACCATGCGTGTGTTTAGCATCTGTAATATACTTTGAACAAGCAGGATAGAAGACACCTTATTTGGGGCTCCCCATTGTTTATTTAAAACTTTTTAAATTGAAGTATTGTTGATGTATGATATTAGATGTTATAGGTGTACAATATTTAGTCATTCACAATTTTTAAAGGTTATACTCCATTTATAGTTTTTATAAAATATTAGCTATATTCTCTGTGTTGTACAATATATCCTTGTAGCTTATTTTATACCTAATAGTTTATTTAAAGCTTCTTAGTGTCAGTAATACCTACCCTGCTCTCTAGATGAAAACTCAGGCCGTCCTGTGACTTTCCATGAATTTCTAGTCACTTGCAAAGAATTAAAAGTCCTACAATCACTTAAAATTACAAATACAGTCTCAGTTAAGTAATGAAAATTATCCAGTCTCAAATATTAATCAAAACTCTGTACACTTTTCCTGATGAAATACTCTCTCTTCCCTACTATGGGATCTTCAGATAGGATGTCTGCTTTGGGGGAATGGTTTGGGGATAGGCTTCTTTCTTCTTTTTCATCATTTGCTAGTTGGTTATTTATTCCTCCAGGTGTGGAGCATGATAGGGAAATAAAAAAAGCAGAGCAGACAGTCCTTATTAGACTGGGATTGTCATACTTTTTGCTTTCTGAGCCTGACATATAATGATAATAATAACAAAAATGAAGAAAATATCTGATGTTTACATTGATTATGTCTAGAAATAATTCTAAGCACTTGTATTAATTCCTTTAATCTCCATAACTGAGACAAAGAGAGGTTAAACAACCTGCCCAGGGTCATCACTGTTGTGGGTCTTAGGGAGTTTCTCTTTCTGGGCCTCTCTGACTAAATCTCCTCTAATGTGGGTGATGCATTTCTTCAGCCCCAAGTTTTACAGCAGTCCACTCCACACAGAGGGTTGTCTTGGCAGGCATTGTAATGGCTCCAGGATGGCTCTTTTGTCCTTACAAACTCTGAACATGGAGACTGGCCCAGAGGAAGCCACCTCTCCTGAGGCAATAACCAGCTTGCCATGTTATCTTACTTGTTAAATTTTTCAGGGGTGAGTCAGATCCCAGTATACTCACCTCTTAAATCCAAGGGAATTATATTAAGCTTTAGATATATGCTCATTGACGCCTCTTTCACTAATCTTAGGTGAAAAGTTAGACCCCTCCTAGCCCCTTTCCAAAGAAATCCCTTCTCTTTGTAAATCTCCAACCAGCTAACCCTTGTATATCCTCATTATCGATAAGGGTTTAGAGACCTGAAAGTGGTTCTTGATAATTTCCTTTGAAAATTATAGCACCTCCTTTGGAATGTCATTTTTATCATATCTTGGTATCTTAGACAGGGCTTCCAATATATTACCTTGTACATATATTTCTAACTACAGTGTACTTTGGTACCTGGCAAAATATGATTTTCTCCTTTTAACAACTTACTCTGAAATTACACGTCTTTATGGCAAATTAGGAAACTAATTGGATGAAAACCTTTATTTGCCTAAGGGCAATTATTTATACACATATGTGTGTACACAAACATATATGTATGTATGTATGTATATATGCACACATTATATGTCTCTATATATACACATTGTATATCTGTATATATGAAATTGATGATTTGGAGGCATCCTGGGAGTTGTTTTTCTTTTTTCAAATTTTTGGAAAATTACCTTAATTCTTGATGTGCTGAAGCATATGTTTGACTAGAAGTCAGAAAATATGTTTTCTAGTAATTTTAGTAAGCATTAACTCATAGATATTAATGTTTATAATAATCCTTTGAATATAATTATTCATTACATTTATAAAAGTACTTTACATCTTACAGTGTATTTGCAGACATACTGTTATAGTCATTTTCGTTCTGCCATGCCACTTAGTTTTGCCCCTTGTACATCATGTTTTAATCTCTTTTTCTTCATCTGTCAAACACCTGCGAGTTTTAGAAAAGATGGGAAAGACACCTTAAGTGCTTTTCCAGAGACTAAACTCAGGAGAGCCTCTTGAGTTTTTTATAGGATCAGGCCTGGATCCCTCCAGATCCATTCCCTGGCAGGACTCCCTGCTGTCCATGTGCTGTGAAGTAGAAATAAATGAGGGGAAAGGCCAAAGTCAGCTTTCTCTGTAGCATAGAATCATACTTTCCCCTCGTTCCCAGGTTTCTGTGGCCCAAAATCAAGAGGTTTCCTTACCAAGTCCAAGAATACCTTGATTCACTATCAGATGGTACATGGTACACCTTTACCTGGAAGGCCCTCTACTCACCCTTTCCATCCTAAAAGCTTTATTGGAAAACTGAAGTGTCTTCTCTATAAAACGCTTCCTGATTCATCCAGTCAGAGTTCAACATTCTTGCCTTTGGCCTTAGTTTCCCTGCACAGTTTTCTATGGCCCTTGCTCATCCCTTACTCCTGACCCCAAAATGGATCTTTTTGATCTGTTATGTCACGTTTTATTTATACCATATTATTAATGTTGCTTTATAATTGCATGTTTATTAGTTTGTCTTTTTCCTTGGACTGGGAACTTCTTTAGACAGAGACTGAGTCTTGATATATCCTTATTTCTAATACAACAGCTAGCACTTACTAATTTCTCAATGAATGTTTGTTGACCAAATAAATGAATAAATGAACGAATGGTCCTAGTTTATAATCCTATTTTAAATGTAACACGTTGCACTGTATCTCCTAAAAGGTTGGGAGCTCTTTAAGAGAAAGGATTTAAATTTTTATATCTCTAAATTTTATATCTCTATATATACCTAGCATGGTACCTTCTATATAATACATGTTTGATAAATGAATAGCTGAATAAATGTATATATAGCACTATCATGTGATACTTCTCAACCCAGAAAAAACTTCTGTGATTATGAGAATCATTTTATTGTGAACAGAACAACAGAAGCTTTTAGTTTTTTCTCTGCTTTCAGAAGAACATGCTATTTTGAATGAAACATTTAGGTCAAAATTTTATTTGGATGAATCATTTCTCACCCTGCCACACACAAACTTGTTCTGAGGATTAAATAACGAAAATGTCTATATAGTCATTGGTAAACTCCAAAGCGCTCTAACAGATATAAGCCCCTGATACACAAAAGATTCCTACTCTCTCTGGGGATGGGACAGGTTGAGCAAAAATCTTTAGAGTTTTCTTTGTCAAGTGTTTGTCACTATTGAAATTCTTTGTAGTTACATATTTACATAATCAATCTGAGATTTAATTGTCCAGCATATTTGGCTCATTTGCTCAGGATATTCTGGAATGAAATGTGTTAAGATGTTAAAGTTGGAAAAAAACCATCAAGGAAGATGAGAGACTTGGAGACATCAACCTATCTAAATAGCATAGTATTTTAAAAAGACCAAAACCCACTGATAGTTTTGTCTCTTAATATAACATGTTTTTCAAGGTTAGCATTTCAGATCCTGAATCCTGATCGAGTCACATATCAACAATATAGAGGTATAAATATTCAGGGTAGATGGATGGGAGAGAGAAGGGGAAGTGAAATCTGTCTTTAGGGTAATCTGTCACCAACTTCTATCTTACACTCTTACTTGGAGAGATAGGATGGCTCTTGAGGGAATTCTAATGTTCCCTCTTGATTTTTGGCCTAAGAATTAACTTAAAAATAGCCTAGAGAGTGTCCTTTCCCCTAGTTTTCATACTGGTCCTTGCTGGCCTTCTAAAGGCTGGGGACCTGCCAAGTAGGCAGTAACCCCAAACTCTGTCATGGTGCCCACATTAAATATTGGAGAGAAAAAATAATAAAACAGGAGAAGGAAAAATTCTAGGAAAAAGAGAAATTTTAACCCTTTTACTTCCACTGCTGTGACTATTCCCTTGACGTATGTTAGATTTTGTCTTCTTTAGAAGTAGAGTGAAGTGGTAGGTAAAACCTGAGGTTGCAGTTTTCAGTAACCACACTTCAGTGGAAAGCTCTTGTGAGATTATCTGGTCCGGCAGTTCTTAACTTTTACTACCATGCAAACTCACAGAGATATAACCATATCCTATGGTAACAGTAGATCAGAATGACAGGGATATTCAACTGGAAGGTGTACCCTTTGGAGGAGGGTACATATCCTTTGGAGGAGGAAACATATTAAATTATTGGGAGTAATATAGGTTGGTATATGAGGGGATCAAATAAACCCCTCTCATTTTATACATGAGAAAAATGAGGTTTAAAGTGTAAAGGAACTTTCCCAAAGTTCCACAGATAGATTAATGGGGACACTAGGTAGATTAATGGGGACACTACTGAAATCTAAGATCCTAACTTCTATTCCAGTCTTATTTTTTTCTAGTCACACACTGTGGATTACCAAATAATATATGTTTTCATGGCATCTGTCTTCAGTAGGCCTTTTTATGTATCTGCCCCTGTGTAATCATATTGTTAATCTTGATTAAAACACTAATGGGAAGGCTTTAGTATCTAAAACTCAGGTAATAGTGGGACAGGAGACTCACACAGATTCTCATCTTTCTTTACTCCATGGTATATATCCATAGAAGCTTAAACACTACTTATTTATGCCCCCCATCACATTTTTTTTTCTTTTTTAATATTCTTTTTCATTATGGTTTATCATAGGATATTGTATATAGTTCCCCGTGCTATATATTAGGACCTTGTTGTTTATTCATTCTAAATGTAATAATTTGCATCTACCAACCCCAAATTCCCAGTCCATCCCTCTCCCTCACTCCTTCCCCCTTGGCAACCACAAGTCTGTCCTCTATGTCTGTGAATATGTTTCTGTTTTGTAGATAGGTTCATTTGTGCCATATTTTAGGTTCCACATATAAGTGATATCTGTCTTTCTCTTTCTGACTTGCTTCACTTAGTATGATAATCTCTAGTTGCATCCATGTTGCTGCAAATGGCATTATTTCATTCTTTGTTATGGCTGAGTAGTATTCCATTGTATATATGTACCACATCATCTTTATCCATTCATCTGTCAATGAACATTAAGGTTGTTTCCATGTTTTGTGTATTGTAAACAGTGCCACTATGAACACAAGGGTGCATGTATCTTTTTGAATTATAGTTTTATTCAGGTATATTCCAGGAGTGGGATTGCTGGATCATATGGTAATTCTATTTTTAGTTTTTGGAGGAACAGCCATAATGTTTTCAATAGTGGCTGTACCAACTTACATTCCCACAAACAGTGTAGGAATGTTCCCTTTTCTTCTCCACATCCACTCCAGCATTTGTTATTTGTAGACTTTTAGTGATGGCCATTCTGACCAGTGTCACCTATATATCCTGCTTTTTCTTTTTCTTTTTTAAAATGGTGTGTTAGTTTCTGCTTTATAACAAAGTGAATCAGTTATACATATACGTATGTTCCCATATCTCTTCCCTCTTGCGTCTCCCTCACTGCCACCTCCCTATCCCACCCCTCCAGGCAGTCACAAAGCACTGACCTGATCTCCCTGTACTATGCAGCTGCTTCCCACTAGCTATCTACCTTACGTTTGGTAGTGTATACATGTCCATGCTTCTCTCTCTCTTTGTCACAGCTTACCCTTCCCCCTCCCCATATCCTCAAGTCCATTCTCTAGTAGGTCTGTGTCTTTATTCCTGTATTACCCCTAGGTTCTTCATGACATTTTTTTCCTTAAATTCCATATATATGTGTTAGCATATGGTATTTGTCTTTCCCTTTCTCAAAACTTCACTCTGCATGACAGACTCTAGGTCCATCCACCTCATTACAAATAGCTCAATTTTGTTTCTTTTTATGGCTGAGTAATATTCCATTGTATATATGTGCCACATCTTCTTTACCCATTCATCCAATGATGGACACTTAGGTTGTTTCCATCTCTGGACTATTGTAAATAGAGCTGCAATGAACATTGTGGTACAAGACTCTTTTTGAGTTACGGTTTTCTCAGGGTATATGCCCAGGAGTGGGATTGCTGGGTTGTATGGTAGTTCTATTTGCAGTTTTTTAAGGAAACTCCATATTGTTCTCCACAATGGCTATATCAATTTACATTCCCACCAACAGTGCAAGAGAGTTCCCTTTTCTCCACACCCTCTCCAGCATTTATTGTTTCTAGATTTTTGATAATGGCCATTCTGAGTGGTGTGAGATGATATCTCATTGTAGTTTTGATTCGCATTTCTCTAATGATTAGTGATGTTGAGCATTCTTTCATGTGTTTGTTGGCAGTCTGTATATCTTCTTTGGAGAAATGTCTATTGAGGTCTTCTGCCCATTTTTGGATTGAGTTGTTTGTTTTTTTGTTATTGAGCTGAATGAGCTGCTTATAAATTTTGGAGATTAATCCTTTGTCAGTTGCTTCATTGGCAAGTATTTTCTCCCATTCTGAGGGTTGTCTTTTGGTCTTGTTTATGGTTTCCGTTGCTGTGCAAAAGCTTTGAAGTTGCATTAGGTCCCATTTGTTTATTTTTGATTTTATTTCCATTTCTCTAGGAGGTGGGTCAAAAAGGATCTTGCTGTGATTTATGTCATAGAGTGTTCTGCCTATGTTTTCCTCTAAGACTTTGATAGTTTCTGGCCTTACATTTAGGTCTTTAATCCATTTTGAGATTATTTTTGTGTATAGTGTTAGGGAGTGTTCTAATCTCATACTTTTACAGGTACCTGTCCAGTTTTCTCAGCACCACTTATTGAAGAGGCTGTCTTTTCTCCACTGTATATTCTTGCCTCCTTTATCAAAGATAAGGTGACCATATGTGCCTGGGTTTATCTCTGGGCTTTCTATCCTGTTCCATTGATCTATATTTCTGTTTTTGTGCCACTACCATACTGTCTTTATTGCTGTAGCTTTGTAGTATAGTCTGAAGTCAGGGAGCCAGATTCCTCCAGCTCCGTTTTTCGTTCTCAAGATTGCTTTGGCTATTCAGGGTCTTCTGTTTTTCCATACAAATTGTGAAACTTTTTGTTCTAGTTCTGTGAAAAATTCCAGTGGTAGTTTGGTAGGGATTGCATTGAATCTGTAGATTGCTTTGGGTAGTAGAGTCATTTTCACAATGTTGATTCTTCCAATCCAAGAACATGGTATATCTCTCCATCTGTTTGTATCATCTTTAATTTCTTTCATCAGTGTCTTATAATTTTCTGCATACAGGTGTTTTATCTCCTTAGGTAGGTTTACTCCTAGATATTTTATTCTTTTTGTTGCAATGGTAAATGGGAGTGTTTTCTTGATTTCACTTTCAGATTTTTCATCCTTAGTGTATAGGAATGCCAGAGATTTCTGTGCATTAATTTTGGATCCTGCTACTTTACCAAATTCATTGATTAGCTCTAGCAGTTTTCTGGTAGCATCTTTAAGATTCTCTATGTGGAGTATCATGTCATCCTCAAACAGTGACAGCTTTACTTCTTCTTTTCCGATTTGGATTCCTCTTATTTCCTTTTCTTCTCTGATTGCTGTGGCGAAAACTTCCAAAACTATGTTGAATAAGAGTGGTGAGAGTGGGCAACCTTGTCTTGTTTCTGACCTTAGTGGAAATGCTTTCAGTTTTTCACCATTGAGGATGATGTTGGTTGTGAGTTTGTCATATATGGCCTTTATTATGTTGAGGAAAGTTCCCTCTATGCCTAGGTTCTGCAGGGTTTTTATCATAAATGGGTGTTGAATTTTGTCAGAAGCTTTCTCTGCATCTATTGAGATGATCATATGGTTTTTCTCCTTCAGTTTTTTAATATGGTGTATCACGTTGATTGATTTGCGTATATTGAAGAATCCTTGCATTCCTGGAATAAACCCCACTTCATCACGGTGTATGATCTGTTTAATGTGCTGTTGGATTCTGTTTGCTAGTATTTTGTTGAGGATTTTTGCATCTATGTTCATCAGTGATATTGGCCTGTAGTTTTCTTTCTTTGTGACATCCTTGTCTGGTTTTGATATCAGGGTGATGGTGGCCTCGTTGAATGAGTTTGGGACTGTTCCTCCCTCTGCTATATTTTGGAAGAGTTTGAGAAGGATAGGTGTTAGCTCTTCTCTAAATGTTTGATAGAATTCGCCTGTGAAGCCATCTGGGCCTGGGCTTTTGTTTGTTGGAAGATTTTTAATCACAGTTTCAATTTCAGTGCTTGTGATTGGCCTGTTCATATTTTCTATTTCTTCCTGATTCAGTCTTGGCAGGTTGTGCATTTCTAAGAATTTGTCCATTTCTTCCAGGTTGTCCATTTTATTGCCATACAGTTGCTTGTAGTAATCTCTCATGATCTTTTGTATTTCTGCAGTGTCAGCTGTCACTTCTCCTTTTTCATTTCTAATTCTATTGATTTGAGTCTTCTCCCTTTTTTTTTTGATGAGTCCGGCTAATGGTTTATCAATTTTATTTATCTTCTTAAAGAACCAGCTTTTAGTTTTATTGATCTTTGCTATCGTTTCCTTCATTTCCTTTTCATTTATTTCTGATCTGGTTTTTATGATTTCTTTCCTTCTGCTAACTTTGGGGTTTTTTTGTTCTTCTTTCTCTAATTGCTTTACGTGCTTTTTTATTTCCTCTTTGATTTCTTCAGTGATCACTTCGTTATTAAGTTGTGTATTGTTTAGCCTCCATGTGTTTGTATTTTTTACAGATCTTTTCCTGTAATTGATATCTAGTCTCATAGCGTTGTGGTCGGAAAAGATACTTGATACAATTTCAATTTTTTAACAATTTACCAAGGGTTGATTTGTGACCCAATGTATGATCTATCCTGGAGAATGTTCTGTGAGCACTTGAGAAAAATGTGTATTCTGTTGTTTTTGGATGGAATGTCCTATAAATATCAATTAAGTCCATCTTGTTTAATGTATCATTTAAAGCTTGTGTTTCCTTATTTATTTTCATTTTGGATGATCTGTCCATTGGTGAAAGTGGGGTGTTAAAGTCCCCTACTATGAATGTGTTCCTGTGGATTTCCCCTTTTATGGCTGTTAGTATTTGCCTTATGAATTGAGGTGCTCCTATGTTGGGTGCATAAATATTTACAATTGTTATATCTTCTTCTTGGATCGATCCCTTGATCATTATGTAGTGTCCTTCTTTGTCTCTTCTAATAGTCTTTATTTTAAAGTCTATTTTGTATTATATAAGAATTGCTACTGCAGCTTTCTTTTGGTTTCTATTTGCATGAAATATCTTTTTCCATCCCCTTACTCTCAGTCTGTATGTGTCTCTAGGTCTGAAGTGGGTCTCTTGTAGACAGCAAATATATGGGTCTTGTTTTTGTATCCATTCAGCCAGTCTGTGTCTTTTGGTGGGAGCATTTAGTCCATTTACATTTAAGGTAATTATCTATATGTATGTTCCTATTCCCATTTTCTTAATTGTTTTGGGTTCGTTATTGTAGGTTTTTTCCTTCTCTTGTGTTTCTTGCCTAGAGAAGTTCCTTTAGCAGTTGTTGTAGAGCTGGTTTGGTGGTTCTGAACTCTCTCAGCTTTTGCTTGTCTGTAAAGGTTTTAATTTCTCCATCAAATCTGAATGAGAACTTGCTGGGTAGAGTAATCTTGGTTGTAGGTTTTTCTCCTTCATCACTTTAAGTATGTCCTGCCAGTCCCTTCTGGCTTGCAGTTTCTGCTGAAAGATCAGATGTTAACCTTATGGGGATTCCCTTGTGTGTTATTTGTTGTTTTTCCCTTGCTGCTTTTAATATGTTTTCTTTGTATTTCATTTTTGACAGTTTGATTAATATGTGTCTTGGCATATTTCTCCTTGGATTTATCCTGTATGGGACTCTCTGTGCTTCCTGGACTTGATTAACTATTTCCTTTCCCATATTAGGGAAGTTTTCAACTATAATCTCTTCAAATATTTTCTCAGTCCCTTTCTTTTTCTCTTCTTCTTCTGGAACCCCTATAATTCGAATGTTGGTGCGTTTAATGTTGTCCCAGAGGTCACTGAGACTGTCCTCAGTTCTTTTCATTCTTTTTTCTTTATTCTGCTCTGCAGTAGTTATTTCCAGTATTTTATCTTCCAGGTCACTTATCCGTTCTTCTGCCTCAGTTATTCTGCTATTGATCCCATCTAGAGTATTTTTAATTTCATTTATTGTGTTGTTCACCATTGTTTGTTTCATCTTTAGTTCTTCTAGGACCTTGTTAAATGTTTCTTGCATTTTGTCTATTCTATTTCCCAGATTTTGGATCATCTTTAGTATCATTATTCTGAATTCTTTTTCAGGTAGACTGCCTATTTCCTCTTCATTTGTTAGGTCAGGTGGGTTTTATCTTGCTCCTTCATCTGCTGTGTGTTTTTCTGCCTTCTCATTTTGCTTATCTTACTGTGTTTGGGGTCTACTTTTTGCAGGCTGCAGGTTCGTAGTTCCCGTTGTTTTTGGTGTGTGTCCCCAGTGGCTAAGGTTGGTTCAGTGGGTTGTGTAGGCTTCCTGGTGGAGGGGACTAGTGCCTGTGTTCTGGTGGATGAGGCTGGATCTTGTCTTTCTGGTGGGCAGGTCCACGTCTGGTGGTGTGTTTTGTGGTGTCTGTGGACTTATGATTTTAGGCAGCCTCTCTGCTAATGGGTGGGGTTGTGTTCCTGTCTTGCTAGTTGTTTGGCATAGGATGTCCAGCACTGTAGCTTGCTGGTCGTTGAGTGAAGCTGGGTGCTGGTGTTGAGATGGCGATCTTTGGGAGTTTTTTGCCGTTTTATATTATGTGGAGCTGGGAGGTCTCTTGTGGACTAGTGTCCTGAAGTTGGCTCTCCCACCTCAGAGGCACAGCACTGACTCCTGGCTGTAGCACCAAAAGCTTTCATCCACATGGTTCAGAATAAAAGGGAGAAAAAGTAGACATTAAGAATTAGTAGAAGTAGAAAGAAAGAAAGAAAGAAAGGGAGGGAGGAAGGAACTAAGGAGGGAAGGAAGGAAAAAAAGAAAGAAAGAAGATAAAGTAAAATAAAATAAAGTTATGAAATTTAAAAATAATTATTAAGGAAAAAATCAAAACAAAACAAAACAAAATGGACGGATAGAACCCTAGGACAAATGGTGGAAGCAAAGCTATACAGACAAAATCTCACACAGAAGCATACACATACACACTCACAAAAAGAGGAAAAGGGGAAAAAATAATAAACCTTGCTCTCAAAGTCCACCTCCTTAATTTGGGATGATTGGTTGTATATTTATGTATTCCACAAATGCAGGGTACATCACGTTGACTGTGGAGCTTTAATCTGCTGCTTCTGAGGCTGCTGGTAGAGATTTCCCTTTCTCTTTGTTCGCACAGCTCCCAGGTGCTCAGCTTTGGATTTGGTCCCGCCTCTGCGTGTAGGTCGCCGGACGGCGTCTGTTCTTCGCTCAGACAGGACGGGGTTAAAGGAGCCGCTCATTCGCGGGCTCTGGCGCGCTCAGGCCGGGGGAGGGAGGGGCACGGCGTGCGGGGCGGGCCTGCAGCGGCAGAGGCCGGCGTGACGTTGCACGAGCCTGAGGCACGCCGTGCGTTCTCCCGGGGTAGTTGTCGCTGGATCCCGGAACCCTGGCAGTGGCCGGCTGCACAGGCTCCCCGGAAGGTGGGTGTGGATAGTGACCTGTGCTCGCACACAGGCTTCTTGGTGGCGGCAGCAGCAGCCTTAGCGTCTCATCCCCGTCTCTGTGGTCCGCGCTTTTAGCCGCGGCTCGCGCCCGTCTGTGGAGCTCCTTTAAGCAGCGCTCTTAATCCCCTGTCCTTGCGCAGCAGGAAACAAAGAGGGAAGAAAAAGTCTCTTGCCTCTTCGGCAGCTCCAGACCTTTTCCCGGACTCCGTCCCGGCTAGTCGTGGCGCACTAACCTCCTGCAGGCTGTGTTCACGCCGCCAACCCCAGTCCTCCCCAGGCGCTCCGACCGAAGCCCGAGGACGGAAGCCCGAGCCTCAACTCCTAGCCCCGCCCGCCCCGGCGGGTGAGCAGACAAGCCTCTCGGACTAGTGAGTGCCAGTGGGCCCTGATCCTCTGTGCGGGAATCTCTCCGCTTTGCTCTCCGCACCCCTGTTGCTGTGCTCTCCACCACGGCTCCGAAGCTTTCCCCCTCCGCCACCCGCAGTCTCCGCCAGCGAAGGGGCTTCCTAGCGTGTGGGAACCTTTCCTCCTTCACAGCTCCCTCCCACTGGTGCGGGTCCTGTCCCTATTCTTTTGTCTCTGTTGTTTATTTTTTCTTTTGCCCTAACCAGGTACGTGGGGGGTTTCTTGCCTTTTGGGAGGTCTGAGGTCTTCTGCCAGCGTTTAGTAGGTGTTCTGTAGGAGTTGTTCCACGTGTAGATGTATTTCTGGTGTATCTGTGGGGAGGAAGGTGATCTCCGCGTCTTACTCTTCCGCCATCTTCCCGGAAGCGTCCGCCCCATCACATTTTATGAGTACTTATATTCCTCCACCTAAGCACAGCTCACTTATTTATTGAATTTTCCTTCTTTACCATATGCTCCATAAAGATATATAGTATCTAGATGTAAAACAAACTTATTATTACTACCCTCTACTAACAATAACGAATTATTACAAAGGACACATTCCTCACCATTAACATTGGTATGACATAATTAAAAATAATAACTAGCATTTTAATAATGCTTTCAATTTCAAAAGGCTTATCTTCACATGTAGATAAATTATATTTATCTGGCTTAAGGTATCAGAAAAGAACAATAAAAGTGTCCTTTTACTTTGGGTGTTCTTTTTCATTACATCCTTGCAAATTGTGGTAATTATCTGAAGCAAATCTTTATCATCTGATAGAAGTCCCGTGAATTAGGTGAGATACTAACACTGTTCTACAGCTGTGACTCCCAAGACTCAGAGCCACCTCCTGTTAGCAGGCACTTGGTTGAGCTTAGCTTGAAACTGTGGTCATCTGACACCAGTCCAGTGCACCCTATGTACCCTGTTGGTACCGTATGTCATGTTTTGATTTAAACAAGAAAGCTGAGCATGGAGATTGATGATATAAGTGTATTTTTATGGTGACTCTATCAATAATCCCTTAAACAGCACTTCAGAGTTTAGTGATGCCTTAAAAATATATCACCTAAATAAAGGTTTCTCTAAAAGGCTTACAAATCACAAAATAGGATTCTTAGCACAAGTACTGAATTCAGTACTTTATTGCAGTTAAGTTAGACATGTTAAGGATCATTGATACATGAAATCATGTTAGTTGATGACATGTCTTAAGCCCCATTAAACAGAAAATGAAAAATACCAGCTTATCATAGAAGGAGCAAGCATGGGCTGCAGAGTCAGTAAAATTCTTGCTGCAATCCCAGTTAGGATGCTTTCTTGTAGGGTAACTTATAGATGAGTTTCTTACCCTCTGTGAGCCTCAGTTTTCTCTCCTGTAATGGGCGTAGCAACACATCCATCCGGATTTGTTATAGCAACTAGTGTTAATGTACTGAGTCCAGAATAACCTTTAGCATATTTTGTAGCTCAGTAAATCACAGCTGTGGTTAATATGATTATTTATTAACATTATTTGTAGTATTTATATATTATAATTGAGTGTACAATAAGTAAAGATAAAAGATGTTGTATTAGAATCACCTCCTCCCCTTTTAGCACTAATCAGAACTCTTAAAGGAAAGCACTTCGTTCTCTATAAAAGGCCAATTAGAATTGAATTTATTAGAGTTACAACAAAAGAATAGGTTAGCTTGAGATACATTTCTTATGTAAAAAGAAGTGCCTGGCAAATTGTTTAGAATGTTAAATCTCTGTGCTCCTTGTTTCATTTCTTTGTACCTCAGTTTCTGATGTGACAGGAAAGGCCTCTAAAATCTATCCTGTACAACTCTACATTCTGGGATTCTATGAAATGCCCTAGAGAGAGTCATCACCATAAGCTTACAATCTGGAAGGGGAGACAAGTAAACAAGTCTTTCTGTACCTTGACTCAAGAGATTTCACAGGGGTACAGCATGTATTGGTGTCCTCTGGGAGCCTGGAGGAGAGACCAGTTCTGCTTCTAGGTTAGGAGGATTCTCAGGTGGTTCCCACCAGGACCTGAAAGGCCAGTTGCTGAGGAAGCCTGGTTCCAAAAACCTGGGCCTTAGCGAAATACAAAAACCAAAGAATAATTTCTTGTGCCTTGATAAGAGTAGAAATGACATACCTAGTTTCTTTTAGCACTGCACCAAAAAATTATTCTCGAAGATTTCTCCTATACTTGTAAACATGGTAATAAACACATTGATGATAAATATATCAGCTGGTGTAGATTGCTGCACATCATATGTAGAATATAACATATTTTTTACTTATTTGCAGCAAAACCAAGGCAAGTGCCCAGCCCAGAATTGTTCAGTGGAAGCCCCTGCTTGGATGCCTGTTCACCACTGTACTGTGAGTTTATTTGATTATTCTAAGATTGGCAAGATTAAAGTATAATTATTTTTATATGTTGGAACAACCTTAGTGGAATGGGCTAGAATACTCTCTGAAATTCTAGAGTAGAGCAAACATTTTGAAAGGAGAAAGAATGTCTTCTCAGAAAGCTCTGCATTATAAGAAGCACCGGTGATTAGGGATTACATGTATTTCTTTTTTGGAGTGAGAGTAACTTGTAAAGGATTTGTCGAAATGGGTTATTGGTGGTTTAGAATTGAATACTCTTTAAAATGAATGTGTTTGCACATGTATTTTTCTCAATAGCTGCATATTCAGCAATACTTGATTTTAGATGCCTTAGAGAAGGATTCTTTCTCTTCTTCCATTGTGTTGACTGTTTAATAGTGATGGGTACATGGATTTGCAATTTTCAAGTCTTCCTGGTATAATAATAGCCTCTGCATTTGTGTGAAATCTTCCATCAGAGAATTTTCAAATGCCTTAGAAACAAACAGGTACGATGTCATCATTCCTCTGTTGTAAATGGGAAACTTAAATGCAAAGGAAGTAAGAATAGTGCATCGGTTGTAAGGTTGGGAATAGATTCTGGATGCCCTGACTGTCCTTTCATGAACTCATTCCATGACGCTGTGCTCTGAATAAGTGAAGAAAGTGGCTGATTGTATGATACACTTTTATATATACATTGCCTGATAGAAATGACAGTGGTTCCTCTGGGAACCGTGTGTGCTGTAACTGAGGGTTTGCCTGTCATGAAATAATTTGTGTATGATGGGGACAAAAAGTTCAAAAGTTACTTTTGAGGCATTCCCCTCATTTGACCTACCTTGCAGGCAGTATAAAGTGATATGTGGAGTGCTTTAAATATCCTCATCTATTATTGAGATACAGGCTTCTGAAAGGTGCAGCTGGACTCTCATAGCATGACTTATGACTGTGTTAAAAGGCAGTAGGCCTGGAGGAGCCTACTTTTCACTCAGATTGTGTGAGAGAATGAAGCCTCTTTCCTTGACTTTTATTTATCTGTGGAAGGTGAGAAGGTGGGATCACCTTTAATGAAGGAGTGATGATAATGCTAAGTTTTGGAGGCATTCCTGCAGTGCAGAGGCAGCTCAGCTTGCTGGAGACATGGAGAATAAAAATGTCACACTTTTGTGAGCAGGTGGTCAGAGGGGAGTGCCTGCTTAGAGACTCTGCTGATGCCAGAGAAAGGACACGTTTTAATAATTCTATTTCTTCATCAATCACTCCTTTTATTGTATCCTTAATGATATTATCTCGCAATTACTGATTTATAATGCCTATTTCTCCAAGAAGACCATGTGCTTTTCAGGTTCCTAGTATACCTACACCTAGGTAAATCCCTGGGTACATGGTAGAAGGTCTGTGAGTGTATATTTAATAAATGAATCTTCAATCTGTTGATTTCCTCTTTATAATAAGTTTTAATAAATTATTTTGTAACTCTCACATTTCTCGCTGAATAGGAATAAATATATTTTTACTTTGTTAGTTGGGTGGTTTCCGTTTCTCACCTTCAAGTGTCCTTTTATACTTTCTCCTTCACAGTACCATTGAATATGCGTTTTGAGGAATTTTGTTTTCAAACTAGACAAAATTTAGTAGTTAGATTCAGCTGTGTCAGGCACTATGGCAATTGCTAGAGATACAAAGGTAGATGGATAGTGGTCCCATTTTATCAAATACATCCATGTATTCCAATTAGTAGCTGATCCTCCAATACACTGATAATTTCAGCTCAAAATAAAAGAAATTTGACATTTTAGTTACTTTGTGCAGTCTTATTGCAAGTAAATCCATGATTAGAATTCTGTCTTTTGGATTATTAAAAACAGCTCATCCTTCATAATTACTGTGGAGTTACCACTGAGGACCTGAGAATCCCATATTAGGTCTTCCTGTTGTAGAACACTAAAGACCAAATAGATGACTACATTTAAGACCCTTCCTGAAGATCACAAGTCTGAAATGCCAACACTTCAGTCTGATTTTCAGTTCTATGGTCAGGTGAGAGCATCAAAAAGATATTTCTTCTTGTTTCTGCCATAGAATTGGTAGCTGCTGGTTGCGTAGATTTCCTTTGCCATTTACTTAAAAGTAATACATCTCCCAGTGGGGCAAGCACTTTCTGGAGGAATTGCACAACCCGTAATGATTCTGCTTTCTCTGTCAGTAACCCCAGTCTACAAAAGTAGGCTCCTAGTGGCCATGTTTGGGCTCTGCGAGTCTGTGCCTGGCCATGACTGACTGATCCAAGAGGTAAATATCTGATCCCAGGTGAGCCTGTTGGGTTCTCTCTCCTGGGTATTTGAAATTTATACCAGAGAGATATCAAACTGGTAGCCATCAGTATTGAATGATATGAATGACAATAGTTTGGAAAATATTCTATGAACCTCAGTTGCTGAGATTCCTTGAGTTGCCGAGATTCCTTGAGTTGCTGTATATTTGCCCTTTGAGGTTTAGCTTGCTTAAATCTCTCTTTGATTTTGTGAGAAGGGCTCAATAACCTGCTGATAATCAGTAAGTTACATTTTTTTCCTTAAGTTATCTAGATTTTGTTTTATTTTGTTTGTTTGGGGGAATTTATTGCTCTTTGATTTATTTGCAGCCAAAAAGTAAACTCGCTTAACTAACATCTCCTGCTCAGCAACATTTATGGAGCTCCCACCAGAATTGATGTAACGAGTAGTTGTCTCAGACAGAATGAAGCACTCAGAACTGTGGGATTTTGATAATTTATAATAGTCCATTCATTTCAAGTATCTGGTTATATATAACACTTGGGTACATAAAAATGAGCAAAGAATAATTTGGTAATGACTTAACTCACATTATAAACTGAGAAGTATGGCTAGTTAACAATACAGTAATAAAAGTATATTTACATAACAAAAACTATATACAATATGTAAAGTAGTTCTGGTATTAATTTCCATTTTCTCATCTCTCAGGAAATAGAGAAAATCTTAGCCTCTAGCCTCCTGCGTTTAAGAGAATGTCTTGTCCCCCTCAAATCCTCTATGGGCTGAAGCAGGTTATAAATAAATTAATACATACTTACATTCATGATAAATGGATAGTCTCTGTTATCTTTGTGCATTTTTAAATTCACTTGATTCTTTCCTACATTTCTCTCCCCGTGCCCTATTCTTTCTTGGTGTTTTGCTCTGGAATAATTGTATCCTTATAGCTGGGCTTTGTTACTATATTCAAAACAGTCCTGGTCTTTGTGTGTGCTTTTGCCTCCAGGTTCATTTTAAGTGCAGAGGTTTTATCATTGGTTTTTCCAAGAAACTTTCTCTCTCCAAATTGTTTTTCAAATGCCTGTCAACAGCTACATATTGCCTTAAAAATGACTTCTTTTACTACTTGATTACTCTCCTCTTGGATACTCTCTTTTTTTGGCACTGCACATCTCTGTAATAATGGGACCAAGAAGTGTTTTTAAAGACTTTTCCTTTTAGTCAGAATTACAATGTACAGATTGGGATTCAAGCTGAATAGAAAATTTACCTCCAGCAATTATACAGAAACATGGGCATATTTATACTTTGTGAATAATTATAAGTGAAATATCTTCTCTAGTGAGAAGTGTGACAGTTTTGTTTATTCATCTTTCCTTGTATGGCTACATTAAGCATTAGAATGATACCCTTCCTCACCTCTACACTTTACATTTAATTGGGTTGTATGCCCATTGGTTTGTACGATCACCAGTATGAACACAGTGGTTACCTGAACCCCTGCCACTTAGAAACAAATGAGAAGAGACCCACAGGTTCTGGGACTCAGGTGAAGACAGGCAGATCTCTGAATCTGGAGTGAGCTAGGCTAGGAATCAGTTCCTGTCAGTTGGAAATAAAGAACCTTAGATTTGACCAGCTGCAGGAGGCTTGAGCGGCTGCTGCATTTCAGGGCAGGTCTCTGGACCACTCAGTATGACTATGGCCTATGAGTGGATTTGGTCACTTTGAGGAATGTCCCCAAACGCAATCCTTAGTTATTAAGCATTACTCAGAAATGGCTGTAATGTATAATTTTACTGATTAGACATATGATATATAAATATACATATTTGTCTAGAATAATTGCTTTGTTTCTCTTTATGTTTGCACACCCCTTAGTTCCTGGAAATTTAAAAATAATGTAATGAGAGGAGTTTCTAAAAGCTAAGTTGAAAAAAAAATCCCTGCTATTATGGAGCTTATCATGGATATTGTTATTTCTGCATATCTCTATTGTTATGTAGTATTCACCCATAAATAGATATGGGAAATATTTTTAAAAATCATATAAGCATTTGCAAATAAGAACACTGTACTCTGAATGCATCAACCCTCATTTAGTCATTCAAGGAGCATTTACTGAACATATTTTGTAGGTTGTAACTGACCCTTTGATTCCTCAGGATAGAGCAGGGAACAATACATGCATATAATCATTATACTCTGTAATATATGCTATATAATGGTCTGTACAAAAAGCTATAACTTTTCAGAATGGAGATTTGCCTCAAGATGGATTTTGGAAGACAGAATATGCAGTTTTTGGTAATAGTTAAGTATAAAAGCTTTAGAATTGTATAAGTTTTGTGTTAAAATACAAATTCTGCCACTTACTAGACGTATAACATTGGACAATCTACTTAATCTCTCTGAGTTTACACGTGTAACAGGATATTTTGAGATTTACATGAGGTAATGCATGCCATGTGTTAACACAGCACCTGCCACGTGGTAATTGCTTGAAAAGTGGTAAGAGAAAAGAAAGAAAAGCATAGGTCATTCTAGAAAGTGATGGGGAAGGATGAATTGGTGAAGCAAAACATAAAGAACAGGCAATAACTCATTATTAATTTAGGGCTATTTAGGAGGGCCCTTTCTTCCAAAAGGATTCTGGCTTGTTCAGGAAGAGTTTCCAGGAGTTAATACACAACTCTTTAAGACTGTAAAAGGAGAAATCCTGAAGCTCTTGAAAAGAAACATTTGCCCTCTGACAGGCAAGAACTGATGATATGGAGTGTCATATTGAGATGCTTGTATTCTGAGTAATATAAAGCCATTTTTGAAGAGTGGGGCTAGATACTCTTTTTAATTTAAAAGCATATTAACATTTCACTACAATGTCTCTCTAGATTATGAAAGTAATTTTTCTCTTTTATGGGAAATCAATAAAAACAGACGTTCCTGTAAGAAACCAGAGGAGATGTTCTTTTAAAATGTTTATTGTTTCAGCATGTTCTCCCAGACTGCCTCCCATTACCCACAATTGGGATCAATCCCTCTAATTGAAACCAGTTAATACAATGTGCATAAGCTATTCTATACTAGTGCAAAGGTTTTTTTCACCCTGTTTTGGTAGCTTCTCCCCCACCTTTTTTTCTCCACAGTTCATTGTGTGACTTCCTTTTGTATACAGCCCAAATAAATACCCAGACCATGGTACTTAGAAACATCCAATGCAGTCATAAAACAAATAATGTTGTGTCTGCTCTCTGGGTATTGTAGAGTTCCTAGGAACACAGACCCACTGGGCAAACTCTGCTGCTGGGCAATTACACCCAGGATGGCTTTGACGGGTATTGTCTTTCCAAAGACTGGATGTAATTTTTATTTTTTAGGGCAAGGTTTTCATACCATCAGTGGTTAGTTCCCTTATAGAACAAAAAGTTAGGATGTTATCAGATGATCACAATTTTAGGAAAATTTTGGAAAATTACAGAGTACAGGGCTTTAAATTGGTCTACACTGGGATTAGAGTACATCTGGCCATATGGGTGGTAGCCGTAGGGTTAGAAAAGAATTCAGAGGGGAAATTTCCTTAGAAAAAATCACAATGCACTTTAAGAGATGTGAGCTCTGTGGAATGGCTCTGATTCCAACTTGGATGTAGTTAGGGCTTTGAATCAAGGAAAGTATGAGGAAGACTAGGTTGATACAATGGATATATTGCTTTTTTCCCCTCTCTTCTGGCCATTATAGTACTTTCGACTTGTACTGGTTTCCTCTCTAGGTTCGAAAGAACCAGCTGGGAACTGCAGGATTCATATCAAATAACTTTGTTACACTGATCTTTGAAGCATGCTCAGAAAGGGAACCCACAGTATTTATGGGTTTGGGGGGGGTTCATGGGAGAGATGAAAGGGCATTTCCAGTGAGCACACATGAAAAACACACAGAGTAAAGAACTAAAGACATGTAAACATGTACCCAGCATGCCCTGTGCAGAGATGAAGGTTTCAAGTCCTGAGGTTGCTGGCAAGATCTGAGAAGCTATCCATCAGTGTTCTTATTTTTTTCCCACAGATTTACTGAAATATAATTCACACACTATTATAATTCAGCCATTTAAAGCACACAGTTCAGTGACTTCAGTACATTCAGAGTTGTGCTGCTCTCACTACTACCAATTTTAGAACATTTTCATGAGCTCAAAAGAAACCCCATGTCCATTATAAGCCGCTCCCCACTCCTCTTCCCTCCAGCTCCTGGCGATCACTAATCTGCTTCCCATCTCTACGGATTTGCTTATTCTAGACATTTCCTATGAATGGAATTATAAAATACATGGCCCTTTGTGATTAGCTTCTTTCACTTAACTAGTATTTTCAAGGTTTAGCCATGTTGTAGCATATATCAGTTCTTCATTACTTTATCTTGATGAGTAATATTCTGTCATATGGCCATACCACATTTTGTTTATCCATTCATCAGTTGGTAGACATCTGTGTTGTTTGCCCTTTTTCATCATGTGAATAATGCTACTATGAGTATTCACATGCAACTTTTTGTATGGACATATGTTTTTACTTCTCTTGGATGTATACCTAGGAGAGGAATTACTGAGTTGTATGGTAACTGTGTTTAACCTTTTGAGGAACTGCCAGACTGTTTTGTAAAGCAGTTACACTAGTTTACATTCCCACCGGCAATGTGCAAGGGTTTCAATTCTCCACATCCTCACAACGTTTGTTATTATCTGTCCTTTTTATTGTAGTCATACTAGTGGGTATGAAGTGATATCTCACTGTGGTTTTGATTTGCACTTCCCTAATAATTAGTGATGTGTTGAGCATCTTTTCATGTACTTTTAGGCTATTCTTTTATCTTTGGAGAAATGTCTATTTAGATTTTTTACCTATTTAAAAAAATTTTTTTTTGTCTTTAAGTCTTTGAGTTGTAAGAGTTCTCTATATGTTTTTCATACTAATTCCTTATTAGATATGTGATTTGCAAATATTTTGTACCATTCTGTGGATTGTCTTTTTACTTTTTGATACTCTCATTTGAAGCACAAAATACACATATATATATCACATCTTCTTTATCCATTCATCTGTTTTTTTGGAATTTTTGAATTTTATTTTATTTATTTTTTTATACAGCAGGTTCTTATTAGTCATCCATTTTATACACATCAGTGTATACATGTCAATCCCAATCTCCCAGTTCAGCACACCCCCACCCCCACCCCCCACTGCTTTCCCCCCTTGGTGTCCATACGTTTGTTCTCTACATCTGTGTCTCTGTTTCTGCCCTGCAAACCGGTTCATCTGTACCATTTTTCTAGATTCCACATATATGCATTAATATGCGATATTTATTTTTCTCTTTCTGACTTACTTCATTCTGTATGACAGTCTCTAGATTCATCCACGTCTCTACAGATGACCCAATTTCGTTCCTTTCTAAGGCTGAGTAATATTCCATTGTATATACGTACCACATCTTCTTTATCCATTTGTCTGTCGATGGGCATTTAGGTTGCTTCCATGACCTGGCTACTGTAAATAGTGCTGCAAGGAACATTGGGGTGCATGGGTCTTTTTGAATTATGGTTTTCTCAGGGTATATACCCAGTAGTGGGATTGCTGGGTCATATGGTGATTCTATTTTTAGTTTTGTAAGGAATCTCGATACTGTTCTCCGTAGTGGCTGTATCAATTTACATTCCCAGCAACAGTGCAAGAGGGTCCCCTTTTCTCCACACCTGCTCCAGCATTTGTTGTTTGTAGATTTTCTGACAATGCCCGTTCTAACTGGTGTGAGGTGATACCTCATGGTAGTTTTGATCTGCATTTCTCTAATAATTAGTGATGCTGAGCAGCTTTTCATGTGCTTCTTGGCCATCTCTATGTCCTCTTTGGAGAAATGTCTATTTAGGTCTTCTGCCCATTTTTGGATTGGGTTGTTTGTTTTTTTAATATTGAGCTGCATGAGCTGTTTATATATTTTGGAGATTAATCCTTTGTCCGTTGATTTGTTTGCAAATATTTTCTCCCATTCTGAGGGTTGTCTTTTCGTCTTATTTGTAGTTTCCTTTGCTTTGCAAAAGCTTTTAAGTTTCATTAGGTCCCATTTGTTTATTTTTGTTTTTGTTTCCATTACTCTAGGAGGTGGATCAAAAGTGATCTTGTTGTGATTTATGTCAAAGAGTGTTCTTCCTATGTTTTCCTCTAAGAATTTTACAGTGTCCAGTCTTACATTTAGGTCTCTAATCTATTTTGAGTTTATTTTTGTGTATGGTGTTAGGGAGTGTTCTAATTTCATTCTTTTACATGTAGCTGTCTGGTTTTCCCAGTACCACTTATTGATGAAGTCCAGTTTATCTGTTTTTGTGTCACTTGTCATATCTAAGGAGGCTTCACGTGACAAGGTCACAAAAATTTACTTCTATATTTTCTTCTAAGAGTTTTATAGTTTTAACTCTTACATTTAGGTCTATGATCTATTTTGAGTTAATTTTTATGTATCTATAGTGTATATGGATAGCCAAGTGTCCCTGAACCATCTGTTGAAAAGTATTTTCTTTCCCCATTGAATTGCCTTTGCAGCCTTGTTGAAAATCAGTTGACTATTAATGTAAAGATTTATTTATGGAACTTCAATTCTATTCCGTTGAGTTATATGGCTATCTTTATCCAGTACTATCTTGATTACTGTAGCTTTGTAGTAAGTTTGAAACTGAGAAGTGTACATCTTCAACTCTGTTCTTCTTTTGCAAGATTATTTTGGATATTCAGGATCCATTGCATTTTTATATGAATTTTAGGATCTGATTGTCAATTTACAAAAAAGCCATCTGGGATTTTGATAAAGATTGCTTTGAATCTGTAGATTAATTTGTGGAATATTGCCATCTTAACAATATTAAACTTCCGATCCAGTGAATGTTTTTCTATTTATTTAGGTCTTCTACAATATTTCTACAATATTTTATAGTTTTCAGAGTACAAGTTTTTGCTTTTTTTTGTTAAATTTGTTCCTAAGCACTTTATTACTTGTGATGCTATTATAAATGAGTTTGTTTTCTTAATTTCATTTTTGATTGGTTATTGCTAGTGTATAGAAATACAATCAATATTTATTTATTGCTCTTGTACCCTGTAACATTGTTGAACATATTCGTTTTAACAGCTTTTTAGTGAATTCTTTAGGATTTTTCTATATACACGATCATGTCACCTGCATAAAGAGATAGTTTTACTAGTTTTACTTCTTTCTTTCCAGTATGGATGCCTTCTGTTTCATTTTCTTGCCCAGTTGCCTTAGCTAGAATATTCAGTACAATATTGAATAAAATTGGCAAGAACAGACATTCTTGTCTTGTTCTTGATGTTAGGGGAAAATTCAGTGTTTCCTCATTAAATATGATATTAGCTGTGGGATTTTTATAGATGGCTTTTATCATATTGAGGAAGTTCCCTTCTATTACTATTTTATTGAGTGTTTTTATCATGAAAGGGGGATTTTGTTTGTTTATGTGTTTATTTTGATATTTGTTTTTAACACTTAAAATTTTCATGTGTTGAGAGAGTGCCTTGGCTTTCTTTTGAGAAAACTAAGCAAAACTTTTCTAGGACTCCTGGAAGTATAATCTACCTACTCATAATCCACATCTGATTTTGCCAAAGGATAGCTCTTCCCTTATTTGACAGATAAGAATACTGAAGCTCAGAGAAGTGAAATATTTTTTGGCATCACAAAAAATATTTTTTGGAATCCTTTGGGTACGCAGTCTGGTGTCGTTTCTGATATAATTCACCATCTCTCCAGAATAAATTTATGCTCTTGAGTTTGCTGTGAAAAATAATGAATTCAAAAGAGACTGGTTTTTTTTTTGGTAGCTGTGCCTTGTGTCATGAAAGGTGCTGCCTGGATTCTATACATTGAATGTTGGGTAACATTGCATTGTTGGACAACCATATTGGCAACCACAGTAGGACATTGAAGGTCTTCCTTCACAGCACTGTCAGGATTTCTAATCTTATATGATTTATTTGGAGAAGAAGACCATGTAGATAACTAGTATTATAAAGAGAGTTATAATAAACCTAACTATTTAGAAATTTAGTTATGTCCTTCCGTTCAGAGCTAATGGAATTTTAATAATGGGTTTTCTATAAGAGGATTTCTAGGCTCTATCTTCCTTCTTTGTTTCATCATTTGATGTAGCAATTAAATATGAAATTTTCTCTCAGAGGTCATTCCATGACAGAGCTATAAGCTACAAGATTGTTTTTCACAGGTTTATAGAGGGATGCTGATATAGAATATGGTGATTCAATAATTTGTAAATTATTAAGAATACAAAAAAGCTATACTGTGATGGGTCTATGGATTTTCCTATCCAAGGGCTTTGTCTCTGTGTCCAGAAAAATTCCTGGAAGAATTGAGTTTTTGTTCTCTCTGACATCAATTTAAGGAAGCTTCAGCTATATTTACTGACCAATGTTTTACTTACTTAGTATCCAACAACCTCTATTATGTAGTATACACTGAGAATTATCTAGAAATAAACAAAAATTATGTTGAAGTGAACTAAATCAATATTTCACAGCTCATTTACAGTGTACCTACCTATTCTATGACCTCACTGTGTGAGCTTCTTATTTTTCAAATACATGTATTTGGACAAGAGAGACCCATTATACCTTGTTTCTGAGCCTATTTAGATACATTTCTAAAAATCATGGCTACTTATTACCTAACCCATTAGAGGATCCAGATAGTTACAACAGGTGTATAGAAATTCAGGAGAAAGCATTACTAAAGCCTGGTATACTAGCAGCCATGGGACGTGGCAGTCAACAGTGAGGAAAGAAGCAAATGTTTAAAACAAGCACAAGCCCTTAAATTCTATGATGTAATTGAGTGGTGAGACCTGGGTACATCACAACTTAGTATTCTAACTGACATTCATAAATGTTGGCCATGGGTCAATACATAAAAATCTAAAATTATGTCCAAAGATTTTTTTGGAGAAGAATTACCTTTGTGACGTCTACCTGCAGCTACTAAAACATTTGCAAACTATTTAAAATGTTCAGAATATTAAAGCATCGTATACTTCAAAGGATGAACTTGAATTATTGGGTAGATTCATGTTTGGAAACACCTCTTTCTTTGATGGTTTTGATTGACGAGCAGAGAGCTGGCACGTTTCCACTCATACAAACTCTCAGGGCAGTGGATTCCTCTCTCCTCCAACTTAAGTAGTTGAGTTATTGGTTTGAATTTGTGGTGGAGGCAAAGGTGGTATTGAGGGAGGCAGAGAGACTGACAGCAAAATAGGGAGGGATACGTGAAAGGAGATTTGCTTTGGGTTTTGTAGTGATTTTTAAACAGTACAAGGTATTGACACTTGTTGGCATTACCTGAGCTTTTAAGTGTAGGTTAATGTTCTTCCTGTTGAACTTTTCACTCATCACTTAAGGAGTCAGTGTTGCATAGTAGTAGGGGCATGAGTTTTGGAGTCAAGCAGAAGTTGAGATCTCCTTTCTCTCACTAGCCATATGAACTTCAGTAAGCATTTCAACAACTCTTTGTCTCCCTTTTCTCATGTGAAGTAGGAATAATAACAGATACCTACCTTGCTAGGCTACTTTCAGAATTAAAGACAATGTATGCGATATGCCTAAATCAGTGCCTAGCACATAGTAGGTACTCAATACATGTTGTTTTTGTAATTATTATGGCATTATTATTATCAGCACTGTAGAATTCTGAAGATGGTTACAGTTTGAGATCTATATTTACCCCACAAAGGCACTTGAGCAATGAACTCTCAGGTAGGTTGGCCTACTTTCAACTTACCTCAGATAGTGGATGTAATTGAAAGGTACAGAGTCTGAATGTTTAAATGAATTAATTTTATTTTAAAAAGCATAAAGGTTTTTTTTTGACAGTGATTTCTATTACAATTTATATATCTTTGAAAGTCATTTGTGAACTTAGTGTCATTGCTATATTATTTTTTGGTTACTTGAATTGCTGAAAAATACTATGAGAGAATGGGTTTCAGCACTGAGTGGTGAAAGAGCCTCTGAAGCATATATGATTGGTTTGGTTATGGAGTGCTAAGGCTGGTGCAGTTATGATGGAATCTCCCTCCTTTTATATCAACACAGTAAATGAATGTCTTATGAACTCCTCTGGGTACTTTTCCCTAGCTATCATATTATCCCTTTTAATTTGATGTTTTTAGATCATGTGAAACAAATATAGACATCATCAAGTGCTCTTGATTTGGGTGTTGGTGCTGTTCATAAACCAGCTACAGTTATGAGTTATGAATGACAGCTCTTCCAAGTAAATAATCCTACCTTGAAAACTTCATACTGCACACATCTCCTTAAAGAAACTTTTCCTACAACAATATTCAGGGGACGTGTATATTGCACAAATTTAGCATTTAAATGAAGGCCATATAACGTATGAACAGGAGTGTACTCTAAGTAGTAATGATTATAGGCTTTAAAAATATTTATCCTTTGTGCATTTTTTGTATATTACCAATTACGTATAATGAACCTAGAAATCCAAGGAAATAACAACAAAGAAATGTTATTTAAATAATTGAATTATACAAAGAAGATATGGAGGTGTTCTCGTCAAAGTCTTCCTTACGCCTGCTTACTAGTCTGACTTTCTGTGCTGCTCTTCGGATTGTGCTTATCTCTTGCTCAGGCTTGCCTCATTAGATTTAGCTTTAGGTAGTCCAAATAAGGGAAGCTATTCCATGAGGCCATGTCTGTAGCAGCAGCCAGCTTCCTACGTCCAATACAGATCAGGTGTCAATGACAAACCTCTTGAAGCAGCCTCCAGCTACTTCAGATCTCTGCGGAATTGTACAAATGTTTGGACAAACTTGGCCTGAAGAAAACTTTTAACAGGGCTTGACAGAGAAATGCAGCGTTAATTGCTGCAGCTTCTCAAAGAAGTCCTGTTGGTAGCAGGTGGCATAGTCCCCTGACAGCCTCATAAAAACAGCCCCTTCCAGTCTGGATTAATGGACTGGTTTCAGCAACAAAAGGTATAACAAATGTATCTATCAAAACCCCAAACCTAAGCATGATTGGAGGAGGTGGAAAAGGAGCAGGTTTCATAACAACCACTCTTCCATTAGAGCAATGAAATACAAACATTTGAGCATTTCATTTACCGATCCATATATTTTCAATCAACTCAGAGCACACACCTCATTGAAAAACTCAATGCCATTCAAGTTTGGATTGGCAATGTCTCCCAACCACAGGGAAAAAAATGCTAACTGATCTTGAGGGCTATTTTATTTTATTGTTTAATTTTTATTTTCTAATTTTAATTTTTTTTTTTTTTGCGGTACGTGGGCCTCTCACTGTTGTGGCCTCTCCCGTTGCAGAGCACAGGCTCTGAACATGCAGGCTCAGCGGCCATGGCTCACGGGCCCAGCTGCTCCGCAGCATGTGGGATCTTCCCGGACCGGGGCGCGAACCCGTGTCCCCTGCATCGGCAGGTGGACTCTCAACCACTGCGCCACCAGGGAAGCCCTTGAGGGCTATTTTAGATTGCATTTTGGTGAAGTAAAAATTTTGCACAATTTAATATCCACAGCTTAATTAAAACATCCCATAAATATCCTCTCTCTAAATATGCTAATACTCTGTTGAAAAAATCTGTTTCTGCAATGTATTTGGTCATACACCACTGTTCTTTAGGTTGTGTCAGCATTTTCATTAAAAAGTTGTGCTCTGTTTATAACTCGAAAGCAGAAATGCATTCTGAGCTAAAACTTAATGTCCAAAGTCTTTGTCAAAAAGCAGTTTTCTAAAGTATACACAGAATGGAAGTTTTATGACTCTGTGAAAGCTTGAAGTCTATAGGAAGACCTATAAGACACCAACAAAAGAATCTCATGTGTTTCTGTGCATCAGGACAGCCCACAGAATCTGGGAAAGAAGCTAGACTATGGAAGGGAATATAGCCTTTCTGACACTGTGCTGGAGAATCAGGGTACATAGGGTTATTCTTGGTTACATTACTTGAAGGACACTGGAAGGATCATGTACTTTGGCGTTACCTGGAACTGGTTAGAGTCATACCTTTACTGCTTACTTAATTTGGGACATTCCTTCACCTCTGAGCCATGTGTGTGGATTGAATGAGATGACAAACATAAAACTCCTGCACACCATTCATTTTCTTCTCTTATGATTTATGATGTTGTTTGAAGCCACTGACTTGCTTTTCCTCCATTGTTCAGAGTATTTTTTTTCTGAGAGTTGATATTTCTTTGAGTGGCTTTCCTTAAATTTATGTTGCTTAAACATAAAATACTAAGTCAAACAAATGATAGAATCATTCCAAGGCCACGCCCAAAGAAGGCAAAATATTATACAGAGTGTAAGGACATGTCACACAATTGTAGAGTAGATAGAAAATCTCCTGTTTCTTCCCCACCAATCCCTAGTCTGGGAATTTGCTTTGCTTTCTGTAGCCTATGTAGACAGAAGCCCAAACTGCCCAGTAATTCAACATTAGCAGGAATCCCTTGCCTAGGAAAGCCCTTGACAACAGAAATGTGGCCTTTTATAGATGAAGTGAAATGTTCTCTTTACAATTGCCTGTTTAAAGAAAAAAACAATTGAAAAGAGGGAGAATTTTAAATTTCCTGTTGTCAGATGAACTGTTCTCTTGACAAGAGCTAGTTTATTATCTCAACATGTGTTATTTAAACAAGCCTCAGTCTTCTGTAGCACATCTCCATTATTTTTTTGGCTCATCAAAACCTATTTATCCATCTATTTTTCCTCCCTTCATTAATTCTATAAATATTTACAGATTGCCCACTATGTCCCAGGAACTGTACTAAGTCCTATAAATTCACAGTGTGAGAAGATATACACAGACCCTGCCCTCGAGGAGGAAGCAGCAATAAATTAAAGAATCCCATAAGTGAAGATAAAGTTGTAATTTTGATGAGTGCTACAGAAAAGATGTACATGGTATATTGGGAGTGCATTTGAGGATGTACTGATGTAGAGAGGGAGGTCAGAGAAGGCTTTCTTAAGGGAATGCTAATTAAGCTTAAATTTTACAAGTAGGATCAACTTGGGGAAGGAGGAAGAAGAGTATTCAGGAGGAGGGAACCATATACACAAAGATTCTATCTTAGACGGGAAAGGAGCTGTAAGGCCAATAGGGCTGGAGGGAGAGCATATAGGGGCAGCTTGGTAAGAGAAGGGATTGGGAAGGGAGACACAAACCATCTAATGTTTAGGATTTCTTTGCAGTATTTTAAGTAAATTGGAGAGAGAGGAGTGAATCAGGTAACATGGTCATATTTGGATTTTGAAATCATCACTCTGGATGTTATGTGTAGAACAGGTGGGATGACGTAGAAAAAAAGTTATAATTAAAAACAAAACAAAACAAAACTAGTTACGAAGCTTTTGCAGAAGTCCAGGCAAGAGATAGTGGTAGCATGAATTAGGGTGGTGGTGGTGATGAAAAAACATTGAACATATATGAGAGTTTTAGGTTTAAACATTCCAGAACATAGATATGAAATGCATATGGGAGTTTTAAGAGGAAAGGAAGTCTCAGAGATGACTCCCGATTACCTGTGTTATATGAAACAGTGGGTAGAAGTATCATTTACTGAATTTGAGAACTCTAGGAAAGCTTCATTTTAGGGGTGGTAGTAGGAGATCAAGGTATTCATTCTGGATAACTTAAGTGTTAAAACTCTTATTTTATTGATTGAAGTACAGTTGATTTATAATATTATAGTAATTTCAGGTGTACAACATAGTGATTCAATATTTTTATAGATTACACTCCATTTAACGTTATTTTTAAATGACTATTTCCCTGTGCTGTATAATATATACTTGTAGCTTACGTACTTAATACATAATACTTTGTACCCCTTAATTTCCTAACCCTATCATGCTTCTCATCCTTCCCTTTCCCCACTGGTAACTGCTAGTTTTTTCTCTAAATCTGGAATCTGTTTCTGTTTTGTTATATTCTTTCATTAAATGATAACATTCAATATTTGACTTTGTCTGACTTAGTTGACTAAGCATAATACCCTCTAGGTTCATCCATGTTGTTTCAAATGGCAGAATTTCATTCTTTTTAATGGCTGAGTAATATTGCTATATATATACACATACACATGTGCACACACACACACACACACACACACAGCCACATCTTCTTTATCCATTCATCTGTTGATGGACACACAGGCTGCTTCCTTATCTTGGCTTTTGTAAATAGCACTGTTATTAACATTGGGGTGTGTGTGTCTTTTTGAATTAGTGTTTTCATTTTTTCTGGATATATACCCAGGACTGGAATTGCTGGATCATATAGTAGTTCTATTTTTAGTTTTTTAAATAACTTCCATACTGTTTTCCATAGTGACTGCACCAATTTACATGCCTACCAACAGTGCAGAAGTCTTCTCCACATTCTCTCCAACATTTTTTATTTGTAGACTTTTTTTTTTTTTGCAGTACGTGGGCCTCTCACTGTTGTGGCCTCTCCGTTGCGGAGCACAGGCTCCGGACGCGCAGGCTCAGCGGCCATGGCTCACGGGCCTAGCCACTCCGCGGCATGTGGGATCTTCCTGGACTGGGGCACGAACCCGCGTGCCCTGCATTGGCAGGCGGACTCTCAACCACTGCGCCACCAGGGAAGCCCCAATTTGTAGACTTTTTGATGATAGCCATTCTGACAGGCGAGAGGTGTTATTTCATTGTGGATTTGATTTGCATTTCTCTGATAATTAGTGATGTTGAACATCTTTTTATGTGCCTGTTAGCCATCTTTATGTATTCTTTGGAAAAATATCTATTCATGTCTTCTGCCCATTTTTTGAGTTGGCTGTTTGTTTGCTTTTGATATTGAGCTGTATGAATTGTTCTTGTTTTGGATATTAACCCCTTGTTGGTCATATCATTTGCACATTACTTTGTCTCATTCAGTAGGTTGTCTTTTCATTTTGTTGATGATATCCTTGGTTTGCAAAAGCTTTTAAATTAGGTCCCATTTGTTTACTTGTGCTTTTATTTGTTTTGCCTTAGGAAACAGATCCAGAAAAATATTGCTACCATTTATGTCAAAGAGTGTTCTGCCAGTGTTCTCTTCTAGGAGTTTTATGGTTTTAGGTCTTACTTTTAGGTCTTTAATCCATTTTGAAAATATTTTTAGTATGATATGAGAAAATGTTCTAATTTCATTCTTTTACATGTACCTGTCCAGTTTTTCCAGCACTACTTATTGAAGAGATTATTTTTCTCCATCGTGTATTCTTGCCTTCTTTGTTATAGATTAATTGACCATAGGTGCATGGGTTTACTTCTGAGCTTTCTGTTCTGTTGCATTCATCTATGTGTCTGTTTTTGTGCCAGTACCATAATATATTTGTTTTGTTTTGTTTTTTACGCATCTTTCACATTCTTGGTTAAATTTATTCCTGAGTTTTTTATTCTTTTTGATGCTATTTTAAATGGGTTAGTTTTCTTAATTTATTTTTTGGATAGTTCACTGTTAGTATATAGAAACACAATTGATTTTTTGTGTGTTGATTTTGTAAGCTGCAACTGTACTGAATTGTTTATTAGTTTTAACAGTTTTTTGGTGGAGTCTAGTGTTTTTAAAAAATTTTTTTGAAATAAGTTGATTTACAGTGTTGTGTCAATTTCAGGTGTATGGCAAAGTGATTCAGTTATATATGTATGCGTGTGTGTGTATATATATATATATATATATATATATATATACACACAACATATGTATTGTTTTTTTACATTCACTTCTATTATACAAGATATGAGTGTAGTTCCCTGTGCTATACAGTAGGTCCTTGTTGGTTATCTATTTTATATATAGTAGTGTGTATATTTTAATCCCAAACTCCTAAATTATCCCTCTCCCTACCACCCCTTGTTAACCATAAATTTGTTTTCTATTCTGTGAGTCTATTTCTGTTCTGTAAATAAGTTCATTTGTATCCTTTTGTTTTTAGATTTCTCATGTAAATGGTATCATATCATATTTGTCTTTCTCTGTCTGGCTTACTTCACTTAGTGTGATAATCTCCAGGTCCATCCATGTTGCTGCAAATGGCATTATTTCATTCTTTTTATGGCTGAGTAATATTCCATTGTATATATATTTCACATCTTCTTTATTTGTTCATCTGCCGATGGACACTTAGGTTGCTTCCATGTCTTGACTATTGTAAATAGTGCTACTATGAACGTTGGGGTGCATGTATCTTTTTTTTATATATAAATTTAATTAATTAATTTAATTTGGCTGCATTGGTCTTTGTTGCTGAGCATGGGCTTTCTCTAGTTGTGGCGAGTGGGAGCTACTCTTCGTGTGGTGGGCAGGCTTCTCATTGCGGTGGCCTCCCTTGTTGTGGAGCACAGGCTCTAGGCACACAGGCCTCAGTAGCTGTGGCATGTGGGCTCAGTAGTTGTGGCACATGGGCCCTAGAGTACAGGCCCAGTAGTTGTGGCACACGGGTTTAGTTGCTCCATGGCATGTGGGATCTTTCCGGACCAGGGTTTGAACCCGTGTCCCCTGCATTGGCAGGCAGATCCTTAACCACTGCACCACGAGGGAAGCCCCTGAGGTGCTTGTATCTTTTTGAATTATGTTTTTCTCTGTATATATGCCCAGGAGTGGGATTGCAGGATCACATGGTAACTCTAATTTTAGTTTTTTAAGGAAACTCCATATTGTTCTCCATAGTGGCTGTACCAGTTTACATTCCAACCAACAGTGTATGAGTGTTCCTTTTTCTGCACACCCTCTCCAGCATTTATTATTTATAGACTTTTTGATGATGCCATTATGACTGGTATGAGGTGATACATCACTATAGTTTTGATTTGCATTTCTCTGATAATTAGTGATGTTGAGCATCTTTTCATGTGCCTATTTGCCATCTGTATGTCTTCTTTGGAGAAATGTCTTTTTAGATCTTCTGACCATTTTTATATTGAATTGCATGAGCTGTTTGTATATTTTGGAGGTTAATCCCTTGTCAGTCACATCATTTGCAAATATTTTCTCCCCCCCCAAAAAAAATATATATTTTCTCCCATTCTGTCAGTTGTGTTTATGTTCTGTTTATGGTGTCCTCTGCTGTGCAAAATCTTTTCAGTTTAATTGAGTCCCATTTGTTCATTTTTGGTTTTGTTTCTATTACTCTAGGACATGGGTCCCAAAAGATACTGCTGTGATTTGTGTCAAAGAGTGTTCTGCCTATGTTTTCCTCTAGGAGTTTTATAGCATCTGGTCTTACATTTAGGTCTTTAATCCATTTTGAGTTTATTTTTGTGTATGGTGTTAGAAAATGTTCAAATTTCATTCTGACTATAATACCCAAGGCAATGTACAGATTCAGTGCAATCCCTATCAAATTATAAATTGCATTTTTCACAGAAGTAGAACAAAAATTAAAATGTGTATGGAAACACAGAAGACCCTGAATAGCCAAAGTAATCTTGAGAAAGGAAAAAGGAGCTGGAGGAATCAGGCTCCCTGACTTCAGACTATACTACAGAGCTACAATAATCAAAACAGTATGGTAGGGCTTCCCTGGTGGAGCAGTGGTTGAGAATCTGCCTGCCCATGCAGGGGACACGGGTTCGTGCCCCGGTCCAGGAAGATCCCACATGCCGCAGAGCAGCTGGATCTGTGGGCCATGGCTGCTGAGCCTGCGCGTCCGGAGCCTGTGCTCCACAACGGAAGAGGCCACAACAGTGAGAGGCCCATGTACTGCAAAAAAAAAAATCAAAACAAAAAACAGTATGGTACTGGCACAAAAAAAAGAAATATAGATCCATGGACCAGGATAGAAAGTCCAGAAATAAACCCATGCATATGTTGTCAATTAATCTATGACAAAGGAGGCAAGAATATACAATGGAGAAAAGACAGTCCCTTCAATAAGTGGTGCTGGGAAAACTGGACAGCTACATGTGAAAGTATGAAATTAGAACATAATGTTTTGATTACTGTAATTTTGTAGTATAGCTTGAAGTCAGGGAGTGTGAAACCTCTTGCTTTGTTCTTAAAGATTGCTTTGGCTATTCAGAGTCTTTTGTAGTTCCATATGAATTTCAGGATTATTTGTTTTAGTTCTCTGAAAAATGCCATGGGTATTTTGGTAGAGATTGAATTAAATTGTAGATTGTTTTGGGTAGTATGGAAATTTTAACAATATTCTTCCAATCCATGAACATGGGATATCTTTCCATTTATTTGTATCATGTTCAATTTCATCATCAATGTATTATAGTTTTCAGAGTATAAATCTTTCACCTCCTTGGTCAAGTTTATTCCTAGGTTTTTTTGTTTGTTTTTTGGGAGAGGATGCAATTGTAAATGGGATTGTTTTCTTGAATTCTCTTTCTGATAATTTATTATTAGTGTATAGAAAGCAACAGGTTTCTGTATACTAATTTTGTATCCTACAACTTTCCTGAATTCATTTATTAGTTCTAATAGTTTTTTGGTGGGGATTTTAGGGTTTTTTATATATAGTCCCATGTCATCTACAAATAGTGACAGTTTTACTTCTTCCCTTCCAATTTGGATGCTTTTTATTTCTTTTTCTTGTCTGATTGCTGTGGTTAGGATTTCCAATATTATGTTTAATAGAAGTGGCAAGAGTGGGCATCCTTTTCTTGTTCCTGATTTTAGAGGAAAAGCTTTCACCTTTTCACCGTTGAGTATGATGTTAGCTGTGGGTTTATCATGAATGGCTTTTGAGATATGTTCCACCTTTACCAAATTTGTTGAGAGTTTTTATCATGAATGGATGTTGAATTTTGTCATATGATTTTTCTGCATCTATTGAGATGGTTGTTGATTTTTATCCTTTGATTTGATG